>NC_061776.1:5151815-5469628 GCF_022458985.1 Mugil cephalus
GACATTTATGATGAGGACAGAAGAGGAGAGAACAGATTCACAATTAAGATGAAAGTTTTCATTTTATAGTAGTTCTTCATAGTAAACAATTTATTTTAATGGTCGTATTATTTTAGTGTTTGTGTCTCTGTCTGGTTTTTCTGTTGTTGTATTAGCTTGGCTACATAGTAAATGAGGCCACTACCTCAATATACTTCAGAGTTTAACATAAATAAATGAATGACTCTGATGTCTTGTATTCTTTATGAATCTATGATTTGAAATATACTTATGTTTTTAGGTTTATCAGACACATTAGTGTATTTACACAAAGTATCGGATTGGTATCGGCGATACCAGCCTGAATTTTACTTTTAGTATCGGATCGTAGAGGAAATCGGTGGTATCGAATATCAGTAGTAAAAAGTATCATAGCTGATCACATTTTGTCTGTTTTCACACACTTAAACCAACATGGCCGCCTGTAACCAATCAACACATTTTACAGAAAGATTCTTGTAAATATTATATGCGCAACTGAGTAAATTGAAAGTTATTTATAAATCTATTGACTGTTGACATGTGATAAACCTACACTTGACTCACACACTAATTTATATTAAATAATTAATAAGGGAGAACAAACCTTGGAGCAGGTCATGTGACCTGGATTTAACTAACTTCCTGGAATTAATGTGTGTGTAATGAGTAACTTGGCTGAAAGTGATTTCTAGGACACACATACAATTTGGTGTTTTCCATTTAAAATGTGATATATAAAAGAAATATCTGTCAATCAAAGCTAATTTTGAATAAGCTAATTTTATTACTGTATGTAATTAGATTGGTTGTTATTTAATAAAAGTGTTTGCACGTCCCAAGTACTTCTAAAGTGAATCATGTATTGAGCCATGTGGCTGATTGGTGAACATGTAGAATCTGAGACAAACTGTCTCCTTTCTCTCGTCAAACGAGGTGTAGTTGTTGTACCTCAGGCCGTAAACGTGTTCCATTTACGACAAAGCGTAACCGCTGGGTTTAGTTTCACATTAACGTAATGAAAGCTCTCGAAAAATCTCAAGAAGCACCAGAAAGCTCTTAATGACAAAGCACCTCCCACTTAGTCGACCGCACGGATCAATGCTGTAGCTCTGAAGAGTCGGAGGAAGAGATTACACCAATTTTAGACGGGGAGGTGTTTGCGCACACCTCCTGTTTGAGAAATGGATTTCCCCACTTTGCTGCTTTCACATCCAAATCCCTTCTTTCTTTTGTGTTTGCCTGAATTGTCCTGACATGTTGTTGTGAGTGATCTTTTCTAGAGGCCCAAAATGAAATGAATAGTTGTCGTCTTAAAAACAAAGGAATCAAAGGCACGCTACACAAAATATGTGTTTCTCCTACACTCTTATACAAACCTACTGTAGGTAGACGACACACAGACGGCCAATTAGGAAGCAGCTTTTTATCAGCCAGGGGAAAACCCTTAGACAAACTAAAAATAAATCTACAAAGACAGGGGAAGCTTTTTAAAAGGCTCGGTCCTGCACCAACGACTGGTTATCTGGTGTCCAGAGATGTAAACATGACGGCAGAGATAAGAGTGTGTGGTGGAGAACAGAAAGTTAGAGGGGAACACTGAGGAGAAGTCAAGATCGTTGGGAAAGAGAGGAGCAGAAATAAAGTACAGTGAGCTAGAGTTTGGGTTTTCTTAGCTAATCTGATGTGCGGTCCGTTGCTACATGCTCAAAAGACACCACAAAATTATACATAAATAAAATCTTTCAACAAGTATTTAATAACTCTGGTTAAACTTAGACAGACTTTAATGATCCACAAGGGAAATTACTTTGTCACGTAACTTTGTTGCAAATAAAAGCACTTAAAGCCACAAGAAAGATAACAAACAGATAAAATAAAATTAGAATAAATTAAAGTAAAATAAAAATGAGCAATGTTATCAACAAATGTACAAAATTAGCATTATGAAAATCTACAAAAGTAGTTGGCAAAATAGACACCAACCTACTGTCTGTAGCATAGACTGTATATAAATATGGACAACGTGTCTCCAGTCCCTCTCGTTGGACAAACTGGTGCCATTTTTCCAGGGATACGGCCGGCGCCATCTTGCAACTTTGGTGCTAGAGTCTGATTAGTACGTTCCATGGGCGGAGCCACGATATGAATGCCCCGCCCATACTTCCTCCAGACTCACTCACGTTTTGTTTAATTAATACTGTGCTCTGCGTCCACCACTTACAAGTTACAGTTACAATAGCTGGATTATACACTGTACTTGTTTTTAATTTTACCTTACCTCGGTTTATGGAGTGGTTGGCATGGCAACTGTTAGTCCCCCATTATGTCACATCCTCTTTATACGATGTCAAATAACTCACTAAAATGAAACTTGTCCAAAAAATTACACTTGAACATTCATCAAAATTATATTAACTACCTCAATTGACAGAAACCATCGTTGTAAAAAAAACATTATTTTTGTGTTTTAATTTGACCCAAGCCCCGCCCACTATTGTAGAGGAGGTGGAGCTTATGACCTATACTACAGCCTCCAGCCAGCAGGGGGAGCTCTACTTGCTTTGTCTTCACTTTTGAAGACCCGCCGTTCGTCTTTATACAGTTTATGATCCATTGCAGCAGGCTAGCATTGCTTCCAAAGTCACTGGCTAGCACGTCGGTGGCTAAAGAGTTATACTAAGAATATAACAAAATATTCATCTTGTATCTTTTAACTCGTAATTAAATAAATTTGCCTACCAAATCCAAGCACAAGGAGAAAAGGCGTATCTGTACTAATTATTGTTAGTCATTTAATAAAGTCTGGATAACTAGCTAACTAGCTTAATGTCTGCAGTCACGAGCTAGCATTAATTTGTAAGGTTTAGGTGCAACATTGGTTTAACTCCTCACATAGCACAACTGCATGAACTAGCACCTGTTGTATTTGGTGGCTGCGCAACATATTGTCTTATTGTACCTAAAGACACACAAAAAAAAAATAATAGTTTATTTGGCCAAGTAAATCATTGCCTTTCAAGGTGACCGCTCTCAGTTTCATCCACGGCCCACTCCCTCAGGAGCAGCAGGTGTCTGATGCCGAACAGACAGATGGCATTGTGGGAAATGTAGTGCTCTTTTATGCGTGCTAAAGCAGCTTGTAATGGCCCTGCCAGGAAGCATTAAAGGCCGCAGCCTGGACGCTGCTCTTTGCTCACAGGGTGAAACTGATTGAAATTCTGTTTCCCCCCGTGTCGCTGGCTTGGCGTCGGTCCACAGTGAAATACTGCAACCTATTTCACACTCTGCTGCTGATGAAACCGGAGAGCAAACACTCGGGGTGGCAGCAAACGTCCAAAAGGCAGCAGACGCCTCCATTGTCCATGTCCTCGTCGTCTAACTGGCTGGAGAATGCTCTGGAATTAGTCGTATGTATCATTTTTGGGGCGCTGTAATGGAAGTCTTTGTCACTTAGAAGTTAATTAGAAAGTAAAGTTTGGAATTTATTACAAACAACTATGTCTACATTTCATAAGCCCTTGCTAAAAGAAGGGCATTTTTTTTTTGCTTTGCAGGAGTTACGCACAAAAGTCTCCGAAGTCTCAGTCATGACTTATACAAAACGCACCCAGACTTGTAGAGTTTTTTGAGAAGCTGCTACACTTGAAGCTGTAATTGTTTACAAACAGTAGACGGGTCAATGAATGGTGCTCTAACAAACCTATTATCAGTCAGAGGCTCCAGTCTCAAGGTGTTGAAACTTCTTGGGGACAGACGTCTGTATTGTAAATCTATGTCAGATTAAATCTCAGTCCAACACCTCTGTTTAGAGAACTGTCTTCTCTGGATAAGATTTGGACGCAGTTGACTTCAAAGATTTGTTGGGGACAGAAGTTAAGACTGGACTGTAAAGAGAAGATTAGATCTCGCTGGTTGCTGGTTGCTATAGAAACAAGTCAACCAGGTTTCTGATGCATTTCACTAAACAGTTTCCTGTTTAAATTAGTGATGTGCAGATCGATACTGAAACATCGATACTTATGATACCAGAGTCTCAAATCAAAATATCGATACTTGCGATACTTGAGTCATTGGAGGTGATGTAGGAACACAGAGGAAAGTAGCTAAACTATTGAGTTGTGGCAACACAACAAACCTTGTGAAAAACCTCAGGTTAAACCACAACACAGAATACGAGACATTTATGATGAGGACAGAAGAGGAGAAAACAGTCACAATTAAGATGAAAGTTTTCATTTTATAGTAGTAGTTTTAGTGTCTGAAGCAGCATTTTCACATATAGTGTGTGATTGTGTCTCTGTTTGGTTTTTCTGTTGTGTTAGTTCGGCTGTATAGTAAATGACTTATATCAGATCCGATGGGTATCAGTGATACAGAAACGAAATTTACTCAGTGTCAGATCTGAAAGGAAAAGCGTGGTATGGAACATCACTAATTTAAACCTCAAACTTCCCTCCAGTCTCTTAGAACTGAAGAAGCTACGCAGATGATTGTCAACGCTTTGTTCCCACTACATTTTTCTGTCTTGTCCCATTACACAATAAATAAATAAAGGTATCCTGCTAATGGGATAAATTGTAGCTTGTAGACTGTAGCACACAAAACACAAAACTGCTGCAATCACATGTAGAAGCTATTTTCTGCCAAAATGTTGTTTTCCAACCAGATAATTCCCTTTCAGCTGTCAGCCTCCCCGTATATATTCCCTCTCTAGCTCGTATATTTGTGACGTTTTTCATGCCGTTTCGGAAGAATTTGTCCAAACGCTACACGAACGCCCCAAAGCCGCTGTAATGAAACTCTGGCTCTTTGTGAGCAGCGTTTCTGTGTTGCATGCCTCGGCTTTTAACAAGGTTTTAACGAGGCTAGGTCGGCTGGAAACTACTGTGATTGCCGTGTCTTTTCCCTCAGAGACGTAAACAAACTCAGCCGCTGGTGATTCTCCCTTTAATTACACCAAAACAGAAACATAATGAATATCCAGCAAACATGACGCACGCTCATGACAAATAGCTTCTCTCTGATATGTCCTCATTAGACACGGACTACATCCTGGGTGAAAAGAAATTGGGTTGCTGTGACAAAAAAAAAGAGTAAGCTGTAGGCAGCGAGCGTGTTCTGGGTAATTTATGTTGACTTTTCGGTTTTATTTGGATTCGTTTGGCAACACTTTGGTAGCCACAAACAAAAACAGTAAATAGGAATGATTTCTGCTGTGAATTGCAGGTAAATGTTGGTTTTCCGAGTCAATATTAGACATTTAAAGTGGGAAATGTTAGAGAAAACTGGTCTCTCCCCATTGGCTGTTGTTATTGCGTAAAGATTCAACCGTGACACTTCTGCTTGTCAACTAAAAATTTAAAAATGTCTTAAAGTTCCTGCATTGTGGGATGCACAAACAGGCTAAAAACACTAGTAACATAGCATGTGTATATATATATATAATTGTATTTCATTCATTGGTTAAAACAAAACGATTAAATATAAACACAAACGTTTGCAAATCTGAATGAAAGGGACCAGAAAGAAGAATAATCTGACATAATCTGCCCCCGATTTACAAAGAACTTTTTTACAAAGAATTAAAAACCAGCATAAGTGTCAAAATAATGATGATAATAAAATAAAATGAAATAAAATAGGTATTGACCAACGCTGACAGCGTTACACTACACAATGTCGTATCTAAAGAATCCTTTACCTCATGTAACATAGCAATTGTTTTTGATATTTTTACCTTTATATAATTTATGTGATTTCTAACAGAATACATTTAAGAGGTTTGGATGCGTGAACAAAATTATTACTATACAACAGAAACAGTTTTGGGCCAAGGATCGACCCCTGAGGTACTCCACCTTTAATATGACCTGATTCAGATTTTACATTATTTATCTGCACAAACTGCTCCCTATAATCCAACCTGAAACCTATTTATATGCATTTTGGATCTGGTGTCTAAGGCCTTTCTGAGGTCAACAAAGACCTTTTCTTGTTTGAGAATTTATGGGAGTCCGTAGACTTTAGAAATAAATGTAGAAGGTTAACTTGTTTTGGACCTAGTGCTACAATGTGAATCACCAACTGCAGCATCCTGTGTGCGTTTATCTGCTTTTCTAAATAATAATAACAATAATAATAATAATCAATCTGTTGTCCAGATATAGAAAATGGAGCAAAGCTGGGGTCTATAAGTGTAAAGTCCTGGACAGAGGTCTGTTGTCTATCTGCTGACATTAAGTTGCTCTTGATTCCTCTGAAACTGTTTCACTTTTGTGCGCTCGGTGCCCAGAGGCAGTTTTTTGTGGTTAGCTCCCAGGTGTGAATGTGTGCAGCTGTGTGACTGACGTTAAACTCGGAGCGTGCTCGGTCTTTCTTTTGTTTTTGACGAGGGGAGGTAATCGATGCCGCGCGTTGATCCCTGGAAGGCTCTGGAGCCTCCCGGTGATGAGCCAGCGTTGCTACGGTTACAGCATCCCATTCATTTGCTAGTTTTAAGTGGTGCTCCAGCACAAAGCTTCTTTAAAAAAAAAAAAATCTATGTTCCGCAGATGGACCCAGATTAGTTTTTTATGCTTTTATTTTGTAATGCTTATTTAAGTTCTGTGTTTTTGTACAAGAGAGCAAAAGTTACCCTGGTCAATTCTCTTGCATGTGCACATGTACTGGGCCACGAAGGCATTATTAGTCATACATGTTGCACTCAGCATTTGTAATATTTTATTAATGGCTGGAGCATTAGTGGTGCTGCTAGTTTATTTATGGAGGTAGACAATATCCAGGGAGTTGTAGTAGTTGTGCTTGAATGGATGAAATTTTATTTGAACACAGAATAAAATAAGAAAAACAACAATAATCACAAGATAACAAGGTAGTAAAACAACCCACCATGTTAACAACTTAACATTTTTATGTTCAGGAATAGGAAGAAGCCAATTAAACATATTAAATCCCACCCCCTCTGGATATGTTAACTCAATATATACTATAATTTATATATCTCTCTCTTGCTCTCTCTATAAACACACACACACACATATATGTATTTAACTTTAAAGTGACTTACAGCTATTTAACCCTCTTAAATGATAACCCCCATCTCAACCCTTAAAGAACTTTTGTATGTTATTCGGCTGCTTTGTACATTATTTGTGCTGTTTTTCTGTAATTATTTGTGCAGATATAAAATAATATATATACACTAGTAGAAGTAGCAGACCCAGTAGTAGCAGATGTATTGGATACGGTTTCCCTAAGACGTTCAAGTCAGTGGGTAGTGGATGTTGTGGGCTCTGGTTGCCGCGGTAACCTCCTTCCAAACTTCCCCAAGTCTTTCAGCTCAGCAGCAGCAGCAGCAGCTTCTAGAAAGCGCTCACTCCTCAGAAGAGCTTTTGTCCCCACGATTTTTTTATTTTTCAGTATTCACAGAACCTCGTAGCACCCTTGAATTCATACCGCTGGTTTTTGTTCATGTATTTTATAAATGCGTTGCCCTCCTGCTTGTCACCTGAATCCGCGTCACATGTTCGCAGGCGGGCGGACTCTCATTATAACGTAAATCTGGTTAGTGTTTGTGCATGTGGCAGGAAGCTAGGAAGCTGCGCGGCTAATACCTAACAATTATTTTCAAACCTGTCTGTTTGCGCCAGAGACACAGCGGCGGGTGTAACAGGATGCTGTACTCATGCCAGATCTCCTGTAGGTGGAAGAGAGTAAAATACGTCTGCCTCGTCTCCTCTCCCCGAGGAGCTCTGAAGCAGCTGGTTTAATGCATCAGCCTGTTCCCCTCCACCCTGGAGTTAACTCGCAATAACTGCGAGCGCTCGTTCCCCGCGGCTGACAAATGTAGCAGAAAAAAGACAAACCACAAGAGCTGATGTCTTACTCAGAAATCCAATCTCATGTTTGACTTTTTCTATAAAAGGACCAACACTATGTGGTGGATATCTGAAAATGTTAGCGTCCAGTGCCAGATTTAAACGGCTGGTTGATTTCTTGTATCTGTGGATAGTTTGGTTTTGATAGCAGTGAAAAATAAAAGTGAATTTTGTTTTGTAGAAACTACGTCTTGTAGTTTTCTTGAGATAACAAGTTAAAGTTATTGTGAGAGTCTTTGTTGTATTCCACGTTGGAGTCGAAGCTGAGAATGACGTCACACCGTAAGTTATTGGCGTTCCATTTGCAGAAGTCAGAAAACAAGATGGCCGCCTCCATGAAAGCTCTCGCCTCGTCCAAATATAACTTGGTAGAAACTTGGTGTGTTCAGTGTTGACATTATTTCAGTGCAGAGTGAAATTATCTTGATATTGACTAATATTATTACTATAATGCTAAACTAAATTTAGGCTATTTAAGCTACACAAATTGTAAATGTAACAAATAACTTGAACCAACATTTGATTTTTGTACTTATTTTTATACTTCTATAAAAATATTCAAAAGTTTTAATTGTTTAATTTAATTGTAGAAAAAAATACACCATTAATCACAGTTTGCCTTGATGGTGTTTGGCTCTGTTTTGGTTTTATCAGGCTACTGTTTTTAGCCGTTGTTAGCGCAACATGGTCTTGTAGTTCCCATATAACACATGAAAAACTTAAATTACACTAAAACAGCATTTCACCATATGTATGTGGAAAAAATACTGTCTATAATACTTGAATGCAACAAAAACTAATCAGTAGTGCAAATAAAGGGAAAATTACAGCACCTTCTAATTAGTGTTTACACACGGGGCGGCCATCTTGGAACCTCAACTCTTGGGTTAGTGACGATTCTACGACTTTCTGGGTAGAAAATCCAACTTGGGGGACGTTCCAGTGGGAAATTCTACTTCGACACTCAGAAATCCCGACTTTTGTGTACCAATGGAACGCACCACTAGACATGAAGTTGTAAGCATGGTAGCGACTAGCATTGTAGCATCACCTGCTAATGAGTTTGTTGTTTTTGTGTTTCTCTGCTCACAGGTTGCCTGTTTGAGAACGAGCTGTGTTCACCGTACGAGATCTGTGTCAACGGTAAGTTGCGCATACATTTTAAAAGATCTGCACCTTTATCTGATAACTGTGCTAATCTTCAGACTCTGCGAACTCTTCAGGGACCAGTCATTTGTTGGTTCATTGTAGACCATTGTAGGCGTATCAACATCTCTGCAGGCTTCAGGTCAAACAGAGAGATAACAGAAAACTACAGTGTGTTGTGTAACGTCATTAAACTTGTGAGCACTCTGTCAGGAGATGCAGGGTGTGTTTGTTCCAAATTAATTAGCTCGCTCACTCCCTGTCCGTGCTGTGTCCATTTGAAATGTAATATTATCCTGACAAAGGAGCAGAAGGGAGGTAAAAGACAAAGCACATGTCTAGTGCAGCACCACTTTCTTGCCGTCCCAAACAAATGGGCCTAAAAACTGAAGTGAATGCACATCCAGCCAATCAAGTCAGTCTCCATAGACTGTGACAATGTATTTGAGAGTAGAAATTAACACATTTACAACTTATTTCTGCATTAAAACTGTACAGGGGAGAATATTTATAGAACTTGACTGATTTTTATCGGTTTCAGTATATTTTGAGGCTGATTTTTTTTCTTTTACAGGTAGTTTCTCCATTCATGACAGGAAATGGGGAAACTCTGCTTATGATACAATATAAAGTATGTTTGTCCCAGACACATAACATGAAGATCTATTTTGCACATTTAATTGGTGCACACTCTGTTTGTTTGGGCAGTAAATACAATTTATGACTTTGCCTCTGTTCCTCGGTAGATTATGAGAAACCTCTCAGCCGGAGGCTAGTGTTTCCTCTAGGAGTGAGTGGTATAGACCCCTTCACAGTTTGTAAACAGTGTGGTGTTTTTTGAAGGGCGGGGCTTAGCTGGAGGCAAAACATCTCAAAGACTGTAGCCTGTAAACACCGGTTAGTATATTCTACAAAATCCCTTCAACAGTCCATTGAAATATACAAATACACTCACTCTCTGAGACCGTGAGCGTTATTTTAAAAAGTTGCCTCTAACTGATGGGACTATATTCACTGACTACTATACTCCCACCCACTGGATGGATGATTTGACCAAAGGACACAGAGGGGACAAAGTCTGGTCTGTCTTTATCAAGTGACGTCTCCAACAAAGATATTACAAGAAGTAAGTGGAACCACTGTGGAGGGTAATGTAGTAAATGAAACTTCTGCTTGGACATCCCTGAAACACACAACTAATGTTGAGTTAGCTAACAGTTAGCATTAGCATTAACCTGTAACAAGAATCCCCCAAATAATGATTAACTAGGGTGACCAGATGTCCCCTTTTTGAGACCTAAAAACAGGTCAGACTTCAAACTTGTCTGCGTCTTTGTTCTACTATAACCTCAGACATGTTTACATTGAATTTGTGTTGCGTTTCTCTGTGTGTGTCCTCCACTGAAGGGTCCTCTTTTTCACAAACTGAAATCTAGTCACCCTAGATTAATTTAACGTAATTTTAGTCACAATTTATTCCAACCCATAACGTTATGCAGGCTGAAACTGATGATGCATTGCATATTGATCTTACCTTATAACAAGTGTGTGCTGCAAACGCGAGTGTTGTTGATGATTGTCTCACCTCAGTCCTTTCTTTTAATTCGTTCAGCCATCGTTGTCTACGACTGGCAGTGGCTGGTTTGTTATAAAACTAAGAGTTTTTTTGCTTTTGCGACTTTGGCCCCAAATATATAACAATAGGACATTTTCATGGTTGATAGTGACAGTGTTCACCTCCAGCTTCCCTCTGTTTTACCTCCAGCTAATGTTGTGATGTCACAGTGACGTAGGCCATTGAAGGAGTCTATATATATGACTTTTGGATATATCCTGGTGTATTTGATTACACAGTGTTCGTAAACGCTGCACCGTGAGAACATTTTTAATGCAGGGCTTCTTAAGACATATGGTGCGACTATGTCACCGGTAGAGACGGAAAGGTCCAAAAATGTAGCGGCAGAACAAGAATACTACGAAAACATGGAGAATTATGAATTATTTTACAGTATTTACTCATCATGACAGTAAAGTAGTCCACCCTTAGTCATTCCACTCCATTGATTCCTCTCTAAACCAACAGAAAATGTTGTGAACATGTGATATACATTTTTTGGCCACACCGCCCAGCCCTAGCCTTTGGCGTGAAGGATGTTATACCATTGAGCAGTTGGTTGGTTTCCCAACAGCACTGGTCTTGAACTTTTTCCTGGAACCTTCACCTGTTTCTTCACTGGACTTTCAAACTGGGACATGAAGCAGGAGATGTGAAATGATTCAGCGGCAGGGTTTCGCTGAGTCATGTGAGGCGACTGCTGGATCTCTCAGGGGAAAATAAAGCTACGGCGGCTGCACCTCCAGCCATTGTTCTCGTCCGCCGTGCGTCTGACCTGCCTCAATAGCTGCTGTCAAGCTGCCCCTCGCAGACAATGCCAGCCTGTTGTGTAGGTGATTGGCAGCTCACGCTCTATCAGGCCACACCAGCAGCTCTGATTGCCTGAGCCGACCATATTCTCCTGGCAGGAATAAAACGGCGAGTAAGCTCGGTATTGTTTCGCTGAGGACATTCTCTCTTGCTCCCTTTCTACATTTCAACAACAAAGGGAGAGTGTGACAACTGAAATAATATCTCAATACCCCGAGGAATCAGGGTTCACCTTATTCCCAAACAGCTTAAAGATATCGGAGTCATTCCAACAGACTGATGTTCGCTACCATTGATTTCCTTTCCGATCCGATACGGAGTAAAATTCAGGCTAGGTATCGGTGATGCTGGTTTCTCTCTGGTTGGAATAAACCCATTCTTTCTGAGCACGTTTGCTCCACGTGGGTTCAGCATCAGCTGAGGAGTTTCCACCGTCACATCTGAGTGAGACACTCCTCATTGTTTACTTTATATCAGTGGTTTTGTACCAACGTTACATTTATGTGGTATTTTAGGCGTGGTGCCAATGCGTCATCTGATAATTCTTCGTTGCTCTGGCCTATCTCTAAATATAAGGAGCAGCTTGTTTGCATTATGATAAGTTATTGAACTGGATTGTAGGTTATCGCTGCATTATGTCACATTGGTATTAGAAATGGATGTCGCTACTGATTTGTTCTGAGTGTGTTTGAATATTTTGATGGGACACAGAACAGTTTAAAAAATAATTAGAACAAAGTAGATTTTTTCTTTTTAATTTCTCTACATCACTCCGATGGTAGTTTGAAAGCACAAATATAATGATGATTTATTGTTAGTGCATAACCTTTTAGTCTCTCTTTCTGATAAGTGTTTTTCCTGGATGTGATGAATCTTATTTGCTCAGCAGTGCTGTGCAGAGGAAGCACCGAGGTTATCTAATATTTTCAGACGGAAGGCTGGCGAAGTGCAGAAAGTGGAATAAGCCTCATGCTGTGCTTTTGTTTTCATCTACAGGGTTGTCTTTTCTTTGGTTATTATCTTCAGTTAGAAGATTGTAAAAAAAGGAAACAAGAGCTCCAGTCACAGCCACTATGGTATTTAGTAGATACAGTATGTTAGACAAGGAAGGAACATTTTCCTTTTTTTTAAAAAAAATAAATGTCATCACAACATTTATTATTACATTGGTTGTAGCAACTACTAGGCCTACTCAGCTAGCGAAAAGGGATCACAAAAAGGCATAGACCAATCTTTAAAGGTAAAGACATAAACTGTAGTTTAAAAATGGCCAAATGCCCACACAAAGTGCCCACACAAAATATTTACACCTTTAAGTAATGATATATAATGAACTATACAAATTCTCACCATAGCAGCATTGTTATTAATGGAGAAATTAGCTATAGAGACTGAAACAGGTTTTTGTACCAGGCTGGAAATATGTTTATTTGCATTGTATAGTTAGACGTTTTAACACGGACGTCTGCGAGGATCGATTAACTTTTGGAGCCGGCTTCAAGTGGACATTTGAGGAACTGCAGTTTTGTGTAATGTGCAAACTCATTTTAGTTTAGGGGCCACATACCGCCCTATTGTAATAAGTCCAATTATGAAAATGTTTGAACTATCCTTTTAAAAAACATTTATGAGCAACCCTAAGAAAAGTAAGTGCAATTTGGGCACACTTCGTCCTACTGTTTTAGTTTTAGGTGTCGTGTTCTGTCTGCTACTAAAACTTTGGACCAAGTAGGAATATTTTATTGGAAAAATTGCCAGATTAAATCCTCTGGGGTCCCATTTTTGCCTGTGGGCCGTACACAAAACAAATAATACCCAATACAAAGAAAAGTTAAAGCAGATAAGCCTTTAATATTTAGTTCAGTCTCTCGGGCTTTTGCATTGATGTTATTTGTTATCCACAATATAAGAACAACAATATAAACAAATGAGAAAAATACTGCAAGTCACAGAAAAATGTGTGTCTGAACATGTACCAAATAGTGTAGATGGGACATGGTTTCCTATGATACCTGTGTTGGAGACACTGTTGGCGTCCAGGTGTTGATTGGGTCCCTTGGCTCGGCTCATCTCGAGGAGGCTTGCTCAGCATGGAAACACTAATTTCCAGCAGAAGATATGAGCTCTGGTCACGCTGTACCTTTGACCTTTCATAAAAGCCCCGCCCCCCTTGGTTATTGTTGCCAGCTTTGCCCCCTTAGTTACAGTTACCCCATCCCGCTTCTTGATGCAGACGGAGTCTCAGCATAGGGTCATGGTGGGGATAAGTATACCGGTACAGGTCAGTGATTATTTGTGGAGTAATACCTGTACGATTTCCTCCAGATTGAGGCTAACATGTACCTGCTAGCTTGCAAGCTAATATTAAGTTAACTTAATATGGTTTTGTATGTATGAGCATCTTGCCAGCTCGACGCTAGCTAGCTATCACTAAGGCTTTAGCCCATTCTAGCCTTACTTTGGAGCAGATGTATGTATGTTTATTTTCTTGGCATTAAGCTGGGAGTGGGCCCTCCCACACTGATCCACTTAATGCCACACTCTTGTTGTGTTTTGGACTTTGGGAAGAACACAACTGGAATTGTCTGACTCTTTCCAACTCTCGGCTAATTCATAAGCGGCCCACCTGATCTTTAGAATATCTTCTGCTGGGCCCCCGACATAAAATGCAGTGATTGGCTCACAGGCTGTACATTTTAGATGTGAACAGGTCAGTACTGAATGCCATGACTGACCATAAGAGTCTTTTATTCTTTGTACTTCATTGCACGAACCAAGATGGTGGATGGCAACACAACAGACACAAGAGAAGTCATCGTGACACGGCAGGATGCTCTTATTTCACCCCCTCCATCCTCCTCCCCTTGATTAGCTGCAAGGAAGCACCGAAAGCACTCAGTGAAAATCGCCATGGCAACAGGCGTGAGTGGCTCTGCGGGTCCCATAACCCATATGCACCCTGTTGCATGTTGCACCGTGACATCTCACAACACCCCGTGGCAAAAGCTGAGGACGTTTCTGTGAAGTCTACATTCATTGATTTCTATAAAGCACTTCAGCACCTTCAGGGAGAATACTCTAAATGAGATGATGTCATGTGAGAGTTTGAGATCAGATTAAATGTAAACAGGCAGTTCCCCTGTGCACGTCATTAATGTTGTGGAGCTGTGGTTGTTGGTGCGGAGTGAAGTGCATTTGTTTAATGATTTCACACAGCCCCCATCGTCGCCGTCATATCGGCCATGTGCCTGTCTGATTAGACTAATTGGCTGGTGTGGGTGGTGGTGTTATTGATCAAAAGTGTGTGGTTTGACAGTCCTTTGAGTGAACTTCCTGTAACTTAACTCATATCACTTTATAGTGGAGCTGTTTTCAAACCACATTTGTTCCACATCAACTTGTTTTGAGGATTCAAGAATGAAGACGTCAGAATTCATAACAGGAAGGTCGGAATGGTTCAGAATGTGAATCCGATGGTAGACATCCTCATTCTTACAGAAGTCTTCCTTTAGTGTACCACAAATAATTGAAATTTAAGACACTTGTTTCTCGTAACAAAGGAACACTACACAATATGACATATCAGATAATGGACAAAATATAACCTCAGACATGTGATGTTGTGTACAAACCACCAGGTATGCAGTGCCTCCATGTACCTGCACTGACGATCATTCAATACCCTGATCTCACAGCACCCTTAAGACCCCGACTGATTGAACAAATTAACAGACTGATGGATGAAATAGTTCCTCAGTCTGTTTAATTTAGTTTTGGGGACTCTGTATCTCCCTTTTAATGGCAGCAACTGGTGCTCTTCAAATAATCTATCTGCTGCTGGCAGGATAAACTCAAGTAGACATCGGTGATATCAGGTCTCCAGTGCATGTGTAAAATGAGCTTTCCTGTGCTGACAAATTGAGGACAGCGTCACCAATGGTAGGAATAGATCCCAATGTGTTTTTTTTTTTTTTTTTTGTTGTTGTTCCCAAATCCGATCCAATATTGACCATCGGTGGATCTGTGTCCTGGTTTGATCTTAATTGTCATAAACTTCGTCCCCCCATAGCTTTCTGAAGCCTTTCCTCATCTTCCTCTAGAGTCGACTGAATTCAGTCCAATAAATTGTTCTGTCAAAGTTGATGGATAGCTCGTATCTTGTGTACTCTACTCCAGAAATGTTTGGGTCATCCAACTCTGCCATAAACTCCCCAACCCTCTCTAGAAGATTTGTCTTTATTCTTTACTTGTTGATGTTGTTTGGGTGCAGCCTTTACCCGATTGAACTCCATGGATTCTGTTTAGTCCTACTTGTTGTAGGAGCTGAATCAAGTTGGTGGTATTGAATGATGATCTCCTACGAACACCTCATCAAACATCTACGTTGCACAGTTTGCAAATTTCTCTCTGACTGTCTTCTTTTTCCAGAGTAAAGTTTTTCCACATAGTAGACACGTTTACTCATGTGAGTTTGGTTCCTGTTCTTCTTTGTGTGGGGTTTTTGTCAGCTTTGATGCTAGCCAAAACGGAACAGCTATTAGCTAAGAAGAGGTTTTGATGCTGCAGGGATGTGGTTTTGGTTTGTGGCAGATATAAAGATCTAGGTCTGCATTTACATGAACGTTAGTATTCTAATACAAATCAGAATGAAAGCACCGTTATACTAAAAATATCTCGTGTAACGACTTTAGGTAGAACAAACAGATTAAGAGCGTCAGTTTAAATTAATGATAGTACACTAAATGGGAAAGGAACGACAGACTTTTTTTTTGCATTGCTTTTACCTTTAAGATTTGACGGTCCATATGAGAGTCACAAGAACCAGCTGGTGACGTATGATGGAAACCTTTTACTTTCCAGCCAGTCGAAGCAGTTCAGGCCTTGCCAAGTGATGCTTGATCTAATTGATCTTGTGTGGTGCAGCGTTTGAGGGATGGACTTGTGCAGGTCCCCAGAGGCATTAGATCCATTAAGACGTCTTAATTCAGTTCATTAGGCGGGACTGAGGTTGTTGCTCTCAGTCACTGTGTCCCAACAATGCAGTCCAAAAGAGCAACGCTATATCTAAGAGAAATTCAACCTAAAGTTTTTTTGGGGGTGTAAAGTAGTACTGTAAGGCCTCTATAATTTACTCAGTTTGAGAAACGTTTACTTTCTTATTTTCACCCATTGAAGGCTGGATTTAAACTGTGTCCGCCATATCAACATCTGGTCAGCATTGCCGCTCCATCTCCTCCATCTTCTGAGAATGGCCCCGTGAATCGTCCTTCTGCTCTAATCTGCACCATAAATCACAAGAAGACATGTCTGGCTCTGAATTATGGCCGTCTGGTAGTGAACTGGGATGAATTGCAAAGGACTTGGACAAGCATGAGTATAATTATGAGGGATAGTTCAAGATGTTCCTTCTGGAAAATGAAGAGAAGTAGTGTTTTGTGAGATCTTAGCTGCTTGTGCTGCAGCGATTATACTTCGGACTTGGTCTTTCTGGTGATCCCTTGCGATTACAGTTTGGATTTTTTAAGGAAGTATCAATGATGACACAGACATGTAACTCAGTTGAGTTTATTATTTTATTAATGGACTACGGCGGCAGCAGCAACAAAGGGACTTGGTGATTGGAAACGACAAGATGATGTATAGACATACACCGACGCAGGGCATCAATTCACGAAAGAAACATAAGTTGAAATACGGAGATAAAAGGTTTCTGCTCAACCGTAAGGAAGCACAGCACGGCAGCATTGCTTCTCCATCAATGGGAAAGTCTAGGCTAGAGCATTAAATCTGTTAAGGAATGTGGTTATTATACAAAAGTGTCAAGTTAAACTGTTTTATGAATTGCAACACTTGACACAACCTGTCAACCTTGATTCCAATTTCCAATAGACCACTTCATGGCCTGCGTCACTGTGTTTGCACATATTTTTGCTGCCAAAAACAAAAAATCAAAAACACTTATTTTTATCACACTAGCCACTGCCAGTCATAGACAACTTTGGATTGGCTTTGGTGATTAAAAGTAAGGATTGGAATGAGACGATCAACAATTAAATCATGACTGAAATTATGTTAAGTTAGGTATTATTTAGGGGATTCTTGTTACATATCAGTGCCAATGGTCATGTGCAGCGTTGTGTAGTGTGTGTTGTGTGTTTCAGGGTTGTCCAAGTAGAAGTTGCGTTTATTACATTACCCTTCACAGCGGTTCCACTTACTTCTAATGTCTGCAATGCCTTTGTAGGAAAGGCTTCACTTAATAAAGACAGCCGCTCTGTGTTCGTATGGACAAAAGTCAACGTTCTTCTATTGCAAATCTTGCACATGTCCATTCAAGACATTGACAATTTGTGTGCCTTAAATTTTTCTTTCATGTAGATGCTAGGTTTCTCAATTACATACGTGTAAATGTCTGGCCACTGCACAGCGGGCTGTCCTGTCAAATCGTCTCTCACTTACTGGATGGACGATTTGACAAATAACATTAAGTTAATCATTATTTGGGGGATTTTTGTTACACGTTAATGCTAATGCTAACAGCTAGCTAACTCAACATTACTTGTATGTTTCAGGGGTGTCCAAGCAGAAGTTGCATTTACTACGTTACCGTCCACAGTGGTTCCACTTGTCCCCGACTTTGTCCCCTCTGTGTCCTCCTTTAGTAAAATTGTCCATCCATTGAGTGAGAGTTTAGGGGTCGATGAATAAAGTCGCATCAGACAGAGTCAGCATTTTAAAATAACACTTACAGTCTCGAGGAGTGAGTGTATTAGTATATTCTCTAAAATACGTGTTTTCCTCATCCATTCTTGCAAAAACAATCCAAAACTTGCCAAAAGTTGAAATATGCTAACTGATGTTTAAGGCTATAGTGTTTGAGATGTTTTGCATCCAGTTAAGCCCCGCCCCTCAAAAAACGACACGTTGTTTACAAACCTTGAAGGGTTCTATACTTATTCACCTAAATTAATTTGTTAAAAGACTAATATCTTCTTCTTCTTTTTACTAAAACTGACTAAAACAAGACTAAAATTGTCACGTGTAGAAATTATTAAAATGTGAATAAAACTAATAAGCATTTTGGCTGTCAAAAACAACGCTGCTCAAAAGCACTAAACAGTGTTAAACAGTAGAAGCAGAAGTTTAGAAAGGCCTCATTTAGTTCTCGAAGAACCTCACAGGGTCAGAATAAGTTCTATTACCAATGACACTTCTGCTCTTAGTTTATTCATGAGTAATAATAAGAGGCTAGTTATCAGCACCCCTCGATGAGGTGAGGAAAGAAAATAATGGCACTTCTTTTCCTTTAATTTATCTTCCTCTTCCTCAGGAAGTCCAGTGTCACTTTGCAAGGCTTTGTTATCTGATAAAATAATTTTTTTGAGCCCTTTCCACTTAATTTATTCAGGCATCAAGCCCAAAATGTAGTCTTCCGCCGTCTCCCTCGTACGCTTCCATTACATCAGACTCCTCAGTTCACTTTCTGAACAACAGAGAAATCACTCAGTGAGACATTTGAGAGTAATTACAGCAGTGCAGACCAGCCGCTGGTCATCCTTAGCTGCCTCTTAAATGGAGCTCGCAGTTTGATTGAAACAAGCACAGTGACGCATAGAGTATTTATAGAAAAGGGGCCTGAATTACCATTATTCAAGTGTCATTATTCACTATATGTTATATATATTATGCACGCTCACACATTCATTCTTGAAGATGAGTGATGACCCATCTAAATATGAACATACAGCCACAATAAAAGAAAACACGGATGGTTGTCTTCCTGCAAGTTTGGATTCTACTCATAAAGATTGTAATGCTGAGTTCACACCAACGACTACAAGTGATTTTAAGAGGAAGCTGTTGATATGAAATCTGGCGTGATAAGCCTGGTGTGGCTCATTTAAAAAATAAAATGAAAACGGTCTCAGAAAACACATGAATTTAATCAGTAATTGGCCCACAGCTGTAAAGTCACATGGAAAAAAGCTTGGTCTCTGTGGGGAAAAGACTCACCTTTTCACTTTCACTTTTAATCGAAAGCAAAAATTTGAGAATTTTTGAGAACAGCTTGAGCACAACGACGCTAAGGCTATAACTGGATGCAGTTTAGGTCAGATTAAATCAATAAGGAGAGATCAAAGGTGAATGAATACAGAATGACGGTAAATATCAGAACAGGACTGGAGTCTGGGTGATGGAGACTCCTAGGATGACCAGGAAGAGGTGGAGGGTTGCACGGTAAAAGCCAAAGTTTGATGGATTAATGTTAAACAGGACAACGCAAATGTAAAAAAACTAACAACTTTCATTCTTAGATGACTGATTATCATAGACACAGCATTCTGTTTCTGAGGTTTTGCCTCATCTGCTTGAAGGATATTTTTGAAATCCATCAGTCAGTTTCATTTTGTCCAGAGAGCTGCTGTTGATCAATACGTGCTGCCATGACGACTGAAACAACATAAAGAGGTATCGATTGAGCTGTTGAACAACGCAGAAGGATCTGGTGTGAATTCTATTTTTTAGGCATTTGTGACAACTCGTGAAAAGCTGCACAGCAGATTTCATCATATCTGCCATAATTTGTGGCACCAGATGTTAAAAGGACGATGCTCACCTCCGTCTACATCATGTGAATTCTACTTTTACAGGAGAATGAGTTTCATTTAAGAACCTCGTCGTGCGCGGCCTGAAAATATCCCGCTTTATTTCCATCCCTTTGACTCATCGTTCTAGACGCTTTCTCAACCCACAGCTTCATTTTCAGACACAGCCTCCGCCCCCAACTCTGGCCTTTCCTACAGATCACATTAGCACTACCCACTGTGTGGCATTTTAGAAAGAAGAGTGACTGAGTGAAAAGTCACACTGCCAAGTATGTTCGTCCAAGTCCAAAGAATGGAGTTTGAGTGTGACTCAGTCTGAAGTTGGAAAGTCCACTCATTACCCAGAACAGTGCACCTTAAACATTAAACCCAGAAACACAGATGATCTTTTGATGTAGTGCTCTTCTGGGAAACATGGATCTAGGCATTTATGGGGAGTTACTTTGATATGTGACGTTGGTGCAGACCAAGCACGCCCACATTTTCAGCAGTTTTAGCTACAGTGGCTCATCTGTTGGATTGTTCTCCACAGGCTGACTTCCAATGAGCCTTGGTTGCTCTTGACCCTTAATTGGTCCATCATTTTATCTTCCTTGCACCACTTTTCATAGCAACTGACCACTGCAGAACCAGTTCTCTATTCATTACAAAATGGTCCTTTGTCGAAGTCGCCTGCATCCTTCCACGTGGTCTTTTTTCCTGCTTCTAACCTCTAACTAATCTACTTGTCTGTCTTCTCACTCCAGTAATTATTGTGCGATTGGATATGCCTGCGGATGTAGCCTCATGGTTCCTTGGTTTCAAAGTTGACACTGGCATCTTAAAAGTAGCGTTAGATGGAACCGAACAAAACTAAATGCTGAGGTTCAGTCGCAGCACAATAGGAAAAACAAGAAGATGGCCAATGAATCTAATAAATATCAATTAAACTAAATAAACTAAACCATAGAGAGTATGTATTAATGTCACTTCCTCCCGGGGCCACACCCTCTGAGTGTCAAAAACATGGTGAAATGTATCAGTAAATACAGTGACACCAGGAATAATGTGGGTTATCAGATCAAATTAAGGACAATTGGACTCAACAATGATCCATATGAACTAGTATGGATTTGGAAAAGTGGATTAGCCTCAGTTTCAGGTAGTTTGAGTTAGTTTTAGGTCATTTCAGTTATGATAAATGCTAACGCTAAGAGCTTCACTGAGAAGTAACGTTAGCCATACAATAATGTAGCGTTAAAAGGACGACGAGGAGTGATCACAAATATTCTGTTTTACATGGATGCTCTCTAGGACAGAGCCTATTCAAAGAACCTGTGATCCTTTCAGTGCCGCTCGGTGTGAAATGCAAAAAGAAAGAAAGAAAAAATAAAACTGTGTTGGATTCTCTGCTGATGTGTTGACAGATGGTATGTTTGGGAGGTGTCACTCTGTTCCGGTGAGGGAGGTTTACACCTACGACGTCTCCCCGTCTGTGGTGCAGCGCTTCAGGATGCTGCTGGAGAAGCTTTCCATCAGAGGTACACACTCACAAACACACAAACTCATGTTTTAATACATCTTCCACGCTGCAAAAAGTGAACTCAAACTTGTTTTTTGTCTTCTGAGACATTTATTCTTACAAGACAGTCTAAATTGTCCGTTATAAGTTATTGAGATTTGCAAACTGATTCTTACTTAACTCAAATTAGAACTTCTTTGTACCCTGTCAGCAGCTCACCAACACTGGTGTTCAGCTTTTTTTTAAAAAAAAAAATTAGAACTGCCACGTTTCTAGAGGGATAGACAACCATAGATGAATGCAAAACGACATGACACAAAACATAATGTGTAAGTGTTAATTGTTAAAAGCAGTTTGTATTAAGGCATTACCTCTGACAGCCCTATTAAATATATATGTATAAATATATAAAGCCAGCCACATCTGAGACCGTAAATGTACATTGGTTAAAGGTTTCAGTGCTGACCTCAGTGGGACTACTAAATAAACACTTCTTTATTTAGTTTTAAAACTGTGTCTTTATTTAATTTCACCAACTGCTGCACATTAGCTGTAAATTGGATCTTTTGGACTTAACTACCTCCCTGATAAGGACGGACTTTGGAACAGGTTTAAACTCCACTTCCTGAAATGTTTCACATCCGGAGTATTCCCTCAAAGTACTTCCTGGTTCTCTCCCCCTTAGATCTGTATAACATGTGGAGAAGTGTAAGAGCTGACTGGCCCCATTCACTGTAGAAAACACATGACTTTTAGATCAGAGCTCAGAATAGTTTCACTTCTAAGAAAGAGAAACTCACTGAGTCAGTGACAACGAGAGCAGAAATGGCGCAGAAAGGAGTTGAACTGGATCGAGAAACCTTTTCTTGTTCCATCTGTCTGGATCTACTGAAGGATCCGGTGGCTATTCCCTGTGGACACAGCTACTGCATGAACTGTATTAAAAGCCACTTTGATGAAGAGGACAAGAAACAAACCCACAGTTGTCCTGAGTGCAGACAACTCTTCCCATCGAGGCCTGTCCTGGTGAAAAACACCATGTTAGCAGTTTTAGTGGAGCAGCTGAAGAAGACTGGACTCCAACCTGCTCGTGCTGATCACTGCTATGCTGGACCTGAAGATGTGGCCTGTGATGTCTGCACTGGAAGAAAACTGAAAGCCTTCAAGTCCTGTTTATTCTGTCTGGCATCTTACTGTGAGAAACACCTTGAACCTCACTATAACTCACCTACATTTAAACAACACAAGCTGGTGGATCCCTCCAAGAAGCTCCAGGAGAACATCTGCTCTCGTCATGATGAGGTGATGAAGATGTTCTGTCGTACTGATCAGCAGATTATCTGTTATCTCTGCTCTGTGGATGAACATAAAGGCCACGACACAGTCTCAGCTGCAGCAGAAAGGACTGAGAGGCAGAGAGAGGTGGAGGTAAGACGACAAAACATCCAGCAGATGATCCAGGATAAAGAGAAAGATGTGAAGCTGCTTCAACAGGAGCTGAAGGCCATCGCTCACTCTGCTGATAAAACAGTGAAGGACAGTCAGGAGATCTTCACTGAGATGATCCGTCTCCTCCAGGAAAGAAGCTCTGATGTGGAGCAGCAGGTCAGATCCCAGCAGGAAACTGAAGAGAGTCGAGTCAAAGAGTTTCAGGAGAAGCTGGAGCAGGAGATCACTGAGCTGAAGAGGGAAGATGCTGAGCTGAAGCAGCTCTCAGACACAGAGGATCACAACCAGTTTCTACACAACTACCCCTCACTGCCACCACTCAGTCAATCTACACACTCATCCAGCATCAATATCCGTCCTCTGAGGTACTTTAAGGCCGTGAAAGCAGCTGTGACAAAGCTGAGAAAGAGACTAGAGGACATTCTGAGAGAGACGAGGACAAATATCTCAAAGACAGTGACTGAAGTGGATGTTTTACTGTCACAACCAGAGCCAAAGACCAGAGATGAATTCTTAAAGTATTCACGTGAAATCCCAATGGATCCAAACACAGTAAAGAGACGTCTGGTACTGCCTGAGGGAAACAGAAAATTAAAATGGATGTTTCAATGACAGTCTTATCCTGATCATCCAGACAGATTCACTGATTGTCGTCAGGTCCTGAGTAGAGAGAGTCTGACTGGACGTTGTTACTGGGAGGTGAAGTGGAGTGGATTAGTTGATGTAGCAGTCACATACAAGAATATCAGCAGAGCAGGGAATGAAGGTAGATTTGGACGTAATGACGAATCTTGGTCATTAGATTATTCCAGTTCTATAATTTGTTACAACAACATCCCAACTTCTGTCTCAGGTCCTCGTTCCTCCAGAGTAGGAGTGTACCTGGATCACAGAGCAGGTATTCTGTCCTTTTACAACGTCTCTGAAACCATGACTCTCCTCCACAGAGTCCAGACCACATTCACTCAGCCGCTCTATGCTGGACTCTGGATTAGTGATGGGTTGGTTATTGGAACCAGTGCAGAGTTGTGTGAGCTGAAGTAGTAATTTTGCTCAGTTGGTTGTGTTTCTACATATAGCAGCCACTTTTGCAATTACTGCTAAGGAGAGAGTAAATAATTTACTCAGATTTTTAAGACTTATATTACTTATATCTGCCTGTAATATTACCAACATTTAATTTTGAAATTAAATACTGTATGTAAGGAAGTGTGTCAAATCTAGTTTTTATTTTATCATTGGTGTTTTGATCAAAATGGAAGATGAGGAATTGCTCTGTTGGTGTTTGTGGGGTTGAAGTCAATATATATTTTCCCTGTCGTCCTTTGTGACAGTATGATTTCTGTATTGTGATTTCTAATAAAGTTTAGTGGATTTGAACCATGTGTGTCTGAAGTCTGAGGAGTCTCATTAGTCCAGCCTTAGTTCATCCCACTGAAGGCTTAATGAGGAAAGAAAGATTAAAGTGATGTTAAATATTGTTGAATTTTTCATATTAAATTTGTGTAAATGATTTGTTTGTTGTTTTTGAGCTTTAAGAAGCTGCTGTTAGTCTACTCTACCACAAGAGGGAGGCAGAGACCCGTGTGACGTCCCACTGGGCGGCTGTGAGGTTTCCTCCACTTTCATCATAAAGCTTTGCTTTAAACGACTGGACCTCAAATACACAGACAAAAAGAGAGTTCAGCCTTTCATACTCGCAACAGAGAATGATGTTGAAAAAGAGAGAGTTTTATTTTTTCATCTATTTATTACGCCATCTTTCTTTTGAGCCCCAACCCACCCCTCCCCCCCCCAACCCACCCAACCAAAAGAAAGAGAAACTCTCCTCCTGGTTTAATTTGGCGAATCTGCACTCAGTGGGAGAGCGGGAGAAATATTCTGATTTCACAGTGAGGCGGCCGACGAAGTTTGGAGGCATTTGTCAGCCACTCTGAAGTGAAATGAATTATGCAAATTAGGTGTTGGCCCCGGCTGTCTGCAGAAGCCATTAGGGAGGACAAAACTCTAAAGACGCTGAAGCATCTGCATTTCAGGCCCTGACAGTCCGCTGAAAGGATCACCGTTTGCTCTCGTCTCTTTCTTTTCCTGTTATAAATGCACATAACTTCTTATTCCCATTAGCTTTCTGTCTTAGTAGCTCATCTGGGTATTGCTGCTCAGCCCTGTGCTCCTACATAGTGCATGTGGACCGAGGTGTCTGGATGTTTTGGGACATATTCAGATTTTTTTTTCAGAAGAGTCAAACTGATGCAACTGTGATGCTCCAGCAATGGAGGTTTTAATGCTAAGCTAATCCTGAGCAACTGGTAGTCACCATTTTGTCACATCCTGCTTCCAACTAAAATGAAACAGCTGAAGCAGTTCTTCCATAAATATTTATACAGTCCAAGATAAACAAGCCTTCTAGACATCAACCCCTAGGTTTCCATCTTTGAATCTCCCTCAAAATAATAAAAAAATGCTCAAGGAGTGAGTAATAGGACTTTTTCCCGGCTTCACAAGCTTTAAAAAGGACAAGGGAACCCTACCAAAAAAATCACATGACTCAAAAACCAGTAATGTTGAGGTCAGCCCTCTGAAAAATAGCCATTTTGAATGAATGAATTTAATGTGTAAAGATACGTAACCACTTGTACATACAAAAGAAAAGAAGTAATGATTATAAACCAAACAACATAACAAGAAATAACAGAAACACACTCCAATGAAAATGCAAAGGTTTTGACAATTTTACAAACATATTCTCCACTGACAAGCTGACAAATATATGACAAAATAGAAAAGATGACAGGATATTAATGCCATAGTCAGGTTGTTGGACAGGTTGTTAACTATAAACAGCTTACGTATTGAATCATAACCAGCTCCATCCTAAAGTACTAAATCGATATTCACATTGGTTATTTATTCCTAATACATTTGGTATCACAAGTGGCAAGGCCACAAATTCCTAGCTTCTCCTATAATTATTATTATTATTAATAATAATTCTGCCTCAACCTCAGTGTGTTTCCCTGATCTTAGCAATAAACCTAATGGGGGCAATGTTGTCACGTTATCAATAACGGTGATGCCCAGGCTACCAAAACGAAGAGCTGGAGGAAAGCAAAGCTGTCCGTTAACTTCCAGTATTTGTTGTCTCTCTGGAGCTTTAACGGTTTCCATTTCTCACGCTGCTGAGGCTGCGGTGGCGTTCTCTCTCCTTCCTCCGCCCACACAGCCTGGACCATCCTCCCTCTCTAAAAGCTCAATAAAAGGGCCGGCAGACGTGTAGCCATCTGAAAGGCCACCTCGCCAGGGTCACGGCTTCCACCAGCCTACATCGACGACACGCATCGCCGACATACTTGACCTCTCTGTACCACCTATGAGGGACTTAACATCAGCACCAACTGTTGTGTTTAAACACTAAGAGTTACGACAGCTGAACGGTCAGACGGTCAGATGCTGTCAGTGTTTGACATGAGCTCTGCTCTGACTAGTTTAAATATATTCTATATATATTTATCATAGTTCAGGGACGTTTCTGAGACAAACATCTTGAAACATCAACACACAACTGGCCAAATAAGAAAGTTCCACCTTTTGCTTTGGTATTAGATGGAAACAGTCATCTCTGAAAGATGCTGTCATCATCCTTTGTGACCATGTGGATTTATTGGATTTGGAGGTTTTCCAATGTTTTATTCACTGTCTGACATAGACTATATATAAATATGGACAATGTGTCTCCACTTCCTTGCATTGGCCAAAGTGGCGCTATTTTCCCCGAGATACGGGCGGCGCCATCTTACCAGAGTCTGGTCAGTATGGTCCGAGACTGCAGCCATGATATCGATGACCCAATCACAGACTGACTGGTGTTTTCATTTTATTAGTACTACGCTCTGCTCTACCTCCACCAATTACAAAGAAATGTTCAATTATACACTGAAAAATCTCATGGTTCCACATTACCACATTACGGTGGTTGGCATCCTGGCGATTGGTGGTCCCCATTACATCACATCTTGTTTCTATGGACTCAGACAGACTTTAATGATCCACAAGGGAATTTAATTGGTCATAGTGGCTTAATTATTACAAAAAGATGAGCTGTTGTACAGCTGCTGGATAGAGTAAGGAATAAAAGAAGTTCTGTAGCGTTCACTATCGGAGTAGAGTGGAGAATGGCCTCCTCTACCCTTCTAGTGTTTGGTTTAGTGGATGGGATGGATTGTCCATAATGGAGAGCAGTTTATCCAGTGTCCTTCTGTCCTTCCCTGAGATAAATGACTCTAACTCCCTACCAATCCAGCCCTTTGTATTAATTTGTTGATCCTGTTGATGTCTTTTTTGCTGGCACTACTATAATCATATGAGTAACCACTGACAAAAGCTCTTAAAGGTTGTTTCTGATGCTCTTGTGTAAGTCTTGTGTATTTTTTGGCGTTTAAAGGGCTCATAAAACCAGGAAATGTAACTTTTATCTACCTGGAGTCCTCAGGCCTCTTTGTCCTTTCGCTATTTATAGAGCGGCTGGGATTAAGGTTGGACTTCAGGTTGTGGAAATTGATAAATCGAGCACTAAACTGGTGGAATCCTGCACAGGTTTTGTAATTAGTGGAACAGAAAACTGTATGGGGGAGAAAAAAAATGCAAAATTAATTGGAGCATTTTCCTGATAAGTTTTTCTGCTCTTGGACAAGGCGGCTTTGACATCTGACCTGCTCAGTCTACTTGTGTGTTTGGAAATCTTGCATCTTCCAGAATAATCTGCAGGTGTGAAACCCAGTCATTTACATAAACCAGTCGCACAAATCTGTGCGATCTGTGCAGCACACGGCATCCTCTGGCCCCAGGCCTTCACATGGATTTCATCTCACACTTGAAATGGCATCAAACTCAGAGCCACCTTTACCTTTCCTTCTCAACTGGCCTCCCTCCTCCCTTCTCTTCTCTGTTTAGTCAGCGAGTCGCTCTGAATGCCCTGGCAGGGGGCTCCGGCGTTTATTAACCTGTCGTGTCAGATGCCGTCTGTTCACCCGCCGCTAACGCCCGTTTCCTCGGCCACGGCGGCTGCCATTAAAGCTTCAGTTTTATGGCTCTTTGATGGCGAAAGCTGGCCTGACACGCCGCGCAGCTGTTAAAGAGAGGCATGCGCCCGATCCGCGGCAGTTGGGGTCATAATTCATTTTGCCGGGGTCTAAAGAAAGTGTCCGTGGAGCCGATTTAATTAGGCCGACCACTGATGAAGGCAGGCGTGCGGGTTAAGCTGTTAAGAGAACGCGTCGTCGTTGGCTGATTATCGACGGTATGAGGCGTTAGCAGAAGCTGGGCCTCATTCTGTTCTTCTTACAAAAAGTTCACCTAGACGCAGTGATTCTTTTATTGGATGGCGGCCTAAGAGAGCACAGCAAATGAAGCTCAGTTTAGTTTGTTCTCCGGTCTCTCGGCTTTCACAGTTCTTGGTTTTCACTGTATCATAGGAAGGTCTGTGAAGGTTTCAGTCATCCAGGTCATGGTATGTCCAAGAAAACAAGATGAAACAAAGGCACTTGGACTATTAGAGGTTCTGGAAGGCGTTTCTATGGTTTTAAAAGGAGTTTTTGACTCTAGTCACACAAGGTTTCAAACTCCTCACCAGTCTCTTAGAACTGAAGAAGCTACTTGAATGAAAAGTCTCCAAGAAACTCAGTTGCTCTTATTTTTTTCGCAAGTTATAATTTGCAGAAAGCCTTTGTCCAACAAGGTACACTAGCCAGCCACTAGACGTTGATCCGATGCTGCCTTTAAATGGAATTGGAGAGCTTGTTGTTGAGACATGGGCGGTCGTGTGCACAAAATACTTGGCGGTCGAGTGTTAACATCGTCAGGCAACTGTTAGCGCATAGAAGCCGCCTGAGCTAAAAGTTTACAACGCTAGTGCCCATTGACAAAGACCTTTGGGAGAATCAACATTTTCTACAACGCTGTTGGAAAGGAAAATCTGTACACCAAGGAGAAGGTAACATGACACACGTACAGTGGGGGAGTAGAACTAAATGAAAGACACGGAGGCAAAACGCAACCAAAACCATGACTAGCTAGCCAGTCCCATCTTCCACGTGTCAAAAATGAAAGCAAAAGCAAACTTGGCTTTAAACACAGGGGTTTTTAGTTTCAATGTTCAACAAATTCAAAGTGTGACTGAACACTGGGAAGTTGTTCTTTCTGGAAAAAAAAAAAAGCTGCCATTACGGTAATGATGACGCTCCACTGCTGTCGACTGCAGGTTGGGGAGGGACGCAAGACCGGGGTGACCCAGGAAGAGAGAGTTGTTTGGTTTGGTAAAAAACCAAGTTAGTTAAACCCTTGAGATATAGCAAAGGTTTTCCAGACAAAAGCACAACTTCCCAGCGTTCAGCCACACACTCCTTCACTTCCCTGGACTTGATGTGAAGCTCCACTTCTTCGTATAGTTACATTCTTCTGACTTCTCCCTGACCAGTCGCACTGTCGCCGGCCACATTATCTCATCCTTTCTTTGCCGCCGCGCTTCTCCTCGTTTCCTTGCAGCGGTTTCTGTTGCTGTATCAGTATTTTTCGCTCTTTTCTTTTCACACCAAAGCATTTGTTTTCTTTGCAACTCCAGTCGACGGGGACGATGTTCCCCCTTGTCATTTTGAGTGTGCGTCCTCTGTGGTGGACCCTCGTCTCGTGGCATCACATCTGGAGCCGCAGCCTGCGTTACCGGAGTCTTTCGGCAGCGTCATCGCTCATCTGCCAAACGCCTCGGTTCACGTTGCGCTTTGAGCGGCGCGGCCATATTTCCCGGTAACATTTCGTTCCGCCACCCCATCTGGCGCTGGCGCCTGCTCTTCTGTTCGGTTGCCAAAAAGCTGTGTTTGGATGCATGTTAAGCATAAGAAACAGACGTGGATGCCCAAGCAGCTCATCAAGCTTGTTCTTTTGTACACTTGCTGAAATGCAGCAGTTCTTTCATTTTATTCCTTTGTCACTGATGCCGATATTCAGCGCGTATTCACCGAGTCTGGCTGACGTCAGTGCACAGACACTTGGACAACGAGGTGATAAAAATATTACCCAGAAGAAAAGAGACACAAACATGAAACCTGCTCTTGAGGATTTCATTCAGCTGCCAAGACAAATCAGTCACATGATAGATATCAAATGAGGGCAGCTCATTCCCACAATCAGACAGCTGATTTAGGTTTTATTACCAACCGGCTTGTAAAAGAAGGGCAATAAAAACTCACCTTTTCCTCAGCTGTTGAGTTACAACGTCACTTCCTTATTTTTATTTAACCTGCTGAATCCCGTCAGAGTTGAGTCCCTTTTCAGGCGACACTCGATAAACGATGCACAAAGCTTCACGTTTACACCAGCTTTCAAATTCTTTCCAACATAATTAAACACCACAATGTGAATAAACTGTCCAATAATCCCTGCAGCCACCTGCCAAAGCTCCAGCTGCCAAATCCGTTCGCCTTTAAAGAGGAACAGCCGGTTAAGGACAGGTTCCTATAACATTCATATCTGTATTATGGCTCCTACTAGAGCTGGGCACCAAAGTTCGATACATTTCTAGTACCGACCGAAATGCTCACATCCCAGTGAACATTAAAAAATAAATTATCTAAATTCTGATATCCGAGAAAGTAAAGGCCACTGGGAGCCAATAATTATTTTTCATACTTGGAGGGAAACTTAGCCATGGATGCTAGCAGCATAGCATCAATATTAGTTGCAAGGCAGGAGACAAAGTGAAGGGATTTCCACACGTTGTGTTTATTTAACACAAATATTAAGAACATATAAAGCCAGGTCTCACAGCACATTCTGATGTATAATATATAATAATCTATATAATAGTCTGTCTGTTACACTGGTGATTGGCTTTCACATGTTGTGGCAAAAGATATGTTCATTTTGATTTTTGATTTGAATCACCACTAAAACTGAAAATAATTGTTTCGTGCTCTAATGCCAGTGTGTTTTTGTTCTTGTTCAAATTGGTTATAAAACATCTTGGGCATCGTATCAAAAAAAAAGTTTAAACCATATCCAGCCCTAGCTCCTACAGACTCCCCGTCACAATTTCATAAATAGGGTCTAGACCCTGATGCTTGACCCGCAGAGAGGAGAAGTCAATTCAAACGGTGCTAAAAAGGCAACTCAGGAAAAATACAGACTGTCCAGACGAAATCCAGCGAAAGAAAGCGCCCACTAGAAAAAACAGTCACACAATGAAAAAAGACGGGAAGGGAAGCACAACATGAAACACCAAGGAAGAAACTCATAACACTCGTGGATTGTCCTGTCTCCATGTTTTGTCTCGTCACTTCCTGTTTTAATTTGAAGAGTAACTCTCCTCTTGTGTCACCGGTCTGATCGTCTGCCCTGCTTCCTGACTGCTTCCACCTGTCCCCCATTACCTCCATGTGTTCAAATAGTCTGCGTCTCCCCTGTCCTGTTCCAGAGCGTTCGTCTTCGTCCTCGTGCGTTTACCACAGCCTTGACCACGATTGTTATGTGGATTTTGTCTTGTTTCCTCCTGAGAGAGTGTTTTTCGTTTGCAAGTCTTCATAGTGATTTTTCTTTGGTCTTCTCAGTTTTTCCTCCTTTAGTGGAGCAATTAATAGTTTGGGTTTTTTCTTGAAAGAAGTTTTTCTGAGGCCTGTTTTGTTTTCTAATAAAGACTGTTATCAAGAAACCTTTATCACTGCATCTGCGTCCTGAGTTTGAGCCTGGTCGTGACAGCGAACATTAAGGCTGGACTTCAGGTTGTGGATGTTGATAACATTGATACAGGTTTTTGCTCATGGTTGTAATTAGTGGAAGGAAAAACTGTTTTTCTGCTCTTTGACCAAACGGCTTTGACCTCTGACCTCCTCGGTCCACTGGTTTGTTTGGAAATCTTGCATCTTCCCGGATAAAAAGCTCCATCTGCAGGTTTGAAACCCAGGTAGCATGTAGCATCCTCTAGCTTAAGGCCTTCACATGGATTTTATCTCGCATTTTAAATGGCACCAAACTCGGAGCCACCTTTACCTTCCCTTCTCAAGTGGCCACTAGGATTTTTCAGTGCTTATTTGGATGTCCAGAGTTATTTTTCCACTTTGCAGACATGCTGGCTTCAGCCCCTGACCTCTCGCTTCTCGGTGACGTTGTAAATATTCATTCGCTCGAGTAAAACGGCTGAAAGTGAATTCCCAAGTCGCCCATCAAGCCGGTACCGCTGAACTCTGCCGGGAGGAGCAGAGGAGGAGGACGACGAACGCTTTCTGCTTAGTCACTGAAACAGTCGGAGTCTCCGAGGACTCCTCCGCTAATGAGTGACCTAATGAGTTTAGGAAAACGACTGCGCGCTCAGCAAATTTCTCGGCCTCGGTTTTGTTTTAGGCTATACTTACTGCATGTCAAGCTCAGTTTTTTTTTGTTTGTTTTTTTCACCGGTCCGCTGCAGTTCAAGTAGTCATCCTCCACCGTTGTCTCTGTGTTTCTGTCCCTAGGTTTGACGTGGGAAGACGACGCTACCCAGCAGGTTCTGGCCACAGAGTTGTCCAAACTGAGGAGGATTCCCTACAAGCCTCAGCAGAACGGACCGGTCTACAGCACCGATAGCAGGTCGGATGATTACGCTGGTCTGTGTGGGAGGGACACGATCCTACGACACTAGTGCAGGGACTAGGTTTACAGCAATCTGCTGCAACAAGATTAGCTAAACAGCCACCATGAAAAATAATGTGATGCTAACCAACTGGAGATATTGAGTTTGATTCATTAAAATTATTTCAGAACAGCTAGAATAAAAGACATTGTCTACCATCTTTGGTGTGTCTTATATGTTAAGATTTACCGTTTCCACGACTACTACTGCCGATAGTCCAGAACTGTGCATCATGTCGGGTTCAGACGACTCTGATACGTCTAATCGTTCACTGTCTTATCAGACACAACACAATAATTTTTATTTGTTGAATTTGTCGCTCCCCGTTCTACCAGTGAAGTGCAGAACGATACTGAAATACAGATATTTCCGATACCAGGTCTTTATGCTCTAAAATTGATTCTCAAATCAAAATATCGATACTTTCGATACTTCAGTCATTGGAGGTGATGTAGGAACACAGTGGAAAGTAACTGAACTGTTGAGTTGTGGCAACACAACAAACCTTGTGAAACACCTCGGGTTAAACCACAACACAGAATACAAGACATTTATGATGAGGAGGACAGAAGAGGAGAGAACAGGGTCACAATTAAGATGTTTTCATTTTATAGTAGCTCTTAATAGTTGAACAATTTATTTTAATGATCTTATTATTTTAGTGTTTGAAGCAGCATTTTAACATATTTTGTATGATTGTGCCTCCATTTGGTTTTCGTGTTGTTGTATTATCTCGGCTATATAGTAAATGAGGCCAGTACCTCGATATACTTCAGAGTTTAACATAAATAAATTACTCTGAAGTCTTGTATTCTTTATGATGCTATGGTTTGAAATACACACAATAGGGTGTATTTACACAAAGTATCTGATCAGTATCACCGATATCAGCCAGAATCTTACTCGGTATCGGATTTGAAAGGAAATCGGTGGTATCAAACATCACTAGATTCTGCACCCGGATGTGGAAAAGAACGCTGTTATAACTAGATTGTCCTTTCCCACAGGCCGGTAGCTGAAGCCTTGGACCCAGTGGACCAGAGGGTGAAGCCGGTGGAGGTGGAGCTGAGCAGAAACCTGCAGACGTACCTCCAGCGCCTCGGCCTCCTCCCAAAAACGTCGTCGAGCTCCGGTCTGAGCGCCCCCGTCAAGGTGAGGGATGGCTCCACTTCACTCTCATGTGGCTCCGCTACACTTCCCGTGGATGATTTCAGTCCTGCTCCATTTTCTTTAATAAACCCAGAGCACATTTTTCTTACTTTCTCCAATAAAAACACGAAGAGCTAAAATCTAGTTTCATTTTTATTGTGCACATGATTGAATGTGCTGCTCCCGTTACCTCCCGTCTCACATTTGAAAAGGAAGAGCAGGTGGGGCATTCGCTTGTACCCCGACGCCTGCGTGTCGTCCCAACCACCTGCCTCCGAAAAAAAAAAAAAAACGCACACACACACGCTCACACACAACTCGCACAAAGACACGAACACACACCTTCCCAGCGGGGGAGGGGGGGACCAGTGTCATCCCTCGTTGTCGGGCCGGTCCTCGCTTCTCCATCCTAACTGATGGCTTCTCCCAGCTTGACCGTTAGGAGCCAAATAATACCAGCCGAGGGTTCAGTAGTTCACCGCTCCAATTAATAACTCAAGACGTGACTGTGTCTCCACGCCGCGGCTGCAGAGGCCTCTCTCTTCCCGCTGGGGGATTGTACTGAAGAGAGGGACTCTGCGGAGAGCTGCAGGCGTAGCTCGGGGGGGCTCGAGGCCTTTTCCTATCTGAGCCAGTTTGAACTGAAGCAGCCCCGGAAGGCACGGGTTTTTTTTTGTAAACGGCATCGACTCCGTGTGACGTAGGTGATTAAAGACACCGACAGTGACAAATACCAGACGGGGGCCTCGCACATACAAATCATAAAGAAGTGTGACAACTCGGAGGAACCGCTTATGTCGGCATTGTTATGCTAATTTTACCGTTACTCAGGCTTGTGCCACTTCTGTGCTCTTAGGTGGGCGTTAATGGAGCCTCCAGCGACAATTTGCCTTTGTTGTAGCTGATGGATCTGTTAATATGACTGCATGAAAGGATTAATAACTTGTTTTTGACAAAATTGGCTTCGTTCAGATGAACCCTTTTCAAATCAAAGTAAAGTTTTGCTTCCTGCAGCCAGGTACTCAGATGTCTGAACAAGCATAAATTAGCTTTTTTTTTTTAATGTGAACTCGTGAATTGAGCCATCAAGTCTTTAAACACTGTTCATCAACTGTTTTAACATTTGTTAATTTTACTGCAGCGACACAGCAGTCATTCGCATTCACGGCGCAGTCTTACGTTTCCTCCGTCTCCGCTCGTTTTTTCACGTCATCCTTTTTTGATTTATTTTGACCTCCTAAGACCCTGCGTCCACATATGGGGACGTGAACTTTTAGGTTTCATTGCAGCTTATTCTGCTTCATTTAAACCCATTCTCCTCATAAGTGGACGAATTAGTCTGCCCAGTCAGTTCAAACTCATCTGCACTGTCAAAGAGCTGCACTGTCTCCATCACACCTCCTTAACCCTTTCATGTATGAATTATAAGAACCTTAGACACATTTTTTCTATTTTTATTTCTCTTAAGCCATATAAAAAATGATGCAATTGATTTTTTTTTTTCATGAAGTTACAAAATTGTCCACTCACATGATTAATTACAAATGTCTCTTAGTATAAAATAAATATCCAGAAACTTTACGATTATATTAATTCTCAGATGTCGCTTAGATGCCAGATTTATTTTTTTGCCTTAGTATTTACACAAAATTCCCAAGGTACTCGGCATTTATTGCTCTCTGTTGGCAAACTTGATTTTGAGTAAAAAAATATTTTAAAAATTGTACTGCCAATTGTTGGAAGTGTATGGAGTGATGAACAAGCGTCCACTGTGTTGGCTGATATGCACTTACAACACCAAAATCCTTACATATACAAAAAAAACCAAATGCATATACAAAAAACAGCTTTTGAACAGCTGTCCACCATAGTGACAACTATGCATGAAAGGGTTAAAGCCACAATCTCTTGTTGTCATGAAATATTTTTAAATGCAATTACATGATGAAATTACTAATCAACGGAACTGGAAATCGGTCTCTTACAGAGCGACCGTTTCCAGTCGGGCGTCTCTGCAGACCTCCCCCGCTCCAAGGCCCAGGCCTTGGCTCAGAAGTCGCCTCCTTCCGGCTTCTTGCCCCTGTCGTCTTTCCAGCCCCGGCAGAAGCAGAGACCTCCGTCCAACCAGCTCCTCTCCACGCAGGCCGAGGGCGACCTTCTCCTGGACGCCCTGAGGCGGTATCTCTCCGGACGCCTGCCCCTGCACAGTGGAGGGGTGAACCCCGGTCCCGACCAGGAAGAGGCCGCCTCTCTCCGCCTGAAGCCCTTCTACACTAATTGGATAGAAAACCCCGGTCTTAAAAAAGAGACCTCCAAATCCAGGCTTCTGAAATTGGGACGAACTCAAGGGGCTTCGGCCCGGGACCCCCTCACATCCGTGGATGGTGCGTGTTTGAATCTTTAACTAGAAAATCATGAGGATGTTTTTTTTTAGATTTATGATCCAGTGTGTTTATAAAAGGTTGGGATCACTTTGGACGCCATCAAACCATCAGATTAAGTCTTAACATTGTTATCAGGAGCTAACAGATTATAAAAGCTTTACATAACCCCTCTGATAATCAACCTGACTGTAAAGGTGGTTGGATATTTTATTTATTCTGATTGGGAAAAACCAGTCTCCATGTAAACGCAGCATCACCTTTATCTTTTGAGGCTACCAAGCTCTGTATCCTCATCCCACTCCTTCCCTTCCGGGTAGAGACGTAGCTTAGACACCCAGCTATGTATTTTGTTGAATAGCAGTGAAAAGGGGCTAAGCTAATCTCTTGGTGGTTGACAGTCACGCGGTTGTTCAAGCAGGAGTATGGAGCATGGGGGTTGACTCCAGGACGCTGGAACTCACTGTTTACCTCCTGAGACCCTGCGTCCTCACATGGGGACACAAGGTTTTATTGCAGCTTCTTATTCTGCTTCATTCAGACCTGTTGTCCCCGTAGGTGGACACTTTTGTCTGAAATCTAGTGGTAGAAAAGTGTTAATACATTCATTCATTCTACAGCCAGTCATGGGGCAAAAGTGGACAAGGTACAAAACTTGTTTGTTTATGCTTTTTAACGTTTCTAGCTTGATATGATGCATCGAGCTTCAGCATTGCTAATGAGCAAGTACTCGTTTGAGGACTTTGGGACTTCATTGTTTGCAAAACTGTTTTACACAATGAAATAATCCATGAGGACTTCCTTTTCCCCAAAACTACTGCTCGTTCAAAGATGATGCTAAGTTTTTTATAATTCTTAGGTTCCACTAATCCAAAATATCTTGGAGAAATTAAAAATACATTGCAAACAAAACTTTGGGTCTCAGGAGGTTAAGCCTTCTTGAGCCTGACTTAATGTAACGTATGTGAGGTGCCCCAATGAAAACCCCAATGATGTGCCGCGTACTGCCTGTGGCCGTTGGCTAGGCTAGTTAGCTGGTGTCTTCTGGTTGGTTGCCAGCTGCTAGCTGACTGTTAGCCTGCTGGTTGGTTTCTGAATGTGTTTTGGTTGCGATTTTGGCACAAGTACTTCATCCAAAGATAAAGAGCAAACCTTATTTTAAACACCATAACACAGCCAGTGCCTTTTCTTTTGTATCTCCAGAGAGGTTCATCGAGAACGTCTTGAAGAACGTCGGCAGGCAGCACGTTGACGTGGACAACCTGACGCCGCAGGACCTGGACCAGCTGTCCCGCCTCATAGCTGACGCTCTGCAGGTGGTCGACAAGGACAAGGGACCCAACAGGGGCTCGGCTCGGGTTAGGGGACCTGGACCGAGAGACCTGGAGGGAGAGCTTACTGACGGGGAGGTGGAGGAGGAGGAGGAGGAGGACGCCGCTAGACGTGAGGAAGAGGAGAAGCTGCTGGAGAACGCTCCCACTCTGAAACCACAAGAGAGCACTACTCTGGCACAGGCAGCACTTCAGGGTAAATTTATAGTGATTCATTTTGTTTTTACATAATTAAAGTATTGAGCAAACGCTGCACAGCGAGTCTATAGCACATACATAACAGTGTAGGCTGCATTAAACCAGAAAAAAGGAGCCAGGGGAGGACAACATGAGGATCAATGTGAAATAAATAAGCATCTTGTTCTCAGTGCAGGGCATAAACACAGTTAGCTGGAATGGTTCTTCGTCCGCTGAGGAAAATCAGCCTGAAAATATTTAGACTGAATGTTACCAACACAGAAGTACGGGAGAGTATTAGGTCATCCATAAGAAGAAAAAAAAAATGAGAGGAGGTAGATATATTTTTCATCATGCACTTCGAGAAAAAAGTCAAAATGCAAGACTTCTGTGCACTCAGGGTGAACGTTACGTCTTTGGCAGGATGGATAAACTGTGTTTGTTACATCCCTCCCTCGTCGGACCAGGCAAAAGTGTGTGACAACATCCACGCCACTTTTGACATGCAACACAATACAATATTATGTTTTTTTTCTTTCAATTATTAATTAAGCCCCAATACTCTTGTACAGATTACTGGCTGTACGTACGCATACAGTCAGAATTGAAGGCCTACTCTATTCTCGAAATTGTATTTTGACTTTTTTCGTAAAATTGCGACCTTTTTTCTCAAAATTTCAACTTTTTTCTCGAAGTGCATTTGTTTTGTCAAAATTCTGCCTTTTTCTCAATGTTTTGAGTTTTTTCTCAACGTTTTGTCTTTTTTCTCAACATTTTGACTTTTTCCTCAAAATTTTAACTTATATCAAAATTTCAATTTTTTTCTCAAAAATTTTTTTTTTTTTTCAAAAGTGCATGATGAAAAAAAATCTACCTCCTCTCATTTTCTTTTCTCATGGGTGGTTTTAATACTCTTCCATACAGAAGTACAAACTTACTTGTCACAGATATTTATCATGTATCATATCAATTTTCTGAGAAATTTTAATTTCCAACAAATCAGATCAGTTTTGAAGCGCCGGCTTTTAGCTCAGATAGCTTTTTCTTTCCATCTTTTTTCTTTTTCTATTGCTTGTCTCTGACAAACACACATTTCTCTCTTTTCTCCCGACAGAGCACCACGGAGTTACAGAGGAGCATAATGTGAAGGACAAGGTAAGCTTTCAGCTTCTGGTGAAAAGAGAGGGAAAAAAACTTAAATGTCAGAGCGAAGGCTGACATTATGAGCAATTATGTAATATTCTGCATGGCTGAGGGAGAAGAAGACGCCCGCCGGCAGCTTTTTAAAAGAACCTTCGACATCAGCCGCTCGACAAAGGTGAAGCAGCCGTCCAGAGACGTTGGCAGGAAGTTCTTTTGAGAGAATGACTGAGTAGGGTGCACACAAAGAAGATTACGTCTAGTTATTGTCCTCCTAAAGGTTTGATAAGCAACCGTCAGTCAGGAACTTATTCAGCTATTACTACTGATATTAATTCAGCTATTATGAAATCAAGATCTCCTTCAGCGGGCCTTTTGATGTCAGCAAAATCCTTCAGGTTATAAACTGAACGACGTGGATTTTGGGATATACTTTGGTTCACATCAAGTGTTGAAACAGTTTTGGCACCCTTCATAATTTTCTGCTTTTTCAAAACATTAGTCCAAACACAAGTCATAAAAGATAAAAGTAGACAAACGGACCCCAAATCAAACAAAGGAAGCAGATTTATTAACCCGTCATCGTTCCTCTGGGTCATATATGGGACAGCAGCAGGTAGTTTTTGAACCAATCAGAGCTCTGCACACAAGTTGTGTTTGAGTCATGTTCTTCTGATTCATTGATAAAAGTCATTGTAAGACTCAATCAACGCATTTTCTTTGATAACTCAAGAACAAAACCACTTCGAGTGATAGTAGAAACTTCAAAGTCTTGGCTTTCAAAAGAGACCAAGACCATGAATGAGCTCCAAAGTGTTCATGAACAGCATTTAGTTTACTTTTTTGGCTGGAATGATGAGAGGTTAATAGATAAATGTTGTTGTTTTACTCATTTCTTGTATTTATTAAAGTTGCCTCGAGGCTGCTCCACCTAGACAACCCCACCAAACAACAGACTCGTAAAGGAGATTAGGTTTTGAAGCGCGCACAGAACAAAATTGTTTTTTGACATTTGTTTCTTGACAAACAGCCTTATTTTTAACCATAGGCTTTGTAAACTCTTGAGTCTGACTGGTCTTTGATTCAGTTCTTTCCCCATAGCTGCAGCTTTCCAACGTCTTAAACTAGTTCATCCACCAACAAGTCATCAATCGGTCCAAACTTTTCGTTTTCCTATATCTCATATGTAGCGAAAAGAGAAAAACTAAAGATATGAACGTGTTTTTAAAGAGTTGTCCTATCAACAAATACCATTTAGGTAGATAAGCTTCAGGGGCTTTGAATTATAAGTTGTTGTTTTTTTTTTGTTTTGTTTTTTTTTTCTAGAAAATTCTCTTAATAAAACAGGTGCAACAGGAAGAAGTTGTTGGTCCATAAACAAATTAGGTTTTAAAGGTTAAATAGTTTTCAGTGAGTAGAATTTTTGGCTGACCCTCAATATTTCTTATTTATTTTTTAGGCCGACGGCGGCAGCCTCTTTACCAAACTCCTCGCCTACCTCAACAAGACTCCTTTCACCGGCGCTCCGCCAGCGAGGAGCCGGTACGACGTCCCCGTGGAGACGCCCAGGGGCCAGCAGGTGGGGCTGGAAAACGTCCAGAGTCGGACGAGCCAGTCGGGCGTCAGCGTGCAGAAGAAGGACGCCACGCAGTCTGTGGAGGAGGTGTCGGAGCTGGCGGGATGGATCAAGGAGGTGGCGCCTCCTCCTGCTTCGCTGGTGTACGAGGAACCCCACAAGAAGACGATGCACGTCCCCGAGCTGCAGCTGGACGTCAAAGCCGGCGGGAAGAAGGAGGACGACGACGTCTTCGGTTACGTCATCACGGACACAGAGTAAGTAAACAACAGCCCAGAGAAAAGAGTTGTTCTCACAGTAATGGGAACAGAAAATGTGTTTTCCACTGCGCAGTGGAAATCTGTTTCTTTGTTGTATCGAGGAAAACTTTAGCTCCTCATACGTCACCAAAATACAAATACTTCCCCAGATGCAACAGGAGATGGACGTTTTTCCTTCGGTTTTGTTCACAGCAGCGTCATTTTCATATTGATTTCATCCAACAGTTCTTTAGAAATCCTCTAGAAAGACTTCTTCTGTGAACATCTTTCATCTGCAGCGGGTGTAATTCTGTCTCAAGGTCTTTGTGGATTTGTGGTTGCCCATCATTCACAGCTGCACAGCAGAAAATACATACACTTGTTGTAATAGAAAAAACATCTTTGTGGTGTTGTTGTGGAAGTCACGCTGCTGGCTTCAGTGCACAGAAAGACGGGTTTTCCCCTCGAGCACAAAGCTCTGTCGATCCTCTGTTCGGTTTACTCAATCATTCCTCTTTATGCTGTAAAACCACTGTGCATTGTTCTTTAACTTAACATGTGAAAAGTTTTGTTCAGCCTTTCATGTCAGCACCTAGTAACCATTTGGGACGTCCCAATCCCGATCTTTTAATATTAACTGTTGGTTGATTGTCATCTCTGGATCAGGTCCAATAAATCTTTGTATCAGAGTTGATGTAGTGTGAAGAGGGGAGCTTTTACCTTGTGTTCTCTACTCCAGAAATATTCTACTCATCCAACACTGCCATAAACTCCCTAAGCCTCTCTAGAAGATTTGTCTCCAAGGAAATTTTCTCTTTTAAGCGTTCAGCGCCTGTTGTTGTTTGGGTTCAGCCTTTGCCTGGAATCAGTGGAGTGGACTCCAATGATTTCGTTAAGTGATTTTGTTCTAGGAGGTGAATCAAGTTGGTAGTATTGAATAATCTCCCACCACCACCACCTCACCAAACGTCCACATTAGGTGTGGGTTAAAGGGTTAGACCGGCACGGTATACCGCCACCATTTGGAACGCTGCACCACGAGACACCATTTTAGACCGGACCATGTTCAATGTAGCACCTGTAAACGCACATGGTGAGACCGTGTCGCTGTGAGACGTGGTGAAGATGTCAAGGTCCGAAAAATGAAGCGACAGAACGAGAAGGCAAAAAAAGGTGCCATGTTAGTTCAGACATATTTAAATAATTTAAATATGTTTAAATATGAGCTGGTGGCTAGGCTTCTCCGGCTAGGCTAGGCTAATTGGCTGTTGTTTTATTTCTGTGGCTAGGCTAATTGTATCTCATTTCTGACATAGGCAGAAGGAAGAGATGTCCGGTTCGAGTGTAGTTGCATTCCCATCATCTCTATTACCTACTGCTGGTGGCTAGGCTAGTTAGTAGCTGACCACTGGTCTGCTGGTTGGTTGCCCAGTTGGACTGGGCTTCTAAAGAACTTCTGCCTCAGATTATGGCACAAGGGATTGTAACATCTCATCCTGTGTATTAATGAATATGATTTATTTATTTTATATCTCCAAGCTGTAAATCTCCCCAGATTTCCACGTCACTGCTAACACTGGGTCATGCAAACCTGTTTAGTACTAGTGTAGGATTATTCTACAAAATTTACTCATCCTCACAGTAACATAGTCCATCCTTAGTCAATCTACCGCATTAATTCCTCTCTCAACCAGTAGAAAATGCTGTGAACAGATGATACATGAAAAAAAATACTGTGATATCCATTTTTAGTTTATGTTCAGTCACATGATTTTGCTTCTTCTTCGTCTGTGATTTTTGGCTTTGAAGCTAGCCAACCGCCATTAAAGTTTTGACTGGGCTGTGGTTTTGGTTTATGGCAGACCTAAAACAAATAACTACTAAAGATCAGCCTCTCCCACTACTAGTTAGGACATAGTTCCAGAGACGGACTGATAAATTAGAAGCCCAGTTTCCTCAGGAACAGATTGTGAAAACTTGAACAAAACAAACCGAAACTAAAGAACCACCAGCGACTGCAGCACCTCCTCACGACACCAGAGTCTGTACCAAAATATTGCACCTAAACCCACCGACCGACACTGGCAAATGTCTGGCTTAGATTATTGTCTATTAGAAGCCAGCATCTTTTCAGTTTCTCTCTGTTGACTTCATTCACGTCTAGAATTTGCTGATATTCAGGCTTCCCTCTTTCCATGCAGTGTTTCCTTTGCCACAAGCCCAAAGCAGAATATTTCCTTTCCCTCTGTTGCCAGATGCAAGGTGTTCTTTTCATAAAACTCCTTTACTCTCTTTGGTGATTGTGGCCAAAGAGCTCGACTTTATATCCCTAAAACATGTATGGCTCATCCAGATGTTGCTTTGGAGGCGTCAGACAACATACGTCTGACTTTTGTGTGAGGTTGGGAGTGAAGTTTCTTTCCGGATGCTTCTTCCATGTGAAACCCCGTTTTCTACACAGTGTGCCACCAATCCTGCGTCAGCAAAACCGTTAAGTTGGAGGTTTGCTTTGCCTTTCTTGCTTTTCTAGGTCTTGCCTCGACGACCACAATGAAAACTGCAAGCTGGTGGCTCTTTGATAACTTTTCATAGCCTCGGCCTGCTTTATATGCATCAGTTAGCTTCATCTTCAGATCCTCCGCAAGACAGTTCCGATTGCTTTACAAATCCTAACGAGTCAATTAAAGACTAAAGGGTTCAGGAAGTTCTTAAAGGAAAGGCAAGTTTTTATACTTTGACGGCAGCAACTCTGACAGCAGCCTTTACATGAAAGTACCACTGCTGTAGCCTTATGAAAGAGACTCTGATCCTAGGTGAACAGCTGGAAGGTCTAAGATGTCCAATGTCACTTTCTGCACCATCGATGTCTTCAGTGCACTCAGCAGAATCCCTCTCTAACGCTTCACGGTGACTCTTCAAAGCGTCTCTTGACATTTCTGTGAGATCTCTGAACTTCAGTAGGACGTGGAAGTTGTCCTTGACAGTTCATGTAGTGTCAAATCTCATCTTCCACTTTCACAACCTAGCAGATATTTGCCAGATATAAATGCTACACTGGTACTTAAATGTGATAAAACGGTATTTTTTAAATTTTAGTTTCTGTTTGAAAGTAGCATAACTCGCTCTTGATCTTGGTGGCTGGAACCAATGTTTAGGACGATGCTTGCTCACCATGAACATGTCTGTAAAGGTCCTCAGTCACACAGGTCATGGGATATTAAAAAAAAAATTAAATAAATAAAATGCTGAAAGGGCAACTCATTTTGAATTCTTGGGTTTTCTTGACAACATTTCATCCCAGTTTTCAATTCTAAAAGACCAGTGTGGAGTTGGGGTTTAATATCATTCATTATTACACAGGATAAGATTATAAGGTTATAATCTCCTGTGCCAAGATCCCAGGCAAAACACATCTAGAAGCCCAGTCCACCTGAAAACCGACCAGTAGGCTAGCAGTCAGCTAGCAGCTAGCAGCCAATAACAAGACACCAGCTACCCAGCTTAGCCGATGGCAGTAGGCAGTATGCGTCACATCATTAGGGGTTTTCAAGTGGGCACCTCCCTTCACTGATGTTTTCTTAGGTTAGGCCCACAACACCTGAAGAAGACTTAACAGAAAGTTCCAGCATCCTGAAGTCACCCCCCTCCACTGTGCCACCACACAACTATGTGACTATCAACCGCAGAGACATTAGCTTAGCCCTTTTTGCTGCTATTCAACAAACTACACAATTGTGTCGGTCGGGTGTCCAAGCAACCTCTCTCCCCAGGAAGGGAAGGGGTGGGATGAGAATACAGACCCAGGTTCGGGTAGGAGATGAGGATTGAGGAAACAGGACTAAACCACAACCCGCACACCTAAACACAAAATCAAACTACCAAACAGTCTTACAGTTGTAAGTTGTAGCCCGAACCAAAACCAAAAATAAAAACGCACACAACCTCATATCTGTGGCTCCAATCAAACCACGTAGCAACTACTAAAACTACTCAGCTATCCTTACCTGTAGCATGCTCCCCAGCTAACATGTTTCCTCCTCAGCCACAGTCACTCACTTAATCACTCTGCTGCCAGGAACATGTTGTTTACTGCGACCCTCTGTTTTCTCCCACTAATAGGAACATATGTGGGTGTTACCCATCATAAGCTAACATGATTATCTGGTCTATTAACAACTAGATACTCACCTGTGAGTAATCCTGTTTTCCATCCCCATTGTAATCCTGTAAATCGTACTTGTAAGCATCCATTCCTCACCTCAAAGTTGACATAAGTTCAACTAAAAGCATTTTTCTCCCATCATTGCAATGACTCACTGAATTGCATTAAAGCCCTATCCATGTATAAAGACATTTAGAGGTGCTAGTAGGCGAGTTGTTTCCAGTTATCGTGCTAACGCAAATGATGACGTATGTGGCGATTGTCCTGTCTAAGTGAATACTCAAATACAGAATTTATTGAGATATAATTCTTTCTCATTTAATGATGGAATAAATAAACAAAGACAGCTCATCAGAATATTTCACAGCATTGAATGATACATGAGAAACAGAGGATTTTCCTTCTAAATCGAAAGGGAATGAAGTGGCGTCTCAAACGTAGCGCTGTCGAGATAGAGGCAGAAAATGGAAGCATCAGTGCAGGACTACACCTGGAACCGGGCCGATTAGAAACTAGTTCGCTGCCGTGTCAGATGTGAAAGCCGATAGCAGGAACAACCTGGTGGATTTCAGCTTATCACCTCCTCCTGTGGCCTGAGGTGAGAAGGAGGAGGAGGAGGAAGAGGGGGAGGAAGAGGAGGACAGGGTGATTCATCACAGCTGGAGGAAAACACCTGCTCCCCAACACACACCCATAAACCTTTAACCTATTAATGCCTTTTTCCACATTTACTTCTCCCACACACCTGATTTTAAGCATCGCTGTTGAAACCCACTTAATGGATTTCACAACCGTAATTTGCTTAATAGATAAAAACACTGTGCAGGGCAACTGGCAGCAAATAATTCTTTTTAATTCCTGAAGTCAATAATCGTCTATAATTTGCTGTAATTTGATCAAATTTAAGGACGTTCGGGACCAAACAGCAACTGGTGTTTTTAATTAGAATAATTATTTGTTTTATTTCAACAAAATCAACCAAATTACAAACTGAAATGTAAAAGAGATGAAACTAAATACGACTGTACTGTAATTTTACGGCAACACAAGTATCTGCGCACTAATTAAAATGTTTTTAATGGCAGTTAGAAAACTGTCTTAGAGATGCATTACCGCCACCAGGTGGACTGGAGTGTCTAACATGAGATTAAACAGAAAACAACAAACAACAACAATAATAATTATAAAACAAATACAATCTTTTATCTAAATTTGACTCTTTTAAACTTGTTATAGTCTAACTTTGTGCTCTGTCTTTCGTCTTATTCAAGATAATGAAGAACCACACTGGCGAGAATGATCCCTCTGACAAACAAAGGGACTTAGATACTGGCTGATCAGACCAAAACTCAAAGATGAATTACAACTAAATACAAAGCAAACTAAACTCAACTTCAGTTCACACCATGTCGTGTCAGCACATGTCTGTTGCTGTCTCCAGGAAACTTTGAAGCCCTACTCCACTCGGTGGCAGCATTGAATGATGATCACATGGTTCTTCTTCTTCCTTTCCTTTTTTGGCAGCTTTGATGCTGGTCAAGAACCATTAGAACAGAAGAAGAAGAAGTTTCAAAGGACGTGGAGGGACGTGCTTTTGGTTTAATGCGTAACTACGAAAGTTCAGGTTTGGCTGAAGCCCGATTCCGATCTGATTATTTTAAAAATGTCTGGGTTGGAGACATCCTCAAATAAAATCCTAATAAATCCTTTACACAAATAATAAAATGGTGTTTACATACCCCGAAACATCAGTTACACTGTACGCAGAGCTATCTGCAGGAAAGGTAACGAAAGAGGAATCTTTACCCCGACTTTATGGACTAAACTGAATTCATTAATTCATTCAGAAGAAGATGATGAAGCTTTGTTTCTAAAGTTGCTGCCGCATATATTCCAAGTTCAGCCATCATTTCAAACACCGGTTGTTTAGAGACAATCTTCCTTCAACCTGACTGACACCGTTCTGATCATTCACTTAAAATATACAGTACGAACCTTCACAGATGATGAGATCATAGTAAAAAAACTCGAGCTGATCTTGGCTGTCACAGCTAACGGGGATCAACACCACGACGGCGCCGTGCGCTGCAGAGCTAACAGACAGGCCGCTGGGACGTCTCTGCAGCCGCTATCAGGACACAGTGATGGCTGGTGTCACGTCTGAAGCAGCTGTTTTTCACCGTGGAAGACGGAGTCGTATACGCCACAGTGGGCTGTGGGAGCTGCTGTCTGCTCTCCACTGATGATGCCCGTCACTTCCCTCTCTCTAAACCTATAATTATGAGTCTGAGGATAAAGGGTTGGACGAGAAGAGGCTTCATGCTACTCCACTTATCTGGCTGCTGTTTTGTTATTTTGTTACTTTAAGATATTCAAAATTTAAGTCTAAATAACCAAGATACTGTATAACTTGTCACACAGAGACAATTTCTTTTTTCATCTTTTTCATTTCATTTATTTGGCACATTTTAAAATACGATAAAACACAACAACTATAATGGAGGTACAAAGACTGATGGTGGATGGATGGTTGATGGATGCTTTTGTTGTTTTGTTATATTGAAGTTTTTTTTGGGGGGGGATTTCAACATGTTCAAAACAAAGTCTAAATAATCCCAAAAAAAATTTCACACTGAATTTTTTAAATTTCGTTTAACACAACAACAATAACAATGGAAGTAGAATAACAATAAGCAATTGAATTAAGAATAAATAAATAAATAAAAAGAGGGCTTGAAGAGCAGTTCTCCAAAAAATAACACTTAGGCTTTAACTTAGGAAACAGAAGCAGAACAGACAAAACATGAAAACAAAATAAATTTTTATTTCAAGTGAATTCCACATCCTGGGACGTCTGGATGTTAAAATACTAAATTATGATGACGTGATACGTGATTAGAAGGGGTGAAGCTCGACACATGTTCTGGTTGGATAATTATGAAATTACATAAAGAAATTATTGAAAAATGAGGGAAGTGTTTTATTTAATGAACCAAATATAAATGGAGCAGTTTGGAGATTGTTGATCAACTTATATTTTAATGCTAATCTAAATTATTTCCTTCTTTCCTTTATGTCCTTGCTCCTCCTCCTCATCCTCATCGTCGTCGTCGTCAGTCGGCTCCAGACAGACGAAGGCCTCCACCTGATGGAGATCCTGGCTCGAATGGCCAAGATCCAGATGACCGACTTCGCTGAGCTCTCGTACGTACGACTACAACTACACACACCCACACATGACCTGATGGATGGATGGATGGATGTTGTTTTCTAGATGAATAGATGATGCACAGATGGAAGTAGACAGATAACTGTAGTTCGTCATCTCACCACGCTGATCGCTGAGAAACGTTTGCAGCCCGGGTGGAGTGAACAGCTGAGACAGTGATGGAGGGATGACATGAACAGGGAAAGAAAAGGCGGGAGAAATTGATGGAGGCGAAGATAACGACGGAGAATGAGAGTTCAGGCAGAGTTCAGCCTCGTTAATAAATGATTGCAGTCAATAAGGTGGACGAGGAGCGCGCGTCGCCTTCGAACCCCCCCAGAGCAGAGGAGGGTGAAAATCAGGAGTCCTCCACGTCTCCGAGTTCGATCCCTCCGCTCTGCCCTCCCTGAAGGGGCCCGACACTGGAAGACTTTCAGTGAGTCACGTTGCCCCTTTGAGACAGTCGCTGCCCACTCGTGCCCACGGGTTGTTGTGCGGTTGTTGTGCGGTTGTTGTGGGGAGCGTGGAGCCCACCGTGGACGTCGATGTGAGTCATCCTCAGACCTTTGCTCCCGCTTACCGCTTCCAGTCTGCACATAGAGCTGCTCAGAATTTAGAAGCTCTGCTGAATTTGAAGTGTTTTTTTTTTTATTATTTTTATTTATTTATTTTTCCTTAATGTAATGTGTGGCAGCTGGCAGGGCAGCATGTCCAGAGGCGCCGTTACATTACGGGGCAGAGAGAGAGAGAGAGTTTTTAAAGGACAGAACCCGTTTTTATTTTTAGCTTCACAGTCATGCAGCTTGTTACTCATTTCATATAAACCTGTTCAGCATTGTGAGGACCAGTGTCCTGCTGCAGGTCCTAATTAAAATGAGGGAAGTTACAGTTTGTTACATGACCAAACATTTACATTACGGTATTTTTCAAAATTTTCTAAATATTTCCTTCATGTTGAGAGAGGAATTAATGCAGCAGCCTGGCTAAGGATGGACAATTTTACTGTGATGATGAGTAAATAAATAATATAGAGGCACCTTTTTTGGCTCAAGTTCTTCTGTGTCGAACCATGAGCAGCGTAAATGACAAATTATCGTATTTTGAGGAAATTTTTTATACATTCGTACAGTAAAACGTTACCGCAGACCTTATACTGTAGCTTATAATGCAGTTTTACCTTTAAATTACCTAATATCCATGTGTTGAAGGGGCCAGATCATCGTACATTATGGGATTTTTGGAATTATTGATCGTACAGAGGGTGATATTATCGTACGAATACAAGTATGAGTTGTCGTATGAATACGATAATCATCGTCCTGCCTGGCAGCGCTGACCAGTCTGAACGCCACCACCCTGCCCTGCTCAGGATGCTACGTATTTTCAGGTTAATTAAGCGTTTTCAATGAGGTTTTTGGTGCATTTTAACAGTAATGGGCAGTTTAGGCCTTTGCATCAGCTTGATGCCGTAGAGAGCTGTGATTGGTCGTCTTGTTTCCTCTTTAGTATTTCCAGCTGCTTCTCCATCTCAGCAGTGATGGAACACGTGGAGTAAAGGTTAACTGAGGAGGTTTCAGAGATACAAATGTTTGTGCGACTCGTCTTAGGCGGAATTTCGGCAACAGTCACCAGTCAACATTGTTGAACGACGAACAAAAATTTAACCCGACGGCTTTAAGAGTGCTACAGAATATTATAAAGACAAAAAGAAGCTGCTGCACAGTTTGCACTATTGTGCAAAACCTAAGTGGGCGTGGCCTATATCATCAGATATGCAGTTTAAGTTGATTCTAACTAGGATATGGAGCATCTGTCCCTCAATGCTGATTAGTTCTGAGCTGGTTACGTGTTTCATGGCTGCCACGTTACAGATTAGGCAAAGTAAAGTCACACCATCATTAATGTGAAACTTGATCTCAAAAACACTCAACACCACTTTACAAATCAATGAAGTTTTTCTGATATACGCTACTAGAACAGCATCAGTATCCTCTGGTATAGTTGGTCAGAGCTTCATCCTACAGCAAAACTTTAGTCCAAGCTGCACCAGAACTACCTCAGGATAAAAACCACGTAGAGTGGACCATGGCCCAGTCTCTAGACTTTAACCCCATGGAGCTGGTTTGTGATCAACTGGACAGAAAAGAAGAGTGAAATTTAAATTAGGAAGAAAAATATTTGTTTTCCATTTTAGAAAGAAACAATGAAACACAGTCACCATCTTCGTCTGATTCACATGTTGAATCAGACGAAGATGGTGACTGTGATGAGTCCAAAGTTTGGAATCAATATATAACCCAGAATATATTCTATGATATTTTGAACCTTTTGCATTTCAAACACGACACCATGTATTTTTGCACAGGACCTGAATCAGTGAGTCAGACTCTCTGTGTGTTACATTCACAACCAAATGGAGAAACTTTCCTTCTGTGTTTGGACCAACATGTTTTTTATGCAGGATCTCAACCTCCTCATGTTCGTTTTAGGTTTGTGGCAGCTTCTTATTCTGCTTCATTTAAACTTTTATCCTCATAACTAGACACTAGTTGGTCTGAAAACACGATTCATTCTGCAGCTGATCATGTATCAAAAGTGGACGAGGTACAAAACGTCAGCAGATTTTACCGTTGAAACTTATTAATGCTTATCAAGTTTTCCAGTTAATATAACCTGCAAAAACATTAAATAGCAACGAACTATAACTTTGCTAATTAGCAAGAACTCCATTGAGGACGTTGGTACTTTATTATTTGCAGTTCTACTTTTGCACAACAATGTTCAGACATGAAAATCAACAGTTTTATATTGACTTTCATGTTGATTTGACTTTATTATAATATTGTGTAGTGCAATAATCCCAGTGTCCACACATGAGGACATGACTTTCTCAAAAAAACTACTTCCTGTTGAAAGATGATGCTTAGTTTTCATAGTTTCTACCAATGCCAAATAAAGATAAATAGAGAAATTAAAGATTCATGTTTCTCTGCACATGTCCTGACACACGATGTGGTAGAAGTTGCAGAGTTTTTTATTCAGTGTGAATCTCTTCTCCTGCGTTCGTTGTTTGTCCGTGCGTGGACATGTGTGGACTGAGCGGCGTACATACCTTCACACACATGGAGACCCTGGGTGGGCCGTACTGTTCCCCCGTCCTGATGCACCTTTTGTCTTTGTTCTCCTATTCTGGGGCTGAAAAGGAGGGAGCTATACATAAGGGAGGGAGGGGGGGTGATGGATTGGAGGCAGAGAAAGCCACAGAGAGAGCGAGAGAAAGCCGGGGGTCTCTTTTGTTGCGAGCGCAGTGAAAGCCCAGCAGGGGGAGCCGCCTTGACAATTTGTCAGAGGCGCCACGCTTATTTTCCGAGGCCGCCCGGCTCCTCACCTTCACCAGACGAGAAACAAAAGCCTCCTGACACCGTCGCTCCTCATCCACCCACCGACCGCACCGACCGCACCGACCGCCGGCTTCTAAAACCTCCTCTAATCTGCTTCACCTCCGGGAATCTTTCATTTCATCTGTTTTATTTATTCGTTTAGGCAAAAAACAAGCTGATGAGACTCTATAACTTATCTAGTTCTACTCCTTTATTTTTTAGTTGATAGTTTATCAATCATATTATGTAGCAAAACAGAAGAAGAAGAAAAGAAAGACTGAGGCACATTTTTTTGTCTATTTCCATTTTGTATCATATATAATATAGAACATATATAAAATCTTCATCCTTTTCCTTATGACCTAAATAACCTCTCAGCTTCATTAAGAACCAAGATGTTCACATGCATTTTACACATTTTCATCGTAGATTTGGAACATTATTCGAGACATGTTTAGTTTATTTTCATTGACTCTAACGTAAACATGATTGGATTAAAAAAAACAGACAAAAAGCTAAATGTACTTGTATATTGTCCGTGTACTTTTTTTTGTATATATTATCTTAAAACGAGAGTACATCAGTTTTGAGAACCTGGAAACATAGAATAGAATAATAAGCAGAGAATAGAATATCTCTATAAATGTCTCTATATATTTGAAGGTTACATGTCAAACTGCATGTTCCTGTGTTCTTGTAATAATCAGAACAGACTCATCAGATGGAATCAGATTTAGAGGGTTGATAATATGAACCTTTAATAATCTAATCTCCTAATAACCATGTGAACTCGTGATGTTTCTGGTTTCTCTCTGGTTACTGGAATAAATCTATTGTCTGAGCGTAGATTCTATGTGGACAGTGATGTAGCGTCATCATTAGGCTTGAATAACACTAATTAGGAGGAGTCCTGTTATATTTTAGGGTTCTGCCTCTTCCTGTGTCGCCTCCAGGCTGGTTCTGGAGGTTCATTATCGACGCTACAGAAATAAACCTGAAGTGAATTGAACTAGAAGATTAATCGAGCACTCGTTGCTGCTCTGAGACAGTGGCTCTCGACCTTTGTGGGGTCCTGGAGCCCGTGCATAGTTCTGATGTCCACTACAATAAGAACATTAAGAAATTAATAGTAGGGGCCTAATAAATAGAAATGGATGCAGATCGTGTTCATCTTGCAGTAACTTTGAACAACGCAACCAGGATCTCTGAATAAAATACAGTAAATTAGAGAAAAAAGTCCTGTTCCCCTCTGTAGTTTAATTAGATAAAGGTCTCGGTCACATTTGAGTAAAATAATCCTATTTCTATAAATGTCATACGATCTGTTTCAAAGCATATTTTATTTTTTCATCGACCTCTTGCAATTACACCACGGACCACTAGGGGTCCACTGACCTTTGGTTGAGAGTCACTGCCTTGCATTAATTATTAAGCTATCCTGTAACATTTATGCTGGATTAATGTGTATTTAAAGAACTAAATCTGTGATGTAAAATAAAAAAAAATAAAAAATGATATAAAAAATGTCTAATCAACCAAAGATTTTGCTGAAGACCTGTGCCCTCAGATATATTATAATATACAGTCAAACTTCATCTTAAGGTTCGGTTCATCTTATAGTGAATAAAAACTGAGCAGGAAGCTGTTTTAGGAGACGCTTTCATTATAAATTCCATTTTCCTTCAGAGGAGGAAGATGTTTTACTCTGATTACTTCTTCTAATTACATGAGCTGGACTCTACTTGAAGGTGTAGAAGGGGCGTCGTCCCTCCTCCTCCTCCTCGGGGTTTATCTTTAATCTGAGCCACTGCACTAACTCCCCTTTATCCGTTTAGCAGGTTGGCTCCAGCGCTACTACACCTCACGCAGCAGCAGCAGCAGCAGCAGCAGCAGCAGCAGATTAGCATAATGCAACAACAAAAAAAAAAACTATCTGTGAACAACGTAGCCGGCGACCTGTGTAACCTCAGCCGCTGAAAACACAACAAAACTTCCCTTTTCTACCAGTTTCCTCTCGGGGGCTCTCAGCCAGAGAGCGGCAGGTTCATGGAGCCTGCAGCAAAAAAAAAAAACATCCAAAAACTGGCAACATATGAGTCAGTGAAGTGAGCCAGGACACAGAAACAAACCTGGAGACTGACTCACACCTTTTGCATTACATTTGGAACAATCCAATGCTGATTAGATAATAGACGGTGAAAAAAAAAACACCATCTCTGGCCTTGGGAGTGTTTTTAGCTGCGGTGGCGGCGGCGGCGGCCTGGTAGCGGCTGAGGGCAGAGAGGCGGGCGGGCGGGCGGGATGGAAGAGGGGATGATGTGGGCGGCTTCTCAGAGCCTCCGACTGTAGCCGGCCGCCGAACAGTGATTGCGTAACCGTCACGGAGCGTAGACTACAGGGTTTTTATTTCTTATTTATTTAATTTTATTATTTATTTTTTTTTTTTTGGGAGGGTTGAGGTGATGTAATGTCTGTCTGAGCTGAAGGGTCATATCAAAGAGCCGCCACTAGGAGGAGAGAGTGGGCCTGAACTGGGCTGAGGAGGAGGAGGAGGAGGAGGAGGAAGACTCTGCTCTCTTTAGCATGGATTTAGTTAAGTCACAGCAGATGTTGGATAAAAAGAAAGGTTCATTCACGGAGCAGCTTCCAAAGACACTGTGTAAGTGTAATCAAATGACATTGGTCGTGTATATATATATATATGTATGTATGTGAGCACTTTGTCTCAGAACATCTTCCTTAAAACACAGACGTGGTACAGAAACGATGAGTAGAGAAAGAATGTAAATGTGTTTAACCCGTCCTCACACCCCGAACATCACCGCCTTGTGATTGCTGTAATATTTCTGGCTGCTTCTCCATCTCCCTAATTTTCTAATTGGTTGTTTCTGATCAGTAAAGATGGACGGTTTCATTGAGGAGGTTCAAAGTGTCGCCACTGTTGAAGGAAACAAAAATGAATCCAACTGCTAAAAAAGACACAACAACAACAAGTATAAAAGAGTTGAACTGGTGAAGGCCACGTTTTAGTGCCGGGCGCATCGATCTAAATATCGACAGTAGCGATACCAAGGCCAGTATCGGTATGGGATCGATACTACCCTGATGAAATCGATACTTTTGTGAGTTTCTCTTCTACACGTCCAGTAAATTCATTTGAACCCAGCTTCTCTCCAAGTCTGTGCGTCAGGAGCTTCTCCATCAACACCTGTAGTAAAAGGTGGATATGGACAGAGTTTAATACTCAGATCCTAACTTTATTTTCCATTGTCCATTCATATTTTTGTTACATTGTTCCTTTTTTTTCTTATTTTGCACTCATTCATTTTTTTAAAAAACAAACAAAACAAATTTGTGAAGAGAATAATTTAAATTTGATACTGTTTTACGTTGTAATTAGTTAAGAAAAACAGGTTCATTTGCCTAAATATTTGTCCTGTATTCAATGATCTTGACATTTCAGTTTCGGTGTCGGCGATACTAGTCCTGTATTTACTTGGATCCCCAGTGTCGCCCAACTTTACTACGTATGCACGAACTGAGGGAGAACTGTCAAGTTTTGATATGGTGGAAAAAGGAAGTTGCCGCATTTTATTAAACTTGGTAAAAAATATCTTTAATCCAACCCTCAGAGGATGGAGGGGAGCTGGAGCGGAGCTGGAGCTAATAGAGTCAGGAAGGCTACGAGTTCTGGGACCGAGCAAAGCAAAAAACTGGATCCTTGAGAACCTGCGATAGCGTTTTAAATATATTTGACCAATAATTACAGAGACGGAAAGAGACTCATTGGCCTGCTGGTTGAACTTTTTATTTTTCCACCTCTACTTTTGGGGAAAGAATAAGTTAATAAAATTGGCCTAAAGTCTTTTTTTAAGTGCGATACTTCATCATATCTGGTTGAAGTCAAAACACTTTCATTATCTTATGACTTCCAGTTTTGCATCTTGCCGTTAAATGTTAGTGGAAGTCAACAGAACAAAAAAAATCTGTTGTAGCAAGTTACAAATTTAATTTAAATAATTACCTCCCTCTGTCATCTCAGCACATTTAGTTATTTTTTAGATTCTTCAGTAGCCAATGGAGGGGAAAAATGCACCATTCTGTCCATCAAGGTGTTTTTATTCTTTCAGCCACAGACCGAGGGCATGTTTTATCTCCTGAAAACATGACGGGGGTTGTTCCTGTTGTCAGTCGCACCATCGGACAAGATGCACTGCTATGTTTTCCCTGTGGTTGGTTCAGTTAAATCAACCATATCCTCTTCATATACAGTAGGGTTAGAGGGTTATTGTTAACCCGAGGGTTATATAAATATCAGACCAAAGTGAATAAATACAGCTGTTTATGAGATATAGTTTAATGGATGATCACCATGTTGGTTTAATAACGTATAAACGCAAATCTTGTGTCTGGATCCGGTGATAAATTAGAGCTTCTTCCTCCCGCTGGCCGAGCGTTTCCAAAGTGGATGTAGCGTCGGTCTTTGTCCTGGGTGGCAGAGGCCGGCTGATGGATGTGTGATCGACTCAGCCTGAGTGATTTTCCCTCCTCGTCACACAAACACACGGAGACTTCGCCCGCGCTGGCTGATGAATCACTTCACAGATGTGACAAATGCATCGGCCTCGTACCTCGCAGGAGAAATAATGGTCAGAAGAATGAGCCGCGGTGCTGCCTGGTGTTCCTGAAGCACCAGAACAGCTTCCTTTGTACTTTATTATTTTATTTGGCTGCTCAGTTTGTGTTCAAAGGGGCAGGGACTTTCACTCGTGTTGCTGCTGATTCCCTGATTTGATTTAAATTTGTTGTCATTTGTTTTGGAGATTTGTTGGATTTCCAGCCGGCCCTCGGGCCTCATGGTTCTCTCACAGCTAGAGCTTCTACCATCTTCTGGATCTCCCTCTTGTTGAACGATCTGCATATATTTGAAAAATCGATCCAGATCTAGATGTATTTTTTTTTTTAAACCCTACATCTAAACAACAGCCTCAACAAATTCCTTTTCTTATTTTTCTTCCAGCAGCTAGCTTCACCAGGTTTTCCTTCTGCGCAGCATTCATTTGGCTAATTAGTTTGTTACTGCACCTTAAACGTTAGAATAATGTAACACTGGCTTCGAGGCAGAAGAACCCCAATTAAAAGACTCAAAAACTGCATTTGAGATGAAAGCTTGTGACCCAGACCTTTAAAAAAGAAAACATTTATCATGGAAACAGCGGCTAAATTAGTGATTGGCAAAATAAAAAAGGACAAGTTTTGTCGGAATAATGAAGAACTTAAATTCCTGTGTGAATCTGTTAGTTTTTCCCATATTTTTTGCCAACCTTTTAACCCCGGGCTCTTCAACGTCTTTCAGGACGAGGACCTAAACTGATGGAGAGATTAAGTAGGGACCTCCTACCTACTATATGTGTTTGCACCTTAAACTAGTGCTATTTATAAATCTACATTATTATTATTATTATTATTATTATTTTCCATTTAATATTGAACTATCCCTTGCCCCTTTAGTAAAATATATTGGATTCATGCTAGTGTGTATTTAAAGAAATTTAAATTAAAAAATATAAAAAAATCAACCAAAAAGTGTGCGACCCCAATACAGGGCCTTAACCCTTAATCATTCCACTGGGTGATATATGGGATGGCAGTAGCTTTTTGAACCAATCAGAGCTCTGTACACGAGTTGTATTTGAGTAAATATGTCGTTTGAGAGCTAATTTTCTTCTGATATAATTGATAAAAGTCATTATAGGATTCAACCAACACATTTTTCAAAGCAAAAAAATCAGGCGAACCCAACAACTTGTTTTTTTTTGTTTTTTTTTTTTAACTGTGTGCCAACTTTGATTAATCAAGAACAATCACACTTAGAGTGATTCTGCCCTTTGTGACAGAAACTCCAGAGTCTTTGCTTTCAAAAGAGACCAAGACCATGAATGAGCTCCAAAATATTCATGAACAGCATTCAGTTTATTTTGGCTACGTCCTAAATAGGAGAGTTTTTTTTTTCTTTTTTCTTTGCAAAAAGGCAGGAATGATAAGAGGTGAAACAGAGGAGGCCGCCCACCATTTAAATCCATCAACGTGGAACCACTTTGAACACATTTTAAACTTGTTCTTTTAAGGAAGGGACCTGCTTCATTAATGATAGCGCCATATTTTATAGCAGCGCGCCCACTGTGCAGTCACTTCCTATAGCGGCACACAATGAGTCTTGGAGGGGGACCTGGTGATATATCTTCCTGCTGGGCTTTTAGTCTGAATTGCAGCAGGAAAAACAAAAAGGTTAATCACATTGGGAAGCTCCGCTTGGCCGCTGACCACCCAGCTCCTCTCTTGTTTCTCCTTCAGTGGTTCAATTCAAGCTGTTTCTTTGGCCTAAACGTTGGAGGATGAAAAAAAAAAAAAAAAAAAGGCAGCTTAAAAACAATTCATACGTCTTTCTCGTCGTCCTTCTTCTCTCCCACACATTTCTGTCCTCCTGAATTTACATCTCTCCTGACAATATGTATTCCAATCACCATATGTTGGATCAAAATGTAAATGTATTTTAAACCCGGCTGCTAGAGATGCATCTGATCTCACGTATCAGAGCGTCCCCTCGTTGATGACCAGCGTCCTCGCATCCTGACCCTCTTTTTTCCTTGCGTGCTTAAATGGCGGCGGGCGGCATTACATTGAGATTCAAGAGGTTATCTCGCTGTGGTGATGGGGATTGCAGCCGCCTAAAGGATCGCCACAGGTTAACGCTCGTTTTTTTTTTTCCTCCCCGCAACCGCCACGTATGGCTGAGCTTTAATGAGCACAAACCCCTTCCCTCCTCCCGCCGCCTGGGAAAACAACTCAGACGAGAAAAAAGAAACTCCTCCTGTGAAGAAACCTGTTTTTTTTTGTTTGTTTTTTTAATTTAAATATGTGAATGTATATGTGTTTGTGTGTTATACAGGGTGGTGGGCCCGGCCGTGACCTTCAAAGTGAGCCCCAACGCTCACAACGTCAGCACCACAGATGTGGCCAACGTGGCAGGTAGGTTCACCACGGCTGAGTGATGTTGTCTTTGCACCGACACCAGACACAGGCCGACCCATTATCGTCGGCTCGCTGATGCACCTGAGGCTCCACGTGAGCGTTTTTCAAAACTTACGGCTCCTCCAGTAAGAAATAAAAATAAAACACTCTCCCGGAGAGCATTCTGATGCTGTACATGGAGTAAATCTGTTTGGTTCTACAGGCATGTTTGTCTCCATGGTGAGGAGTTGTTTGTGAGCCTAAAAAAAAAAAAAAAAAGATCAGGTTGTGTTATTATTGTGTGTTCAGACTAACGGGGAAGTGGGAACACGTCGCATACACAGCCATAGACTATAGAGAAAGTGAAAGCCACAACAGCTCCTCTAAAGCAAAGCCAAAGCTAGCGGAGCTCCACCTGGTGGCTGGAGGCTGCAGTATAGGTCATAATCTCCACCCCCTCTATGTTAGGGGGCGGGACTTGGGCCCAAACTAAAACACTAGAATACCCATCAAATCATTTTGTTTTCGAGGATATTTTCTGATGTTTTATGTAGTTGATATAATGTTGATGCATGTTCAAGTGTCTGTTCGCTTTAGTTATTTTAGCTATTTGACGTTATAAATGATTGTAGTGATTGACAGTTGCCATGACAGCAACTCTGCTAAGATGTGAAACGTGAGGGTAGGACAGTAATAGAGTGTAATCCAACATTACTTTGTAACTGGTGAAGGTAGAAAAAAGACCAAAACCAGTGTTGCCAGATTGAGCATCGGTTTGAAACAAAACTAGTTTGGATTTATTTCCTTCCTGAGCCACTCACAGACTGCTGCAGACAACAAAGACTGTTCTATGCTACCATGTTTTTTTGTTTTTGGTATGTTGCTGTATGATTTCTATGCTTAAACCACATCAGCCTCACTACAGGAACCAGTCTGGGTGGTTGAAACACTAAACAAAGTATCAATCTTATATTTTGAGCTGCTTTTGTGCGCGTCCAGTGCTAGCATAACATTTGGTGTTTATGGGTTATGAGGTCGTGAGAACTATTTGATTACCAGAGCAGAAAGAAGTACAACAAATGATTCAATATGCAGGAGGCACAATAATAGGAACACCTGAGTTAAAAACAGTTAAAAATGTGAAGTTAAACCAAATATTAAGAAAGTTGCACCAGCAGGTGGCAGTAGTCCGTGTCCGTCATTCAAAAATGGGGAATCTAGGAAGAGCTACAAAATTAAATGAGCAGCCTCCCAAAACATATAGTGATCTGCATTCACTGCTTCATCATGTCTCCAGCGTAGCTGTGTTGTTGACTCCTAATTTCGAGGGTGACGAAGAATCTTATTAAATCCTTCCAACAGGACTCTCTTCTCTCTTTTAGTTTTGTTCCTAAAGAGCTCAGTGATTCTGTTTCAAGATCAATCCAACGACTCAGTTAAGGCCGTTCCTTCACATCGAGGGGAATCCAATAATCTTTCGCGGTGCAGTCGAGCGGTAAAGACATCGGGAAGGTCTGTGTGTGTGTGTGTGTTTGTGTGCGTGTTTGTGTGCGCACCTGGCTACAGTGTGACTCCTGGTAATGAGATGAGGGCGTTGATGAAGTGGGGAATAAAGAAAGGAGTGATGTTTGCCATTAGCCAAGCTGTCAGTCCAGACAGAGAGCGAGAGGAGGAGGTGGGAGGGGGGGAGGATTCCCCAGGTCCACTTCTCTCATACAGCAACCGCATTGATGTAATTCATTCCCTAGCACCTTCACCCCAAACCTAATGTACACTCGATTGTTGCATTTGCACCGAAAAGCACAAATGTTAGTATTATGCAACAGTTTGGCCCCCACAACCAGGGCCTTAGCCAGCAGACATGCAAACAGGGCAATGGTCTAGGGCTCCGATCTGGAGGAAAGCCCCCAGAGACAGCTGATATTGGTCCATATCAATGACAATGACGGACCCCTATAGATGCTGCAATGACAACGCGTTGGGAATCCTCCTTAATGGGGCCCCCTTCTAGTGGCTGCTGGCTTTTAGGGGTGTTAGGGTTACGGTTACCCAGGGTTAGGGTTACCCAGGATTAGGGTTACGGTTACCTAGGGTTAGGCTTGCCCAGGATTAGGGTTACCTAGGGTTAGGGTTACCTAGGGTTAGGGTTACCCAGGATTAGGGTTACCCAGGATTAGGGTTACCTAGGGTTACGGTTACCTAGGGTTAGGGTCACTGAGGGTTAGGGTTGCCCAGAGTTAGGGTTATGATTAGTATCAGGGGTTAGTCAATCAGATAATGCTGACATACGTTCGGTGTTCAACGACACAACTTGAACCCCTCTTAGACACTGCAACGGTGACACATTGGGAGCCTCACTGATGGGGCCCCACCTACATCGGGCAAAACGAAGTGAGCCCATCCTTCCCGACACACAAAAAGATGTCCCACTCTGAACAAGTATCAGAAAAGTGTTCAATGCGCAACAACAGCTAACGCTTGTTAGACAGTGGACCAGCTTGAAGCTTCAGACCTCTTGAGACACACCCGTTTAATTTATTTCAGAGGTGTTTTTTTTAAATGATGACACCAATAGTTGTGTACACAGAACACTGTGTCTTCAGTAAGTTAGTTCTGCCGACGACAAGGCTAATTTCTAACATTGAAGAACCAGGATCAATTCTGCTGTCAGTAGAAAATCTTGTTCTTACTAAACTGTGACTATTTTGTATTTAGAAGAGGAAGGTATTATATGTGTCTGTGAACGGGGCCTCCGAGGTGCCTCTTGCCCCCAGAGTGTCTTGAAACAGCCCTGCCCACAACTTAATGAAAACAAGACACACACACACACACACACACACACACACACACACACACACACACACACACACATTTGGATAAACTCTCCAAATCACCTGCTCTGGTAAATTGGTTCCTGTCAAAATAACTTCCACGAGAAGCTCAGTGTCTATTTATTTTTTCTTCTTATTGCTGCTTGATAATTGCAATCCCACCTCTACACACACAGACACACACACAGGCACACACTTTGCTGCCGATTACGCAACGGCTCCTCTCCTGTTTTTAAGTGCTATTGTTGGGCGTTCTCATTTCCCGCCCACCGAGCCCGAGCCACCGTCCACCGGCGGGGGTCACAGACTCGAGCCTCGGCTGTTATTAGCGTTTGACGGAACGTTCTCTAAGTGAAATATGGCGTCCTCTCGGCTAAAGTGCAACGGTGTGGGCGGGCCCTCTTTAAAGCGTCGTTTGTCATATTCAACTAGAATATCAATCCATCCCAAAGCGTACATTAACCCCCCTCCTTCCCTTCTCCCTTCTGTGATGGTGCTTTTCTGAAACATTAAGCTTTACAGAGGCATTGTAACAACGTCGTTTTATCATCGTTTGTAGTCGATGGGCAGCGTCCTGTCTCCTTTGTCACAAACTCGTGCATTTGGGGTTGTGGCAGTTTGTGTTAACAAATGGTTCGGTCGGATGTGAGACGTCGGTGCGTTGCGGAAAAAACGCTCAAACAAGGAGGAGGAATTCATGAGGTGGTTTTGTTGGTGGCTGCTGAGTGAACTGTGTCAAGGAAAATAATGGAGGGACGGAAGCATTGTAACCTGAGAACGAAAGCCTGGCCGGTAATATCTCCAGGAGATATGGGAACGTTCTATGTGACCTGAATACTGGATTAAAGTAGACGGGATGGTTTTGTTTCAGCTTCAGAGTCAAAGGAAAGATGGGTTATTTCTCTTTCAGACTGGTATTTATTAAGGCTTCATATTCAGTGTTATCATCTGTAATTCTGCATTTTCTAGGGATGTGTCCATCAAGTTTTTATTTTTGCCTCCCAGTCCGATCCTGATCCAATCCCATGTTGTGTATTTTCTGGCTGAAAATAAATAACTACAAAACCCCATCTTTTTTTATAAGTGCCTGACTCGACCTTGATACCAATAAAAGCGTCCCCCTTTTTTTTAAGGCATATATTAAATATAAGTGTATAAAATATGAAATCTAAAGATGTGAGTGACATTTATTTAAAATGTATGTATTCCTTTACAGTATGTACATATATTATCACGATCAAGAGTCGTCCTGTCGTTTGTAGTTTATATTTGATATATAACACTAATACACATGAAACTACTTATAGAGGGGATGCATTAACTTCACTACGGCCTTGGGCCACCCCACCCCGAGTGACAAAAACACAGTGAATGTATCACTAAATACAGAGAAACCGGGAAAATGTGGATTATCAGATCAAATTAAGGACGGTTGGACTCGACAATGATCCATACGAACTAGTATGGATTTGGAAAAGTGGATTAGCCTCAGTTTCAGTTACTATAAGTTAATTTTAGTTAATTTCAGTTACGATAAATAAGATGCTAACGCTAAGAGCTTTACTGAGAAGTAACAATACTGTAGCATTAAAAGGATGAGGAGGAGTGATCACAAATATTCAGTTTATTGAACGTAGCTTAAGAAGTAACTTAAGGTCTGACTTCATCAAAAAATACAGCATAAATTAATACTACCTGACACTAAAGGTGAACCACAACACCAGGTTTCTGTGTCTGGATTCCAGCTGTTTCTTCTAATTCATGGATACATTTACTGATATCTGTAAAAATATAAAATAAATCTCTGACTGCTTTTCAAATCTGTTGGTTCAGTCAAAAAACAACAACAACAGCTCTTCACCTTTTGTTAAACTCATTTTATAGTTTAGATGCAATTAAATGATTCAAGCTAACGCTGCTAATCTCCATGTTCAACTGTCACTTCCTGCCACTCACTGCCCGTAACCATGGAGACCTCAGCTAGCTGTGATGTCACGTACAGTACATTCCCTGTGAAATAGCACATTTTTTATTTTTATAAAATTGCAAAGTAGATAACACTTAAACTTATACTTCCTCAAATTTAAGATATTTTTAACTATTATTATAACTACTAGCCGAGCAACAAATCAATTACACATTTATGAACCACTGTTTCTACCTTTCTGACATGTGATTGGTCAGATTTTTTTAAATGTCACGTCAAAAGTTCCCATTATAAATCCCATAAAATTCCAGTTTTATCAAATTATAACGTGTTCGATGAAGTTCAAATTCTTTAATTTACTAGTCAACACGCAGCAGTGACTGGAGTCTAGTTTAAAACCAATCACCTCAGAGCTTCTGGCGGCGGATTGATCCTGACCTCCACCTCCGGGGGCCAAAAGGTCCGATTAACGCGGCCGTGCCGACCAGACCCCGTGTTGCATTTTAAGAAGCCGCGTTACCACTTCTGTCACGCGCGTACGCCCATTGTGAGGGCCCGCGGGAGGAGGGGGGGGCCCGCCGGGGGCCATTGTCGATCGTGGGGGTGGATGTCAAGATGGTGGGCAGCGAGGTTGCGACCCCCATTGTCAGGCCCGGGGTGGGCGGGGGGACCCGGAGGCTACTTCCAGCGGTGCGTCACGGCCGTGAGAACGGGACCCCGTGAATAGGCCGGGGGTCAGGGTCAGGACAGCGGGCAGCACAATTAGCGCTTAAAGCAGAAGGAGAGCAGCTGAGAGGAGACTTATCCCCGCTCCGTCTGTTCGCTTGACTTTCTTATCCCACCAGCACTTGGTTTTTTACATACATGCTAATCATGCCCCTCCGTGTGAGGGCAGATACTCACACATGCCCCAAAGCAAAGCCCTCCACTCCAGTTGATCTGTTGATCTCCCTCCCAGCGCCGTCTTCTTCTTCCAACTTAAACCATCCCCTTTGTTACCGGGAGACAAAGGCTTGAAGCTCGGTCGCTTGATTTTTTCTTTTTTCTAACCCCTGAAAGTTAAGATTTGTGTGTTGACATGTAAATAATTTTCTGGCGTAGAGGTCACTATCAGTTTAATAAGTCAAAAAGACAATGTCCCCGTGGAAACGTGACACCAGTGAATGCGTCATTTAAATTGCTAATTGATGGGAAAATAAAGTGATGGGAAATTACTGATGATTCAGCCAAAAAATAACAGAAAATACACAGAAATGTTTCACATAAACACAGTATTTTCTACTGCGGCTGCTGCAAACGAGTCCTAAGCGACTGGTTTTTAATATCATTTCCTCCGTTTTCATGTGGTAACTTGTTAATTTCCTCCCATTTTCTCAAGATCTCAAGTTATTTTCAGATTACGACCAAAATGATAATCGTGTTTATTTTGATCAATATTGTGATCACGATTATTAAACACGATTATTCATCACGTTAGGGGGAAACATCTGTATTTTATTGCACTACTTTTAATCAAACAACATGTGAACAGTTTCCAGTGAAAAATGAAGCTTTAAATAAATGAAGCTAATAAATGCTTAATAATATAACAATACAGAAGAATTTAAACTTTACCGAGGGCTAACAGAATAAATATATGTTCAGTGGAACTCAATGGAAATAATTACAAGGCGATAACATTAGGCTCAGGCCTACGGGTCTTTGGAAGGAAACACCAGCCCGTCAACGAAGCTTCGTCTCATGACATGATGACTTGCTCTCATCAGTTATTTAGGCAGCTTAATGAAGCTTTAACCACGCGTTTACCCTCTGGTGGTTGGCTTGACTACTAAAACTGCTTGATTAGATATGCAGCAGAGCGTTTTTAAATGTAAATATCACAGCCAACATCGTGATCACGATTAAAATTCGATTAATGATTAATTGTGCAGCCCTGAGGTATTTATCTGATTATCTGGAGAAAGCTAAGTTGTGGTTTCTCAGGATCTCCTGATGTATCGTGATGTATCAAATATGAAAGCACAAATCAATCGTGTCACCTTAATGTTATTACTGCGTTATCGTGCATCCGTCAGTCACATATAACGTAACTCTCGCATTCAAGATCTCGCAAAAACAAAGGAAATTAACTCGTTATGACATAAAAACAGAACACATGACCGCTCAGGGCCTCCGTAGTTTGACTTACTTCATCACAGTAGCAGCGGGTGATACTGGGAATTTCTGTATTGATCTGATACCAAGTAAATACAGGTCTAGTATCGCAGATACCGATACTTTTTACTTGAAAAGTGATGAGGATTGAATAATTTTCGCTTTAGTTTTAGGTTTATTATTTAGTCAAATAAACCTGTTTCCATTAGCTAATTACAACATAAAATAATTTAACAGTGTAAAATTAAACAATTCCCTTTTACTACACACAATTGTTTTAGAAAATAAGTCATTAGTGCAAAATAAGAAAAAAATAACAATGTAAACAACACGGCAACAATGGAACATAAAGTCAGTTGAGCAAATAAGTAAACGAAAGCATTCAAGAAAGTTCATTCATTTTACACCGATTCCCAGGACCGACTCCATTTCAATAACAGCATCAGTTCCAGTTGTGTGATGCTGCTGTGACACTAGGATCTGAATATCAAACTCTGCCCATATCCACCTTTTTACTACAAGTGGAGAACCTCCTGCCACATGAACTCAGTGAGGAGTAATTCACTGGACGTACAGAAGAGAAACTGTAACAAAAGCATCGATCTCATCACGCTACTATCGATCCATTACCGATACCAGCCTTGGTATCGATACTAGCCCTACCACACAGCGGAGTTTTGTCGCCTTTGAGAGCAAATTCCATTAAAACAGAAGATTTTGACGCTACAGCGACATGATTTTGGTTCATGTCGGACCTAAAATAAATAACCGCACAACATCAGCTTTAGCTGAAGCCTGGTACCGACCCAGTCATCCAGTGATTTGACCCCGATACCGACCTGGACATCCCTACTTAAGGGACACGATACACAAAAGCAACAGGGGGTTGATTTCCAGTTTCCAGGCCTGTTGTGTGGACTCACAGTGTGTGGACCTTGTTTTTCTGTCAAACAGAAATCACTCTGATTGGCCGTTCAGCTCAGACAAGCGGAGCACAAGAGGAGAAACTCCAGTGACCAAAGTAAACACAAAGTTCATCTTCATTTTATTGAACATTCAAATATAAGAACTTTCAGGGGAACATGATTACCTAAAATAATTCAGTAGCTCTTTATTTTTCTAAATTTTTTATCCTGAAAGTCAAATTTCTTTTGTACAGTTTTCTATTTTTCACATTTTTATTTTTTAAGTGCTTTGTTTTGTATCAATAAGCAAATAGACCAAAGTCAAATTCACATATACTTGACCAGTAAAGCTGAGCTTCTATTGCAACTTTCATAGTACCCAAGGCACTTTACATTATAATATAATCATAAGTAATAAGTGTAAAGAGACGTACAGGGGAAGGACGGGTGAAGACAAACGGACAAAAGGGAAGACAAACTAAGAGTTATGGGGAGAAGCCACGGTGGAAAAGTGGGTCTTCAGAGATGATTTGAAGGTGTCCAGGGTTGTTCCATTTCCCTGGAAGAGTTATTTGCTTTCATGCAGTTTTGAGATGTATGTACCAGCTGCTCCTTGGTTGTAGTCGATATGTTGAGGCCACATTAGCCTTCATTGCCGATGGTTCTTTGACGTTGGCTTGTGCTCACACCTTCTGAAGTTTCCACAAACTTCACACAGATGTATCATTTTTCTTCACTACATATTTTCGATGACTTTTAATGCTTTCACTCATGTGCGGCATCGCTACTCGTTACCCTTGACCTTTCGCAGAACCACACCACCAAACGGTCATTGTCCAATCATACATCCTAGCAACCGTTGCTATGGAAACAAGGTCCGTCAAGCTGCCGACCTGCGTCAAGCTAAATGGTGATGCAGTGTGTCTGTGGCGTGCGTAACTCGGACACTAGGTACCACGAAAGTGTAGCAGGAGTGGAACCTTAAGTGGATCAAGCTAAATGTCAAGGAAATAAACAAGCATACATACGTCTGCTCCAAGGTGAGGCTATAATGGGCTAAAGCCTTAGCGATGGCTAGCTAGCTAACGTCGAGCTAGGAAGATGCTCATATTTACAAAACTGTATATCAAAGTTATGGTTACTATTGGCAGATATTAGTAATAGTAGTGCCTAACTAAGGTTAGTTAACTTAATATTAGCTTGCTAGCTAGCCAGTTCACATTCGCTAGCTAACTTTAGAGCTCTCTCTACCGCTACGTTTCGTCAGTTTACATCAAAGTGGACAGTGTATATGTACATGTACTCTGTCTTGTACATTCCTGCCCTCGTACTGCATTTGAAAAAATATAAACGATGATAACTTTCTTCTTCTTGAGCACTTGACCAGTAAATATTAAAATAAACTACTCGAGAACAAAAAATGTTGAATACTTTAGTTCTTCCACTTAAGTGCGATGCTTCTTCTAAACTTCCACTTAAGTACTTGTACTTTTACTCAAGTCTTGGTCTCTCGTGCTTTATACATGTCTGAAACTTCCTTCCAGATCCAGATGATTGTGCGGACGTAGAGTTTAGGCATCAGTTGCATCCCGGCCTTTTCTTTCTTTCCTTCCCTCGACTTTTCTCCCTCCTCGTCTTCTTCCGTCTGAGTGGATTAGCATAGATCTCGTACGCTGACAGGACTGACCTTCACTGCAGCTAAACACTTGTCAAAATGCCAAATGTAATTACTGAGCTCTTTAGGTCAAAGTAATGTGTTTCATCCACCTCACTTCGCCGCCGTATTGGCGTGCGGGCCCTCGGACCTCAGCCTGCAGCCTCCAGTCTCGCCGCCCCAGCTCCTCCCTGCATGTGTTGGCCCGTGTCACAACAAAGCCAGGAAAACGTATCCGTAATTATGCCTAAGTAATGTTGGTCAAATTGTCGTCCGCTGTACAGTTGGACGTCTCCCGGTGACTTTGTCGGCCTATGCGCTGCCAGATCCTGTGATTATGGACAATTTAAAGTTATCTCCCCCGAGCTGCGGAGTGCTTCTCCACCGCTGCCTTTTCAAAGGTCGTCATCATCACCGCCATTACCGCTCGTCTGCAAATTGCACGTCTTGAAATTGTCAACTCTGCTATGCTGCCTTGACATCAGCCGTCTCTCGCGGGAACCCTTCTAATTTACTTTTAACGGTGAAAACGCACGGCTGCAACATTTAGTTTTTAAAATCGTAACTTGGTGCTTAACTTTCTTTCCGTGCGAGGTGTTCAGATGTTTCTTCCTACGCTTATAATTAACCTCCTGAGATCCAAGCGTTTATCTGGTCGTTTTTTATCTCCAAGGTATTTGGGATTTGGGGGAAAACTTAGCATCATCTTCGAACAGGAAGTAGGAAACATGTCTTCATATGTGGACACTGGGATTATTTCATTATTTATATCATTAAAAAAAAGCCACCAACTTGTGACAAAATATAAAACAGTTTATAGAATTGCAAACAATGAAGTCCCAACGTCCTCAAACGAGTACTTTCTAATTAGCAAAAGTTGCTAATTTGTTAACTTTGCGTGTCATATCAAACTAGAAATATTAATAACCTTTGCTACCACTAGATGGCAGATTAAAGCGTCCACTAATGAGGACAGTGGGTTTAAATCGAGCAGAATAAGCTGCAATAAAATCCTAAAACTTAACGTCCCCGTATGAGGACGCAGGGTCTCAGGAGGTGAACACCACTCACAGGTTTGGTGTCAGCGCCGTGTGGAACTCCTGTAATTGCTCCCATTGATTGACAGAGTGATTGCATTGGAAACAGCTCTGGCTTTGGGATCCATCCAGCCTGCAGGAGCAGGCAGATCTATTTCAGTTAACTTTCTTCCCACTAATCGGTTTTCATCGCACACCGAGAGGCTAATCGATTCTAGAGGTTTCTCTCACCTGTTGCAAAGAAAGCAAAGAATCAAAACAGGAGTGGAGAGAGGAGGAAAAAAAAAAAAAAAAAAAAGACCAGGGTTTGCTGTTGCCGGTGTTCGGTAGTGACGCAATCTTATCTCCTCGCCTGTCGTCGTAGCAGAGCTGGAGGCGTTTTTGTGAATTCCAAGATGTCTTATCCGCCGCAGCTCCAGAGTCACCTGTGGTTATTTTGGTCCGACTTCAGAGAGAGCTGAGAGCCGCTCGCCGTCCTCTGGAGCTTTGCGAGCATCTGTGAGTCCCGAGCAAAAGAGGAGGGATGGGGAGGAGGACTGAGCATGGAGGAGGGAAGGAAGGACGGAGGGAGGGGTGGGAGGGAGGAAGGGAGGGGAGGACACAGGTGCTTGTGCCGAGTTTGAGTTTGCGCAGCGGTGCAACGTGATCCCCGAGCCAACCGCGCAAGCCACCCTGCCAGCCTCTCAGCCAAGCAGCCCGGCCTGATTTCCCCCAGCGCTGGCACCGGCCTGCTGGCGCCGCCAGCCCTCCGCTCCCACTCCCGCAGCTGGCAGCATCTCTGCTAGTTGGCCTCGGCTCCTGACGTTCACTGCGGGGCTGGCAGACCTCTCCCAGATGGCCACCTTGTAGAGAAGCCGGCTTGGCGCTTGCATCTCTTTTACATCATTCCCTCAGCTACAGAGCTGCGGTGGAAGGAGGGAAGGATGGAAGGAAGGATGCAAGGAAGGAAGGATGGAGCTTCTGTTGGCCGTGCTGAGGCATTTCTGTACGTGAGATGTGGGAGTGCTAAACTCCGCTGCAGCTGTCACCCTCCTTCAGGAAACCGGTGACATTTCTGAGACTGGAAAAACACACAGATACTTAAAAATAAAAGGTGTCCTACGGCCCCCGAGTCGGTGCACGCACACCTGCGCACAGGCATTTTTAATTTAAACCTGAACGGGCTCGTAATAACCCCATCTTTTACTCCGAGTGTGACAGGACAGTGTCAAGGTGCCTCTCTGCTTCATATTTTATTTATCATCTAATTTAAATCTGACTACATTTTCTATCATTTATATCCCGCAAACTCTGTAATCCCAGCTGAACGGAAGAACAGGTCTGGACCTCCCAAAAACCTGTTAGCGCTAAGGCTGAATAATTTAATAATCCGTTTTTTTTTTTTTTTTTTTTTAAATCATTGTACAAGAGTAAAATCCTCTGGTATAATTTTCTTAATATCCTCAGAATTAATGAGCGTGTCTGTGCTCCTAATCGTCACTTTTTCACTGTTTCTTCCCCTGTTTCCTCCTCGTTGACACAAAGTGTGACATACTGTACCTGTAATATCACAAAATGACAGTCTTTGAAATGTTAAAAGGGATTTTAATGGTGTTTTGGGGGTGCGTCCACCTCTCGGGTCGGCTCGTCTGGGCTGGCGTGAGCCCGGTTAAGTAACTAGCATTTACCTGCTGTGTTTTTAGAAGAGCCCTCAGACGACAGAGGTGTCAAGGCGGCAGCGTTTCGACCTCTCGTCATTTACATAAATGTTGTCTAATCGTGGCCGCGCCGCTCGATCAAACACTGAACTCTGGTCCGTGAACCGCAGAACAGCAATAAATGCCAGAGGCCACACTCGCTGCCTCGCTCCGCTTTCGATTAGATTATTTCCTGAAATCCTCGATATTTTTTGTTGCATGACGCTTTTTTCAATCTGTTCAAGCTGTTATTCTCACTATTAGCATCCATTTAAAAAACAGGGAATCTCCAGCGAATGGACCGTCCTAGCTGTCCCTCTATGTTGATTGGTTCTGAGCTGGTCACGTGTTTCATGGGCGCCATGTTTGCTACATCTAATCAATATTCACCCATAGAGAAGTGGTAGTAACAGAGAATGAAGTTGGATTAAAAGTTAAAATATGCCACAGTGCTCAGCCTACGGCTCCAGCACAGGATCAGGAAAACAAACAAAAAAGGAGAAAGTTATGGAGCAGAAGATTAGAAGAAAGAACTGGATGTCAACTGATTTCTACCTATTATGTGATGAGGTAAATGTCAATGTCTCTCTTTGACGTTTGTTAAGATTTTAAATAGGAAAAATAAAGTCACACCATCATTAATGTGAACCTTGATCTCAGAGACGTCACTTTACACATGAATGAAGTTTGAAGCTAACCTAGCCTTATGCTAACCTTATGCTAGCTAGTTATCTAGACTAAAAGCTTAGAAAAATAGCAGCTAGCGTCATATATACTGTGAAACCCATGAGTTCATGTAATTTATGTCCATGTAGATGGACACATTTAACTGACATGTAACTTTACCTCAGTTACTACTAGGTTATTATGGCTAGCGTGCTAATGCTATAATGATAATACTAAATAACACTAATACTAGTTTAATTTTCACTATTTCTGAGTATTTCTAATTTTTCTGAGTAATTTCAACCTTTTAACGATGATGGATGAACACAGAGACTGAGGAGAAGGTAAACACAGCTCCATGACTGATGAGGTGATTGGGCTACAAAGCATTTTACAGGCTCATATTTAAAATATGTAAAGTAAGTAGATGCTGGGATATTTAAGTGAGGACCTTTTACACACTGACAGACGATGGCGATAACATTTATAGGCCCGTTAATGGAGAAAATAAGACATTTATTTCAACATAGCACATCCGCCCCATAGGGTTACACTGTAGAATCTAACCTCTGATGTAGCAAACATGGCGCCCGTGACCAGACTCTCTCTAATATAAGGCTCTGGTCTCTCTAGTGGCCATGTTGCATGTCGGTACCTAGAGTTACTCGTTGTGGACTGCAGGTAACCGTTGCTATGACGTTACTACGATGTTCTGCGGTGGCGAACGCTCGTCTCTCCGCTCAGACTTTCAAGACCTGTGCGTCCTCAGTTATTCACAGACTCCAGACTCTAAAGCTGCCTGTTGCTCTCCCCTCTCTGTCTGCGTCTTAGCCGCCCTGGACCCGGAGCCTCATTTTTAGCCGAACTTCAAGATGCCTGATGAGATGTAGAGGCAGACAGCCGCATTGATTGGCCCCTCTTGAGCACACAGGCCTTGATTACAACCGCACTCAAGTGCCTCCTCCCCTCATCCCCTCGGTTCCCCCCTCTCTCCTCGGCCTTGTTCTCCTCGTCTCTCCACTTTCCCATGATTTCTTTCGCCTACAAAGAGAGAGAGAGAGGGAGAGAGAGGGTGGATGAGGATGAACTGCTGAGGAGAGAATAGGAAGGAGCAGATTTACCGCTGCGTGCCTCTAAACCAGGGAAGTAGAACAGTGTGAGGATGGAGCCGATGGTCGGACGGGATGAGGTTTTAAAATGGTGGCGGCTCACGAAACGTTTGAGTGTTGGACACGGTATCAGTGGCTGGGTTTGAAATGTCGATTGATTTGAGAGATTTGAGTCATAAGTTCCTCGGATTCTTCTCTGTCAACTTGTGAGACTGGTTTTGAGAAATCTCAGTGAGACCACGAGCAAAAATGTTTTTTTCTGCTGTAAAGTTTTTCATCGTTACAGATTAAAGTGGAATAAAGCTTTTTTTATTTATTTTTTATTTTTTTATAACCTCATTTACTCAAAACCCATAAAATCCAATACAATTCACAAACATATAAACACTCATTCAAACCAGATAAATAACGAACAAAATAAATAGAAATATGTATAAAAAAAAAGTTTAAAAAAAAAGATTAATTTAAAAAAAAAAAAAGTAAGTAATGTAGCAGTTTTCCGGGTCTAAACCATGTTACCAGGAGCATAGAATAAAATTAAAAACTAACATAAATAAATAGCTTCTCTTCTCTCCACTCAGACAAACAAATACTGTATATGAGTAAAAAATAAAAACTAAGTCAGTAAAACTAAATAAACAGACAAATAGAGAGATAAACTATTTAATTTAAATTGAAAATTGACAATTTAAAATAATCAATTACCAGGCTCCATATTCTCAAGAAAAAAAAATCAGATTTTAATTGTATTTTGTTATTTTTTTCTTATTATTCCATTATATTGTGGGCAAGTTTAGGCTTTTACCAAGATAAGGTGACCATCTTCCTTCCAATCAATAAGAATATAAGTAAATATATAAATATATTCTTTCTGATTCCCACTGGGGTCAGGCCTGGGCGGGGATTAAATATGGTTAATGTCCCACTCAAACACATATGCTCCGTCCACACCTGTCTTTAAAAACTCTAAACTATCTGGATGCAGGTCAGACATGTTTATTCATTCAAAGGTTTTTATATAGGAAACGAGATCTATTTATTTAGCTCTACCTCAGATGTTCATACGTATCAAACAGAGTACTTTTAATTAACTTAATCAAGACACCAGTTTATTACCTTCATAGGTCCTAAGTTATAGAGCAAATACTGGTTTTAAAAAGCATTTGAAAAATATCTAATTATCTATTATCTACCTGAATTTTGATGTTTTTTCCCCTTCCTGCTGGTGATCTATATTTATTATTATATAATTATATTATTTTCATTACTTCTCTGTCTTTTGGAATCATGTGTAGTTTCTTTGTTTATCCTGCATGTAACATGTATTTTACATGGCTAGATGTGGATCAAAATCTGTAAAGGCTTCGTTTCTTCCAGATTTGTAACATAATTTGTGTTAAACTAATGAACTGAAACTAGAACTATAGGAGTGAGGCTTTAATTACAACAACAATCTGGTTTAACATAAAATCTACTTTCTGATTCAACTTGATCCAATATCGGTTAATAACATATGATGGATGTGGACATTTGATTCTGTTAAAACGATGCGCTGCTGTGATCCTATAGGTTCATCACATAAAGCTGTTTAAAGATGCACCAACAACAAACCGAAAACCCCCCGAGAGTTAAAGCCGACTCAGTCTCCACCTAAAACACAAATGTGTTCTTCCTGATTGACTGATGTTGTCTGCACGCTTTTTATTTATTCTGCGTAGAAACCTCGGGGGACTGAACTCATACTGAGTAATGCTCCGTGTCCTATTTATCCTGCAGAGGGAAACCTGTCTCAGAGTCAGTGTAAACAGATTCAGCAAACAGAACACTCTGACTTTATGTTCGTTTGTCCAAAAACATATCAGCTGCTACCGGGTAGAACTAGAAAAAAAAACAAAAACAAATAAAAATAACAGCCCACAATAATATTCAGTATCGTTAAACTATTCTATTCATTTCTTTCACAGCCTGAACTTCAAAGTTTTCATAAATAGTTTGAACCATACAACTCCAGGAAAAACTTCACACAGGTCGTCTCTGAGGTAACTCTCTAAACAAAGACCTGGACACACCTCAGGATTTTAAAAGGACGACATATCACACACACACACACACACACACACACACACACACACACACACACACACACACACACACAGCAGCATCTTATTAGTTATTGTGAAACGTCTCGATGAGTTAGAGCTGGGTGGTATCACCCAAAAATTAATTTTTTTTATGCATAGTCACGTGTTCACAGCATTTTCTACTGGTTGACAGAGGAATTGATGCAGTAGATTGACTGAGGATGGACTATTTTACTGTGATGATGAGTAAATATTGTAGAATAATCCCACACTCATAGTGAAACAGGTTTTCATGAACCTGTGTTAGAACTGATGTGGAAACCTGGGACATTTACAGCTCAGAGATAAATAATAATTAAATACTATCAAGATGAAATGAAGAAACGGGGACAACTGATTTATTTTGACATATTTATTGATATTTAAACATACTTAAACTGCTGTTGCTATGAAATGACAATAGCAGTGCGACCATGTTACCGTAATAATTGTAGTGTGCACGCAACATTTTTTTTTCTCTCACTCATAAAAAGGTAAAATTGGGGACATTTTCCGGGACAGCTTTTCGTTCTGCCACTTAATTTTTTCGAACCTTTCCATCTTCACCACGCCTCACTGTGAACCGGTTTACCACCCAGCCCTGAAATGAATCTGGAAGAATCTTAAGATCAGATCTGTAAATATCTCAGAATCTGATTTCTCTTCCTCAAGTGATTTGTTGCATAAACATTGTTGGATGTTGGGTTCTTACCCAGCGTTCTGCAGGTCGTCCAGGTCACACAGGATCTCAGGCTCCATTCAGACCTTTATCACCCAAGAAGAACCCAACATATTGACATACAGTTTTGTGTAGTAGTGTGTAAGCATTGAAAACAAAAGCTCCTCTCATGCTGCTGCACCTATTTTTATCACAAAACTAAAAAGGACGATCAGCGAGCCTCCACGTTCACGTTGGTAAAGTGGATCAAACATTTACTTTACCAGTAACAGAAACGGCAGATTTAATAGGACGATAAACATCTTCAGCGACGTGTGGAAATATTTCAATCTCCGCGTGTCCTCAGATAACACTCGTCCGTCTCTGAGCCGGATTTAGTTTATGCGACTTATCAGTATGTTCCTGCAGCAGTGTGACAAAGATAAATTCCTGCAAATTGTTTATATTCAGTCTGTAGATTTAGTGTTTCAGATCAGAGATTGAAGTTGTTTTGTGCGAGCAGGGTTTCCTCTAACATCCTGATGGATACTTGTCAACATAAAGCTGGAATTTGTACCTCGCACAAGCGGGAGTGCGCCTTATTTTTGTGACTTATCTCTATCTTTAAAGTGCACCTCCGAGTTGAAATGTCCCTTGCTGTTTCTGGCAGTGCCTGTCTGCAGCACCGTGTTTCATGTTGAGGAGAAATGAGAGACAAAGGCGGTTGAGAGCTTCAAAGGCTGTGGGTGACATTTAGTGCTCAGTATCTTCAAAGACCAGGCCCTCTTTTGTAGTTTTTCTTTTTGTGTATAATTAATGTAGCCCTTCCTACGGATTTTTCTTTTCCCCTTTCTTTCTCTTTGCCTCCTCTTTTTTTTTTTTTTTTTTTTTTTTTGGAGCTGGATTAGAACAGCAGATTAAGGAAGTGCACCTTAATTTTCAATTTGCATTCTGTGGGACTTCAAACTGCAGCTGCCGACGAGATTTTCCCGGCTGAGTGCGGCGTTCAGGAGAGTTTAGAGCGGGTTGGGGCGGGTAACAGGAAAAGGAGAAGAGGCTGCCCCATTTTCACTTCTTACTCGCTGCTGGTGGCTAGGCTAGTTAGCTGGTGTCTGTTAGTGTTTTAGTTGGGGAGAGGTGTTGGTTGAAGTGTAGTTGCACGTCCCATCATTTCTTACCTGCTGGTGCTGGCTAGGCTGGTTAGCTGGTGTCTTCTTGCTGGTTGCTAGTTGCTGGATTGCAACACCTTATCCTGTGTGTTAATCAATAGTATTTCCTTGACAAGAGCATTAAGTCTGAAGAAATAGATTTAAAAAAGGGGTTTGTGTCATATGTGTTGGTATAGGTGAAAATTTGGGGATTTTTGACTAAAACAAGACAATTTCAAATTCAAACTGTCAAAGAACATCTCTTCTCCTGGAGATTTATTGTGCCAGCTTAAAAGTCTTTGCATCCTTCAGAATTTTATGCATTTCTCGTTTTAAAAAAAAAAAAAAAAAGTGGATTCAAGAGTGGATTTTCACACAAGCCCTGAAAGTAGACAAAGAAAACCCAATTGAACAATTTAAACAGAAATATTAAACTTGTGCATTTGTTTGTTCAGGAAAATGGGCCAGTATTGCATGTCTGTGAGGCCACCTGTTCAGGAGGGTTTCCAATAAATGTAATAGGACTCAAGTGTATTTCAATTCATTTTATTAAAAATAATAATAATAATAATAATCAGGGATTTGTCTCAGTCTGATGTTTTCGGTTGCTCATCAGGCTGGAAAAGGTTAAAAAACCATCTTTAAAAAGTTTGGAATCAACAAATCCATGATCAGGTTTTACAGGCTGCACTGTTTGTGTTGCTGTTGCTGGAGAAATTGGAAAAAATGTTGACATGTGACATGTTTACAGCCTCAAAGTACGGTACACCCATGCTCTAATGTTCGTTACTTCTGTACTGTTTAGCAAAAGTACAGGGTAAGGAGCCAAAGACTTGAACCTTGAAACCGTTAAAAGACATACGTGCCTGATTTGCTGACCCAAGCTAACTATTTGTGTGTCTGTGCTATGTAAAGCACAAAAAAAAAGGCAGCTAGGCTCTTAGAGTTGGAAGTAGAGTATTTTAAGAATTGAAGAAGCTTCTCGGATGAAACGTCTTCTCAAACTATACAAGTCCAGTTGCCTTTTTTAAGCACCTTTTGGAATATTTTATTTGTTCATAGAGTTTAGCTAATGCTCTCATTCATTCATCACCATCAGCTTAGAGTATAGAGAATAAGAAAATACCATCAACGCCATGTTGAGTTCATCTGATGCTCTAAACCCACTATCAGCCCGGTGAATTTAGTGGTAGGAACCAAAGTCATGGACGTTGTTTGGTGAACATCACGTCAATCAGCTTCATGAGTCGCTCCCATTGGTTACTGTGCTCAAAGTTATCATTAGTTAGTTTTGGCTTGGTCCAATGTGTCTCTCTACAAAGTCTCCGCTATTAACTTCCTGTGTGAACCCTCTACACTGCCTTACTCAGGATGTACTTTAGGTAAATACACCAACTGAATGTGTGTAATGTAAAGCGAGCACCTTTCCTCTTCATGGTAAGCTATGAATATTAATCAAACACAAATGCCACACATCTACGTTCTGTCGACTCGGTATGGCACAGGGGTGAGGAATAAACCACGGTGGTGCACATTACTGGGCTCATTTCATGTTAATGTCCAGACTATTTCCCCACTGGAAAGGCCACGTACAGATTCATCAGGGAAACTGAGAAGGTTGCATTTGCTTGGGATGGAATGAATTATGTAACAACTGAAGAGAAAGGACATCGATAGCTTAGTTTCTAGGAACAAGCTCAAGCATTAAGAAGCCGGTGGCAAACTTGAATCTGAAAATATGTTTGTAGCACATGTAGGTGAACATCATTTAAAGCTCCAACAGAACCTGTTGTAGGTTTTAAACGGTCATTGATGGGGAACGAATGAGTGCAAATACATTCCATTTGAGACAAGGCAAAAAAAAAAGTGCATCCAACTAATTTTGGAGTCCTCAAAATCTGACCACATGGGTTTCGTGTCAAAGCAACGCACTCCAATTATAGTCGGTGGCATTATTTTTTTGCACAAAGCAGGAGGATTCAGAACAAACTTGAGATGAGACCAAACCTCAGAGAGCTCTTTACTGACTTTCTTTTGATCACAATCTCTACTTCTTTTGGCACGTCTCATGAAATATTTGGTGACATGGGGGTCTGAAGAAGCTTAGGCATCCGGACTCAAACTAAACTTTATTGAAAATATATCTTATGAGTTGTTGGGTGTTCATTATAGGGCAGGTCCTTAAGAGACATACACACAGAAAGTGACTAGCGGTGATGACTAATCTGCATTTTGAGGCAACACAGAGTTCCTTAAATGGTAACTCTAAAGAAACAAGGGAAACAAATGGAGATATTTCCTTTCAAAAGACAAACGATCTGCTCCAAACAAATAATATAGGTACAGTTAAAGTTAAGATAAATACTAATAATACATTTTATTTCACCCAAGGACACTTTACAGAAAGGAACAGATGAATACAACAGTGGATGGAAACGCCAATGGATGCATAATACAAACCGCATTCATCATCCAAATACAGCAAACATACAACAAGCAACATTCAAGCATTGACAAACAGACAAAGTACAGCATTTAATAAAACAGCATGAATAAAACAAAACTTTTGAGTCTGGTTTTGAAAGCAGGGAGAGAGTCAATATTACAGACGCCAGAGGGTAAAGAGTTCCAGGATTTAAACCTTAAATGTAAAACACTTCTTGGAGAAATCTTACTCTTCTCAGATAATTCTCTCTGCTTTAAGCTATGTCTTTGTATGTAGTGGAGCTGCCAGATACAGGTCGTGGTATATGCACTTGTAGAGTTTCATCCAAGTGGTTCCTAAAGGACTGGTAGGGAGTTGGGGTTTAAATAGGACCAACTGTAGGAAAACATACAGGACGACCACATGCACTTACCTGTAGTTGGAGTTTTTCATCCTGCTTTCTTTCCTCAATCAGTTTTCGTTTACACATGCATGAAAAAAACTAATTGTTGCCTTAATCCAACTTCAACTGGACAACTTTACTGCACATAAACACGTAACTCTGATTAAGACACCCAGATAATGTGATTGGAAATAGATTTTCTCCGGCGTGTATACGCCTTAGTCAGACTTTAACCGGCGTGTGCTCATGTGCGACATGTGTGTGACCCCGCAACAAAAACATCCAAGAAAGCCGGAAAGCCGAAGAAGAAGGTTAAACAAAGCCGGTAGAAGAACCACGTGAGGGATAGCGCCATCTTATCTGCACCATAAGTAGCGCACACATTACATATGACATTAAAAAAAAACTGAACTGTTATCCATCTGGTTGTTGTTTGAAATGCTGATCTGAACGACTCCAGTTGTTTATTATATGACGTGATAGGTCAACCAGAAAAGATAAGACACATATCGCCACCTAGTGTGGAGGAGGAGGACATGTTCCTGTCAGTTATTCGATTTGCATGTAAACCGGGACGAGGACCATATTCAGAAATTCGAATTTCAAGCATAGCTCCATTAATTTGTGCATGTAAACGCACTGAATTAATGCCACTCTAATGACCCATTATCAGCCAGAATCAATGGTATCAAGGTGTGAACAGAACTGTTTCCAGTTACTTTTTGTTTTCCCAATTTGACATAGATGGCTTCCTTTGGGAGTATCTGGTCATTAACAGACCCCAGTCATGTGAGTTTAATAGACGTTCCTATTTAAACTCTTACTCCTCACTAGCCTTTTATAACATAAGAAGCCGCTTGGCTGAAACGTCTTCAAGAAGCTCTACACGTCCCGTTGCCCTTGTCTTAACTTGTTCTTTGGATATTGTATCGTCTTGCTTATTAAAATTCTTTATTTAAAGTGTTAAAAAAAAAAAAAAACCCTGCTCCTGTTAGATAAGCCAGCGCTTCACCGAGCACGACAGACTGATTTGCATCTCTTAAATTACGTTTCTGACACGCAGCTTCCTGCAGTAAAGTCAACAATGTAATAGACCGTCAAAGGTCAGGGTGCTAACTTCCCCCAGAAACTGGAGTTTGGGAGTGAGGTGTGTGTCTATATGTGTGTGTGTTTGATGTCGGGAATGTTTCTGTCCAAACACTTTGTCTAATTCCACTTGTCAACACACAGGTGAGAAAATCACTTCGACGGTAATAAGATTGAGGAAAGTGTTGCATTAGCACCTTGAAGTGTAAATAGCTTCTTATATTGCCTATTAGACCCAGATAACCTGGCGGGGTGGAGGGCGATGGTGTCGTTGTGAGTGTGTGTGGGGGGGCGGGGGGGAGGTTCACAGAAAAGCATATTAGCTGTGTCAAAACAGTCAGAAAGAAACACCAACTCCAGAGAATATAATTAGGAATTTTTTTTTTTCTCTACCCCTCTCTCTGTGTTTTAATCTGCTATTGATGAAAGACGTGTTATTTGTTTCTTCAGCTGCACACGCTGTGCAATATCCTGTCGCCCTGGCTGCCTGCAAAAAGAAATATCTGCCATCCCTCCTCTCCTCTCTCTCTTCATCCCTCTGGGTTTTGCATTATAAAGAGATTTCATCTCATCCACCTTTAGCCAGGTTTTGCCTTTGATATTATTTATTAGCACCGGTATTGAACAGTTCACGGAGCTGGATCCTTGAATGGGCCCCCTCGTCGTCTTCTCCCCACAATCAATACTGTTCCACATTACATATACATCAGCTCAGAGTGCAATATCGCTCGCTCTCAACCTGCGGCCTAATTAAAAAGATAAGCGGCTTCGTTTGAAGCCCTCTTTAATAGGCCGCTGCCTTGTTTCTGAGCGTGAATATTGAATAGAATCATGACTTTGCTTGCGATTCAGCTCATTTTGTGTAGATTACTCTGACGCGATGGAGGGTTTGAAGCTGCTCATTCATATTGCTTTATTGTGTATTACTGACCATGTGATGCGAAATTAGGACATGACTCACATGACTTTTAGTGAATAGGAGATTGCTGCGACATTTACCACATTTTACCAATTACAGTCGAAGGTTATGGTTTTGTGTGTTTGCTAATAGGTGTGGGAGGAAATGTAGTGTCTGCAGTGAGACACATATGTCTCCACAAATGTTTGTCCAAATCCTTAGTTCATGTCAAGACAACTCAAAAAGTATCATAAATGTACCAATGTTAGCAATGTTTTCACCTGCTTAATATTCCATAGGTCTCCCTTGTGAACCGGTACGTTAGTAGCACTGGTAGTAATTTTGGTTTCATGGGTTTAAGGGAGTGGCCCCTGTGGATTGGGCTTGTTCCAGTACATCCTGCAGATACTCGATTGGTTTGGGATTGGAGAAGTTTCAGGTTCAGTCTATTTCTCATGTTCTTTGAGCTGTCACGACCTGGCCCGTAAGCCATGACAAAAAAAATCTTTATATTTATAGAGATTAGCAAATTTCTTTAAATATAAGGTCATAAACCAACCCATAAGAGCAAAATTGGGTTTGTGTAGTGTGTGTGATAGTGTGTATGTATTGCTAGAAGGTGCAAAAATAAAGTAACTAGGCCGAAGCCAATAGAGCAAAAACAAAAAAGGGATCAAGGACGAGAGATGAGAGGATCAAGGAGACTGGTCAGGTGCTCGCAAATTGAGACCCTTGTCGTACTAGGGAAGGAGTGTTGTCTAATATCCCTGTCACATCGAAAATACTGGGTTAACATGTGATTTTCAGTCCCGGGTCAACCTGCATGCCTGTTTATCTTCCCTCAAAGTTATCATTACACATTTAAGTAAGCTGAATCTACTCTTCTCCTCGGATGCAGAACAGCTTGCGGATCTGGTCTTGCCAGTGCGCTACCATGATCAATAAAAAAGTTTGGCATATTGCTATACAAGCTGGATATAAACACAGTCCAAATGCATTCCCTGATCGGTGCGATTTCCCGAACATGACGCAGGGCTAATTCACCTATGAGCTTCCACTAACGATCGTGTAACAACACATTTGATTAGTTTGATTGAAAAAAAATTGACAAAAATCTCTGCTCTTCAGAGGTCGGTCTCTTATGGAAATAAACCAAAACTTTGCTCTGTTTCTGAGCTGCTCGCAGCCCTGGAGCCTCTACAATGACACAGTCTGACAGAATCAGAATGTGACGGGCAGGTACATCAATGTCACTGTGTAAATTAACAGGTTGACGTGGCATTCGACCTTGGTCGACAGTGATCAATGTATATTCACTTCATCTTTTAGTAGTTTTAATATTGTGGCTGATCGGTGGATGTTGGTTCGCCACCCACCTATCTGGTAGTCGAAACAAAAATTGGTCGGCAGAGCTTCGGCCCCTAAAGTGGCAGAAAGGTTAGTCTTAAAGTCTTAAAGATTTGTTATTTAAACCCTGCCTGAAAAGTAGAATCATAACTGAATATATTAAGAGAAGACGACTGTTTATTAGCAACCAGTCATCAACCAGTTTCGTTTATTTAAGATTTATTGGTCTCTTGATGTGCATACAGATTTACATCATGTCACCTGGTGTGAATGAATTGCAGGCGGTGATAACAGAGGTCACAGTTGGTCTGGTTTCTGAATTTACAAGGGTCGAGAGGGTGAAACATGAACAAGCTGTAACGCATAAAGTTAGGAATTTGGAAAATGAATGAACCCTTACTGACGTTTGGGTGCAGCTTTTTTTTTTTTTTTCTAAACCACATAAGCATGTTTACCATGAGCAGGTGAGCAATGCTAGCATCAACATTAGCATGCCAGTAGTTTAGTTCAGACCACTAATTGATGCTAAGCTAATGTTTTGACATTTACTGGGGTGCAGCTTTCATTCCAGGATCACAGTCCTTCCAGTGTGGCTGTAAGTTTGTAATTTCTGAGCAGATGTAGCTCAGTTGATGAAGTGGGTGTCTCTTAATTGCAGGATTTGATCCCATCCAGCCCATCCAGATGCCTCTAAGTGTCTTTGGGCAACACTCAGATTTATTTTTTGGGGATTTTTTTTCCAGTAAGAGTCGGACATGTTGGTGTGTGTGAGTGGGTAAGCGAGAAACACTGTAAATTACTTTGTAGAACTCTAGCAAACCACAGCAGAGCGTTTATATTCATTATATAAGGTGGTATTACTCATTTGATGATGAGCAATTATCAGGATTTATTTAAAAAAAAAAAAAACTAAATCCATTAAAATATAACAAGCTGAAGGATTGATGTGTAGGTGGGTGAGTCACTGTCTGCCAGTTAAAAGCTTTAACATTGGCCTAGACTCCCATTGTTTTATCAGTTTATTTTAAATGCTAATGTATTTCTTACATGTTATGCGTCACGCAAACCCCCCCACCCCCTTCCATCTGTAGACCTCTATCGAGGAAGAGGAGCTGATTAAAGAAACTATTTCTTAAACGCTTAGAAGACCGAGAATGTGGAAGGTTACACATGAGTCTGTCCAACTAAACAAGACATTCAGGTTTGATTGTTGATGTGGTTGGAACAGGAAATGTGGAAGGGAACGCAGGATGTCATTGTGTCTTAGGTGGGACTTAAAGTGGCAAACTTTTGACGGTTTTACACCGAAAGCATCAGCCGGAGCAAGTAGGCAGCCAGCAACAGTCTATATATACATATGTATGCATATATAAGAGAGACAGATTCTTGGATTCACCACCGTGACATGCACACTTTTACCATCCCATGTGGCCTCCTGTCTTTTCACTAGTTCCATGCAAATATGTAGGAGTGTGTACACACACACACACACACACACACACACACACACACACACACACACACACACACTGTAACACAGACTCACACTCTCACTATGCTACCGGGTTGGCATGGGACCAAGTTCTGCATAATGGCTCTGCCAAGACAGATATATTCACCAGTTAACTGGCTGCTGCCACACACACACACACACACACACACACACACACACACACACACACACACACACACACACACACACATACAACAGTGGCTAACAAGTAGGAAAGACTGAATTAGTGATGTACGGATTGATACTGAAATATCGATACCTTCGATACCCGATCTTTATGCTCTAAAATCGGATTCTCATATCAAAATATTGATACTTTTGATACTTCAGTCATTTGAGGTAATGTAGGAACACAGTGGAAAGTGACAAAACTGATACGCGGTTAGTGGGAACTACTTTCCCTAACGCCTGGGTAAGTCCGGAAGTGCTAGTGATGTTCGATACCACCAGTTTCCTTTCCTGTGATCCTGTTGTTGTATTATCTCGGCTACATAGTAAATGAGGCCACTACCTCAATATTCTTCAGAGTTTAACATAAATAAATAAATTACTCTCATGTCTTGTATTCTTTGTGAATCTATGGTTTGAAATACACTTTTTTTTTTTTTGGTGTACCAGACACATTAATATGTATTTACACAAAGTATCGGATCGTTATCGGTAGGGATGTCCGATATTGAGTTTTTGCCGATAGCCGATATTGTCCACTCCTAATTTCTGATTCCGATATCAACCGATATGGTATACCGATATATGCAGGCGTTTTTTTTTGTTTTGTTTTTTTTTTGCGCAGACTAATTTTAGGTAGCAAGCAACCTGTTAGCCACACTAGCTACACTCTGTTGTTGTTTTTGCTCCAGGTGCGGTCTGATGATGTCATCAATCACGCGCCGTTAAATGTCTCGCAGCACATTATGGTCATTATGTTATCGGTTTTCATTATCGGTGGTAAAACCAAACAGATATTACAAAAATAGGCTAATATCAGCCGATATTATCGGTTGGCCGATATTATCGCACATCCCTAGGTACCGGTGATACCAGCCAGAATTGTACCCGGTATCGTATCGGAAGGAAATATGTGGTATCGTTTGTTCACAGCTAAATTTCTCTGATTGGTTGTAGGACTATCCAGCTGAATACCGAGTTTTTTCCCCTCCATCGGTTGAAACAAGAACAATAATAAAGTCCATATGTCATTTTAGAGTCTGGCCACAGCCGACTAGGATGATGGGGGGTGATCAGACGAAGCCTCGGATGGAAACAGACGTTTACTTTCTGGTGATGAGGTCGTATCGGCATCAGATTAGGTTCAGCTCCTCCAATAAAAACAGAATTATATATAAAAAGACGAGAGACCTGTAAAACAATATATACACAATAAAACAAATTTTAGATACAAATAACTATTTATTTCACATTGAGGCAGGAACTATAAAGTCTGATGTTCCACAGGTAGGAAAGATTTCCTGTAGAGTTCTGTGAAACCACAGAAATTACTCCCGAGTCTTTCCAGGGCGTCGTGGAGGCGGTGGGAGATGTTGTCTGAGGCGTCTGTAGCTCAGACGAGTTTGTTCAGTCTGTTGGCATCATCAGCTACCTTCAACCTTCTGCCCCAGCTCGCAACAGCAACAGCAAAAAAAATAAAAATAAATAACTGTGCACCAGATTATATGCTCAGCATCATCCTGCAGATGTTGAAGGACCTTAAGCCTTCTCACAGAATAGAGGCGGCTCTGGTCAAGGAAAGGGAAAAAAAACAAAAAACAGGGAATGGTTAAATGAAAATGTCCAAGAAAACACCGGTAGCCCAAAAACAAGAGAAGCCAAACACAACAGACAACTCGACAAGGGGAAAGAGAGGACACACTCATATATTACACTCTAAAAAAATTATTCATGTGGCTAATAAGTATAGCTCAAAATCAAGAGCTTTTGCTGCATAAAGAAAATGAATTTGATTTGTTTGTGTATGCACTATAATGAGTTGATAACTTCATTGAAAATAAATAAAATAGTCTTAACGCAACAGAAGTCTTTTTGGCATGTACTCCAGGGGCGTCACTAGGTTTTTTAAGGACAGGGGAGATGAACAGGATGTCAGCAAACAAGGCGCATGAGCAAAGACTGAGAATTTATTTATTTAGTTATTTAGAAATAAATAACGTCTGTTCTCAAACATTTTTATAGTCACACACCGATTACATGTGTGACTAAAATGGTTACAAATTCAAGCCCTGAAAAATATTGCTTAAGTACTTGAATTAAATTAATATTAATGAGTAGAATGGTTTGGATAAGGACGCACTGAAGGGGGTCGCTCTACTAATGGACAGATTTATGATGATATTTTAGTGACCACATGTAATTGTTATTTTTATATTGATTTTTTTCAGCCCTTTTTTGCAATAAATAAATAGATAAAACATCATTGTTTGGGGTGGCTTCAGGATGTTTTAGTGGCTGATTTTTAGTTACAAACCATGGACCACACAGGATTAAAATCACAGTCAACCTCTGCAATTAAAACAAATTACTCGAGGTCCCATGTGAGGGCTTCAACCTACGTTCTCTTCTTGTGTCGTCTAATTTCTTCTCCCTGAGCATTTTGTATGAACACCTCTGTGAAGCTAAGATCCCAGGGTGAAGAATACATTTCCAGCTGCAGTTATTAGGTTGAGTTATCATTCCGGTTGCAGGCGGTTTAACGTTGACACCTCTGAAGACACGATCGGGCAGTTTGTTCAGGTCGTGTCGATATTCTGCCCGCCAGACGTTTTCGAGGTCAGCAGGCGGAGGCGGAACTGCCTACACAAACGTCCCTCCGATGCCCCGAGATGAAAGCCGCTAAATGAGGTCAGCTGCAGGTTTGCGTCGTCCCCGTCCAGTCTCCACAGAGACGTCCCCGGAAGTGAACTCGATATTGCCCGATTCTCTCCGGGGTCACGGATCAGATGGGCGAGTTAGCCGGCCTCCGCGGCTGCGGTGCGTTCTCCGGATCCTGACTGGCGCCGTGTGTGATTCTCGGCGACAAGCGGAACAAATGTCGGTAATGAGGTCACCTTGGGCTCCAGGTCTGCGTCCGACTTTCAGATCTGATCCCCTTCCACCCGCAACAAAACGCACCGATACTGTACATGTACACACCGCTACAGAGAAAAATGACTCAAAATCTGGTCAGGAAGATGCAGGAAAATGACGAGGAAGAGATATTTTGTGCATTTAGTGAGCGGGGGTTTTCCAGAATCACAATAAAAGTCCAATTTAATATCGTGGGCTATTCACAAACTTGCAGTTCTGCCCAGCAGCAGTGTTCCCGTGACTTACTTGACACTTCAACTCAGACTTTTCCTTGCACAACTTCCCTTTTGACGCCCTCGAATGCCTGAACTGCACCTGCAGGAATGGAGGTTGTCGTCTAAATGATGAGACTCTTGGAGAAAGTTTATCACCATGATTGGAAATGTTGGAATTACCACAGTAGTGATTGTGTTTTGCTGCCTCACCTTCTTGACTTTGCACTCCTTGTCCGCAGCCTTGCGACGAGTAGCGTTATGAGGACGTAATCTAAAAAAAAAAAAAAAAAAAAAATTGCGCTCCCGTTTTGGAAGGTCAAACCAAAGGTACATGCAGAAATCTGAATTAACTGATTGTGGGTTTGGATTTTTATAACTGCTTTAAACGTGCCTTGATTTTTACTGATTTTTTTTTGGGGGGGGGGATACTTCGTGTCAGTGACATACCTTAGATTCAGCAGTGATTGGACATTTAACCATTTAACCTGATTGAAAAGCTTTAGGTTTAGTTTGTAAATGCCAAAAAAACTGAGAAATACTGTGAAATGTCCACATGTTCCCCAACAGCCTTTGAAATAGTTTGAAAAGGCACAAATAACCTTTTGTTGAAATTCGTGTGAATCAGAAGTTACTTGTTGTTGCCTTTTCCACATCACCTGCTTCGGCTTCAGCTTTTCTCCCAGAATGCATTTCACCAGCCCCCAAAGATGGTGATGATCAGATATTTGATGATTGATTCATACAAGGAATTTGTTGCGCACCTCTGGCCGATTGATATGGACGGTTGTACATTTTAACATGGGTTAAATCAAATGAAGTCTCTTTTATTTTCACGCATTATCTTATTAACTAGCTAGACACAGTGGTTGTGTTCCTCTCTTCTTGTGCAGATGAACCGCAAATCAAATAAAAAAACTACACAACTGACAGCCTGTCTACCTGCATCTCTGGTCCGGTTCAGACCTCAGATTAAAATCCGTCCTGTCCGGCTTATAGCCGCCTTCATGGCCTACGTCATTGTGACGTCACAACGTTGGCTGGAGGCAAAACAGAGGGAAGCTTGAGGCGAACACTTTCGTTTTGAACCGCGAATATTACGTGTTGCTGTATTTTTAGGGCCAAAATCAGAAAAGCAAAAAGAAGTTTTGAAGTTTTATCACATACCCACCATTGCAAGTTGTAGACAACTTTGGTTGAACGCAATTAAAAGAAATGATTGGAGTGAGACAATTAACAACAACACTCACAGCGACATCAGATTAATATGTAATATGCAACTTCAGCCTGGATAACGTTTATGGGTTAGTTTAGGGGTTCTTGTTACATGTTAATGCTAATGTTAACTGCTAAGCTACCTAACTCAACGCTAGTTGTGTGTTTCATTGGTGTCCAAGCAGAGGTTGTATTTACTACGTTCCCCTCCACAGTGGTTCCACTTGCTTCTTGTAATATCTTTGCTGGAGAGGCTTCATTTGATAAAGACAGACCAGACTTTGTCCCCTCTGTGTCCTCCTTTGGTCAAAATGTCCATCCAGTGAGTTAGAGTGTAGAGGTCAGTGAGTCAACTTTTTATAATAACACCCACTCTTGGGGACTGAGTGTATTAGTATATTCTCTAAAATATGTGTTTTACTCGTCCATTCTTGCCAAAACGATCCAAAACTTGCCAAAAGTTGAAATATGCTAAACGACGTTTAAGGCTATAGTGTTTAAGATGTTTGCATCCAGCTAAGCTCCGCCCCTTAAAATACGCCACACTGTTTACAAACTGTGAACGACTCTCATTCCTTTGGTTAGTGTGAACACACAATGAGTCCTGGGTCACATTAAAGACCACTCTACACAGCAGGGGTGCTCTTGGGTAACAAGAATTAACTGATAAAATAATGTAGTAGGAGTACAGTGTTTTAGAAGTTAAGTGTATTTCCTCAATAATAAAAAGTGTCTTTGAGGACGTTTTCAGGCTTCCAGGTCTAATCTTTGTCCATAAATTAACCAACGTCAGGATGGAGATCAATAAATAAGCTCAAATAAACTCAGCGAAAGAGAGCGACTCTGCAGCTCGATCCAAAATACGCGTCGTCTCCCCAAGTCGTGACACGCGCACATAACAAACAGCTGTTCATGGTTCTGAAACAGAGACGGCGCATCATTAGAGACGGCAGCTGTTACCATATAATGTGCTCCCCAAATGATGTCTGTGTTCATTTGCATAATAGAGCTTGGATCCCGAGTGCTGGCTTTTAATACCAGGTGTGAACACTTTGGATTGGCCGGGACAGATGTTAATGTTAATGCCGGGGCTGAAGTTACGGGGGCTTCCGTCTTCATTCGGGATATAAAAGTTATCACTGGGAGTGGACTCCTCCATCTCTGTACCTGACTCTCTGAATCTGCTCAGACTTGGATGCAGCGTAACCTCTGGGGAGAAGGAACACCTCCCCCTTTTATCCCCTTTTTATCCTTTGAATCTGTCCCACAGATGTAGCTTCTGAGTGGGTGCTTTCAGCCGGTTTCCCCACCAGTGTACCGGCCTTTGCTGTTATTATTTTTTTGGCGTTTAATGCCTGAAGCTGCCATTTATTTACAATCTAAACTCCTGCCGAGGACCGTTGGTGTTCAGTCTGCCTCCTCTCCTCAAAGTCATCTGGCACTTCTCCAAATGAGCAAACAAGCCATCCTCCCTCCCTCTTACCCTTAATGCTGTGGATGTAATTATTACTGGTAGCAGACGTAGAGTAGAAGTAACCTCCTGATACCGTCGGATTTCAGGGGTTTGCTGTCACGTCTTCAAATTTATCACTTCAACAACTTTTTTTTTTTTATTTTTTATCGCCTGGATTGTAATTAGGAGCCGTAGGACAAGAAGGATAAGGTCTCGATGTGGAAGCCACCCTATCGTGGGTTTACCCATCAGGCGGTTGTGCCCCGAGGCTGTCTTGATACCGGTCTGAGGTTCGTCTGTTTGTCTCACTGCAGTGAAAAGCCGGCTGCATGTGTTTGACCAAAGTCATTTCTTCCTTCTATCTGGAGTATCTGGTGTCCGGCTGGTGTGGCTAGTAAAAAAAGAAAGGACTTTAGTTTATTAAACACCAAGATGAAATGAAACGACGGCAAGCAAACAAACAAACAAACAAAAATAAAGTTCAGCTCCCCTGTGTGTTAGATCCATTTCCATCACGCTCACCAGACGAGTGTGTTAAGCCAAGTGAAGTGAGTGTTAATACACTGAACGTACATTGTGCACTTTGTGGAGGGAGGACTTCGGTATCTGTGAGGTCAGGCTCCTCTCTCCCCGGCTGTAAAGATGCCTACACGCTCCACCGGCCGCGTGTCACTTCAGATGAAAGCGCTTCCTAACTGATGTGAACACGGCAGACTTCTGATCTGCGTCCGCTTTGTTTTCCTTTTCGGGAGGTAATTTAGACCAGACCTTAAGAGTACGTTGAGAGAATCCGGAAATGTTGTGACATAATTATGAGGCTCTCGGGTTTTGCTTTAGGCCGCGTTCACACCGAGTGGCAGCCTCTGGGTGCAAAAAAAAGATGCAGTTCATCGAGTGGCCACTTGAGGCTCCAAAAGGGAGCAAGTCCCCATAGATCCCCATGTTAAAAAGCCCAACTTTACAGCATTATTAAACCTGTTTACAGCCTGGTTCAAAAAACGATTTTAGTCACAATAGTTTATTTCACTATTCATGACGACTGTACGGACGAGCACCACACAAACACAATCCCATTTGAGACAGGATGACTGAAACCATGTAAAAGTTATCCTCAAGTGAACTTCAACTCCCCATAGACGTCCATGTTGAAATGTCCAACCTTGAAGCAGAAGTGGGCTCTAAGCTGGTGCTTTGCTGATTTCTGAGGCGCTAATAACACACGACACATGAACAGGCCCTAAGTGCAAAACCAACAGAAGCTGGAATCTACTGCACCAGAACTGACCTCAGGTTCAGGCTGTGCAGGGTGTGAGATGCCAGCAGGCAGGACGTACATGCAGCTCCGTAACCAGGCTATGGACCGTGGGGGGGGGGGGGTCAAAACGGGAGACGCCTCTGAATGTAGTGGAGGACGACCGAGCCCAGATCCTGTGGGAATGAGAAGCTGGTGACGGGAAACAGCAGAACAGGGTCGTGGGGGGTGGATGTAGTAACGTGAAATGAGAGCATCATCAGGAAGAAGGAAGATACCAGGGGGCTGAGGTAGGAACTGGAAAAGACGTGGGAAAGAATGATAAAATTGGTCCATATTCAGCACATGTTGACCCATTGAACCACTTCATATTACCCATGAGTCAACTTTAAATCCTTAATATGGTTTCTTTTATTCAAGCTGAAAATATTTTCTAAGTAACTGTAGCAGCTCTCTGAAGGACGTTAATTCACAGTTCAGCTGGTTTTGAAACGTTAAAAGATTCCAGAGGTGAAATAAATTTGGAAACAAGTGCACGTGTTAAATTACCAGAGTCCTTGCTGCTGTTTTCACATCGAGGCTTCAGACAAATTCCGTCCTATTCTGCTGTTTCAGCTGCACCTTTTTTACTGATAATTCACAGCGTGAACCAAAGCAAAGGATTTCATTCAGTCGATACACACGTCCAACAGGAACGAGATGAACAACCCTGAGCGTCCACAGACTCACAAATAGACTGTTGCACAGGCGAGATGTTACACGGCGTCCTGGCTGCTTCTCGTCCCTCCAGCGATAATGGAGGATATTTCCTCCAAGTGGAATTTCAGATGAGGAGAAGCCTGCATTACCCTGCTCCACGAAATCCATGTATGTGAAAATTTACAAAATGTTGTGGCTCATCAGAGAATGGACATGGAGGATGGTGGATCATCCCACAGATGCTTGATCCGTTTGGGATCTAGTGAGTTTGGAGGCCAGGTCAACACCTTGTGATGCTATTCATGGTTTTTGTTGTTCCTAAATCACTGAATTGTCACGTGGTGGTTTGAATGTCATTCACTTCTCCTGTCAGCGGTCATAATGTTGCGGCTGATCGGTGTAGTCGGTGATGCGTTTCGAGAATAGTTTCAGACCAACAGGCATTAAATGCTGCAGGTTCCTTGTAAACACAGACGGATCACGTCTCAACACGCTTCACGTTACATCCACGTTGATCGTCTGACGATGAGGAACAAGGAGCAAACGCTGAGGGAAGGAAGGATGGAAAAAAGGAAGGAAGGAAGGAACAGCAGCACATGCTACGGAATTAGCTCAGGGCGCCAGACGCTGTGCCTTGGCTCCGTCCCTACGGTTTTTCGGGAAACATTCGCGAGGTGATCCGTCTGCCAGTTGTCGCTCCAGGACGGCGTCTTCCGCCCTGATCCGTCGGTCGGATGAGGAGCCGCCTCTTCGCCTCTTCGCCTGGCGCCTGGCGGACTTTGACGGACTTGGCGGCTGATCTGAATTCAGCCCAGCGGATAAAAAAACCACGCAGGTGTGAACACGGGGGAGGACGACCTGAACGCGCTGGAAATAAGTTTTGATGGCAGAAGTTAGAAGTTTGATGACGGGCCGAAAGATTCCAAAGAAAGGAAGAAACGTGTGATTATGATGTTTGTCTCCATGTAACGTCTTCCCGTCCTGCTTTGTGTCTGAACCTGCGCCTGGTGATCACACTTCAGGGCGGGAAAAGCAAGTGGCTGCACCTCCGTCTGCTCCTCAGCCCTGGAGATGAGTCATATGCACGGTAAAGGTCATCGTTCAGAGGGAGGGAGCGCGGGGAGACGCAGGAGGGAGGCGTTAAGTGTCGGCTTCCCATGTCGGCTTCTCTGTCGGCAGCTCTAAGTGCAGCTTCTTCTCTGCTTCGGCTCCTTCAGCCGCTGAGATAAGAGACACCAGAGCGTCTCTCTTCAGGCCGTTAACGTCGGGCTTTTAAGTGGCGCAGTATTTCTCCCTGGTTTTGAATTTTGAACAGGCTGCGATGTGATTACTGCGAATGAAACAGTGGTGGCGAAGTATTACATGGAGAAATAACGTGATTACGCACAACAGGGTTGTTGTTGTGTAGCTGCTGGTAAACAACACAAATGAAAGTTTTATTTTTTTTACAGTGATAAATTAGTGTGTGTGCACAAAGCTTTTCATAATTTCAAATCATTATTATTATTATTTAAATTATAACTAATCAATACTGATTTGGTTATTAGCCCTTGAATTACCAGGACTCACAGTAGTGTGTCTGTGCTTTTGTCTGGAAGACTTCCATGACGTCTCAAGGATGTAACCAATGTTTTTACCGACAAACTCCTCCAACAACACGAGTCTTCAGCGTTTTTCAGTTCTATATTGAATTCGTCTCATGCTATTTATAAATATAGATTATTAAGTTACATTAAGTTATCACTTTACTAAAATATGCTGGATTCATGTTGTGTATTTAAAGAAATTAAAATTTGTGGGGGAACATTTAATAAATATACTGTATATAGCCATGTAGCGCCATTTATCACTAAAAGCTCCACCCAGACACTAGTTGGCGCTGTGTCTTTTTGTTTTTCCTTACTTTCAACAATGGCGACTTAAACTTTTGCCGAAGACGAGTTGTACAAATGTTTTTTATTGTTCTTTATTGATCCAAAAACAAACCATTTGAAAATGACGGAGACGGAGGAACAACTGGAAATACTAAAGCATCAACACGCTACAACCCAGCGGACCAATCACAGCTCTTTTAATCTGCTTCTGTGCACATCAGTTAGAAGAGTCCAAACCGCCTGTTAACCTCTGGGGGGCGGGAACCACGTTGAACTAACGACCAGTTGGAAGCTGAAACAACGGAAACTTAACCTGAGTTTCCTGAAGACGTTTCAGTAGCTTCTTCAGTCCGTTTGCTTCCCGCTCTTCACGGTTCATCAGGTGTATTTCTCTGGTAACGGTGCGCTCATTACAATTCTGAGCAGCCTGTGCTGCAGACTAGTTGCTGTCTTCAGATGGACTAGTTGCTGCAGTGCTGAAATATTAAGGACGGCACCGTGTCTGCCACAGAGTCCAGAAACACTTCAGCAAACAGCACCACCTTAAATTTGCGTCATTCAGATGACTGGTGCCAGGGAAAAGACCTATTTCCCGTTTAACCTATGACCACTAAACACTACAGTAATAGTAAAGCTCACTCCTTTGACCTTTAAATCGCATAATAAAACAAGGATACGTCTGCTCTCGCTGTCCCAGCAGACCTGAATCATCCCGATGCAGCAGCCGTCTGCAGCTAAATCAAACACTGAGCTTTACAGTAACTATCCTGAGCTCTGTCAGGGAGTCCTCCCTGCCTCTGAAGACTCCCTCCCTCCCCCTCCTCACCCTCTCCTCCCCTCCCCAGGCTGGGTGAGGCCTGGCTCGGCTGTGGGAGGTTTGATAGATGGCGGGACCGACTCTGGCACTCCTTATCTTCGGCCCTGCCAGGCGATCGTCATCTGCCACTTATCAGCCTTATAAACGCCCCCCATCCCCACAAACGCTGCGCTCCAGAGGGACGAGAGGAAGGAGGGAAGGAGGGAAGGAGGGGAGCGGCGAGAAGACAGATGTGAGCAATGAGGAGAGAGGGAGGTGAGAGATGAGAGGGAGAAAGGCAGGGGGAGACTCCAGCATGAAGGTGATCATCATCATCATCACGGCCTCGTAAACGTTTCTGAACGTCTCGAACGATTTTGTGTTTACGTTGTTTTTCCTGTTTCTCCCCAAAGAATCTCTCTCTCAATTAGTCGGTGACTCACCTGGTCTCTGCTGGTTTTAATCTGACTCTACTCATGTAGCGTGTGAAGCTATTTGTGTTGTTCGCCAACAAAAATTTAAAGTATATAATAATTTAACTCGCTGGAGTCCAGAGTATAATAATATTCTTTTGGTTTTACCTTTATATTTCATCTTAGAAACAGTTTACAACTTCTTTGGTTTCATTTTCAGCACAACCTCACGTGTCATTTTAATTATTTTTATTTTTTTAACTGTATTAACACATTGGACCTAAAACCAGACTAAAAACATAAAATCCGAGTAGAAAAAACTTTCATTTTTCACTGTGGAAATCACAAACATGTTTAATGAACCATTTTTATTACTAAGAATGTAAATCTAAAGTGTCAATTTCAAAAGCTTATGTACTAATTTTGCAAACAACAAAGCTATTTACAACAATTTCTTTTAAAATGCAGGAAATGCGTCACACATGTTTGTACAACTATTTACAGCCACATCAGCTGTAACAATGGGTGCTAACATCTCAAAGTCTAAATCAGCCTCGCTCCCACAATGTTTCCCTCTTCCTTAGCAACCGTTGACACATCGTTTCCTGATTGGTTGATGGGATTAATTTTTCCCACCAATAGGAAAGGAAATGTCATGTTTTTTTTTGTTTGTTTTTTTCATCATCTCCCCACCAGCAGACACCAACATGAAGGAAATATTCAGGAAAAGCTGCGGCCTAAATTATTTATAATAAAGTCTAGTTTTATTTGGCCTTTCAAACAAAAAACTGGTCTATAGGTTGAAGTTGGCACTTTCTACAAAAGTTGAAACTGAGATTCTGTGACGCTGCATCTTGCTGCTACGTCGTCTTAAATTGGTCATGTGATTTGGACGCACTGGTGCATCCGTCTACTCCAGAGGGTTAAAGAGGAGGAAAACACTCCTGATGTAACATGAAGTAGATAAGCTTTATAAGCGCTAGCCAACAAAGTTTCATCGAAAGTCAACTCTTTACAATAAATACGATTTACTCACTGATACTTTATTTAATCTGACATACATTTGTACATAGAACGTCTCAACAGCTTTATGTTTAGTTTTCATGTAGATGAGGCTTTATGGCAACAGTGGTACTGATAGAAACGCCTGATCCTAATTTATGCGCAGACATTTTATACAGTGTGTAAAAATAAAATAAAAAATGTCAGAGTCTCTCGACATCTGGAAAACTGTTGACTGAGGGAGGGGAGAAGAAAACAGGACAAATAAGTTAAAAAGAAGTGTGAATAATCTCCAAATGTTACAAATTAGAGGACATTTTACCTCTGTGTCTTCATTGAGAACTGATTAATGATCTTTTCTGGCCAATCAAGTCATTTGGAAATGTAGAGATGTATGTGACTTGTGTTTGGTCAAATTTGTGCGAAATTTTTGCCGAAATTCCAGAGAAGTTTCTCTCGCCATTGTTGAAAGTGAATTAGGAAGTGGAGAAAGAAATTAACCCAACTTAACCCGAAAAAAAATAATCAACTAGTATTTTTGTTGTGGCGTTGTTACAGAGCGAGCCAGGCTTCTATAAATGACTCACATTTGTTCACCTATATCTGTGCGACACATTTTGACACAAAAATGTCCAAGCTGCAGAGACAAATACAGGTTTAGGATCATGTTAGTTGCGTTTATTAAAAAAAAAACCTATCACCACACTGAATACAAAGGGACCTAATGTGCGAAATTGCGACGTCTAGATGAGTGGGTCTCCAGTGTTCAGGGCCTAGTTGTGGTCAAGGGAAACTAATGGTCATTGATGGGAGCATTGTTGGAGACCATGCTCATGGAGGATGACACGATGACAGTCGCCTCTTTCATGCTGCTTAAACAACATTCAAATTCAAAGATTTGATGATTGAGTCTGCAACTTGTAATTTGGGTCAATGCCACAGAATTGTAAAAGTTTCCTTATTTCTTACTCAAGAAATATATTCAGAAACACACTTTTTGTTAAGTTAAATTGTGTGATTGTGTTGGAAGGTGAAGGACTGGGCTTAAAAATGTTGTACAGGTTGAGCTGTTCAGTGTATGCGGTGTATAGACCCCTTCACAGTTTGTAAACAGTGTGGCGTTTTTTTGAGGGGCGGGGCTTAATTGGAGGCAAAATGTCTTGTTAAATATAGCTTGTAGATGCCGGTTAGCATATTTCAGTGGACTGTTTTGGCAAGATTAAACGAGGAAAACACATATTTTAGAGAATATACTAATACACTCAGTCTCCAAGACCGTGAGTGTTATTTTAAAAAAGTTGACTGATGGGACTATATTCACTGACGCCTATACTCACTCACTGGATGGACAATTTGACCAAAGGAGGACACAGAGGGGACGAAGTCTGGTCTGTCTTTATCAAGTGAAGTCTCTCCAACAAAGATAGTACAAGAAGTAAGTGGAACCACTGTGGAGGGTAATGTAGTAAATACAACTTCTGCTTGGACACCAATGAAACATAAAAGTAATGTTGAGTTAGCTGGCGGTTAGCATTGGCCTTGAAAGGGTCTATTGCTTTTAAAGAAAGGTATTGCATCGAATGAAATGGCTTCTAAAATTTAGAAGCTTATTGGAGAACTGAGGCGAGAAAAATGGCGACTCTGAAGTGAAGGAATGGGACGAGAGAGGCACAATTTACCCGAATCCAGTTTCTCGTCACATTTCTGGAGCCAGAACAGAATTTTATTCCATTTTTCTTTCTCCCACATGCTGTAGGTCACTTCCATTTGTGGAGAATTGGGTTTTATGACTCAAGACTCAATTTCTCAAAGGTCACCTCCACTTTGGGAATATTAGTTTTTATGACAATTCCCTCACAGAAAGAAAACCTCTTTCAGCTGCAAAGAGAGTGGCCGGTTCACGTGGGTTTATTCTGCTCTTCGTGGTGTTGGAGTGGTGGTCGGCTAATGAACGCTTGTTATTGGAATACAGTTTCCCGTCTCGGAGCAGCGAGGCGTCGGCTGACGTGAGATCATTAATTGTTGTGGGCGGTGGGGATATGTTTTTCCTGCCGGGGTCCCCAGTGTCATATCAGCTTAATGAATTGTTTATGTAAACTACCAGAGGTGTTTAATACCTGCCTTTTAAAACGTGAATGAATCAAACGCAGCCGAAGCGCGAAGAGCTAAATGTCATCAATTAAAGCGGTGAACAATGTTCGACGCCGCGAGAGACACAAACACATTACGGTTTTGTTGTGTGTCTGGATAATGTGTGAGTTCAGCCAAACAGCCTTGGTGGACGTGTGGGCTCAGTAGACCTGGAGTTAAGTTGAAGAACATGGAAAGGGTGGATCATCATGTTCTAGGACGCAAACTTATATCCATTTTCTTCAATTTCTTTCTTGTTTTGACAAAAAAAAAGTTGTTCAAATGCCGAAACTTACCAAAGATTCAAGTACCTTAAATCTCCTCCAATCAGTTTTCTTCATCTCAAAGTTAAACGCTATCGTTGGACGTTCCAGGCTCTGGTTGCCTTGGTAACCCACTCATATGTTTATAGTTGACCAATAACAGATAATGTGTCAGAAGGACGAGTGTAGTGATGTTGTAGCTTGTTTGAGGTCAAAGAAATCAATGAGTGTAAATTGCACAACACTAATGTTTGATGTGAGAATTTGATCTTGTAGTTGTAGTTTTTACTTCATTTATTTGCATAAGAGAAAAGTATGTAACATATTGACGCTTGACTGGAAGATCAAAGATCCAGTTTTTATCTCCTTTCTTTCTCCATCCTGCCTTTTTCTTTGCGTCCTTCAAATGGAAATAATCTCATTTACTCAAACAATCACGCAACTAAAACGTGTCGAAGTCGAGAAAAGACATTGACCTAAAGTTGTCTCGTTTAGATTCTTTATAGAACACGTTAAAAAAATCAGAACCTGATCAGTCGCACACAAAGAGCAAGTAATGAAATATTTGAATTTACGCACGATGAAAAAAAAAAAAAAAACAGTTTTACAACCTTATTAAAAGTCCAAGAATGAAACTAGACTAGCATCTAGCTTCATCTTGTTTGTTGTTCCTTCAAAGGTTATTTCTGAAGACACATTTTTCCAAATAGAACTTGTGATATGGGAAAACTTCTTTGTTAAGTCGATGCAGAAGTTACAGCTACAACGCAGAGCTTAGCGCTGTAGCTACGTGTTCGTTATTAACCCTTTAAGACATGAATTGAATTTGAATTATCGGTAAACTGGGAAATTGCACTTTCTGGGAAATAAAAAAAGCTGCCATTACGGTAATGATGACGCAGCGCTGCTGTCGGCTGCAGGTTGTGGAGCAACGCAACGCAAAGTTAAACCATTGAGACGTCACAAAGGTCTTCCAGACAAACGCACAACTTCCCAGTGTTCAGTCACACTTTGATTTTCATCAATGTAGCAAACCATTGTGAGTTACGGTAATTAAAAACAAACATGCTTTAACGTATGAGTAGTGATCCGTTCAGGCTTTGAGGGTTAAATACGTTCATCTGGAACCAGATGCTAACGTCTAGGTGTAGAAACATCTTCTTTACACATATTTATGAAATTATAAAACCCTTTAACAAAAAAAAAAGGTCAACGCTTTCAACAAAAACCCCTTTCTGAATATTCTGAATACAGCAGGAACCCATCTGAAGGCAGCATTTACTCCACTTTTCTTCTCCCCTGTGTCTTTTGTGCGTCTTCTTTCTCCCCTCCTTCCCTCTGCGCTCGTTTTTTTTTTTTTTTTCCTCCTCTCTGTCTTTCTTCGCGGCCTCCTTGTCCCTCACCCGCTCTTTATTTGCCTCTCCCACCTCTCGTTTCGTCTCCCCCCATCTGTCTATCACCCTCTCTCTTCTCTCGTCTCTCGGTCCACACATCTCTCTTGTCTTTTCTTAATGGTCTCCCGTCCCCCAGGTGGCCCTGGATGCCATTTCGGCCCCCTGCTTTTGAATTTAATTACACGTGGCATTGTTTTCGTGGTGCCCCCCCACCACCACCACCACCACCTCCTCCCCCTCCCACCCAGCCACACACACACACACACACACACACACACACACACACACATTCAGTTATTAGCAGTCATTCACACTGCTGCTGGTTCGTACTGCAGCCCAGATCACTGCAGGCAATAACACCCAGAGATGGGGGAGTTGGATGAGGGATGGGGGGCGGGGGGAGGGGGGAGGGGGGAGGGGGGGGGGTTGATCAACAAGGAACAGATTGAAGGCTGAAAAGTTGATATCGGAAATCAGATTAATGCAAGTGAGAGCGACACCACATCTAATTAAGACGCCTCTGAAAAAACGACGGGCGAATCCCCCCTGACAGGAAATACTGAAGACTCGAGGAGCAGGAGCTCGAATCCACGTTCGCTCAGACGTGCGGCGTAAAACTGTGCTGCGAAATAAGCAAAATACACATTAAATCACGAGTAATAACGATATATTTGTCTGTGTTTGTGTTCGCCTGTCTTATCAGGTTTTACATATTTAATCGTTTCTCTCTTCATTGCTGCAAACTGGCTGCGTTTCATTCACTCATTTTTTTTTTTTTTTTTTTTTTTTTTGATCCTTAAATACCTTTAAACTTTGTGATTCCGGAAAGCAAAACATTTGGAAAGTGCAGATCGTGACTTTTGTGGCAGCAGATTTGATCTCTCTCTTTTCTAAAAGGTTCACTTTCATTTGGCTGCTAGAAATGTGCAAGAAAAGAAACAAAAAACACAACAACCGCAGTTAAATCCCACTTAAATCCTGTTCATTTAAAGCTTAATATGTCTCCTTTTTCATATATATCAGATTTATTTTACTTAAGGTCAAATGTTGTGTTCGTATAGAGATTATTTAACACATTTAGCCAAGTTTCTATTTCCCTAAAAAGTGTTTTCATAATTACTTTCTTAAGGATAAGTTTGCATTATTTCTCATTTGAGAATTCCTCAGAAGAAGAAATTAGCTAAACTTTACCTAGAATATTTTTCATTTTCTACCTTTACACTATATAAACAATATATAGATATATATTTATTATTAGCTGCAACATTTTCTTTACCTCTGTCGACTTTTTTATTATCTGCAAGACATTAAGTGATGGCTGCGAGCGTCGGACCAGATCTTGCACCGACCACCAGAAAGAAAACTAAACGAATAATAAAAAAAATAAATATAAAATAAATAAAAAAAACAACAACAACAGATATATTTTAATTTGCCCTGGGATCGTCGCTCTCGTGATCATGTAATGTGATTACGTCGGTGTACTGTGTCACCGCGGCGATGGCGCTGCAGCGCTCTCCGTGCCTTTGGTTTTGAAGGATGGCTGTTGTTTTCTTCTCATTATACGGCTCCTGAAATGTACCCGGGGGGTGAGAGGGGGGAGGGAGGGGGGGAGTGAGGTGTGGAGGTCGGGTGGTTGGGGGTGGTTACTGGTTGAAATAACGACCCCTCGGTGCTGCAGAAAGCATCTATTCTGTCGGTCCAGGACTCGTGGAGCCGGCCCGGGCCCTTTTTTCCCTTTTGTCAGCGGTGAAAAATGAAGCATTTCTGAATCCCCGGCACTCGCTGCGTTTCCCTCAAGGCGCCTCAGATACATTGAGTTAACATAAAGCAAAATTCAGGACGGGGGCGGCACCGGTGACAAATGAAGCGCCTCCGTGTGTTTTGGAGGGAAAATAAAAGGGGCCCCCTTTTTTTTTTTTTTTTTTTGTAGAAATGAGATTTGATCCATGTTGCTTCCTTCAGGCCCAATTTTTCCCCCTGTAGTCCAAATGTATCTGAGAGGCACAGTGGAAGATGGAATATTCTTGAAACGGGGGGGGGGGAAAAAGAGAGAATAATCTGAGCATAGATCATTTCCCTTCAGCTTTCTTTCAGTCCGCAGTCCATCGCTGCTTCGTTCCCATTTTGTCACATTACAGCTTATTTTCACACTGTGCTCCCTGTCAGCCTGAAAAGAAAAGTCGCCAGTCGGTCCTGATTACGACACCTGGCCCTCTGCAGCTCCTTAAAAATGGATCCAATTTGGGTTTTGGAGAGACAGCTCGCCGGGGTACAAATGAGGCACCTCGTCTCGCCTGTTGGCGGAGCGCGGCTCTCCTCCGACTTGGACTCATTTGTAGTCGGCAGGAGAGCAGAGAAGAGGACGGTCCGGGTAACTCCTGGCTACGTTTCGGGAAGGTCACAGCGCCGTGCTGTTGGGATGTCCAAAGACTTTTTGGCTAATTAGAGAGGGCTCGATGCCTGTGATGTAGTCACGCTCGCTGGCCGCAACGCAACTCACTCTGGGCGACTAACCGGCGGCCATGTTGCTTTAGAGTTCTCTCATTACGCCCCAATGAAGCTCACGTTGAGCCCCTTTCACGTTCGGTTGTGTCTGTCTGTCTGTCTTTCATCGGGAATGTGCGTTGTGTGTTGGTTTGTCTGCCTCTGCTTGTGTGTTAATTAAGTTGTCCTGCTTTGCCTCAGCAATTACCAAAGTCACTTTAGGCGACAAAGTCTTGTGTTGTTTCACTGCCGTTTACCGACTCCACCTGGGTTTCGTCTGAACTCCACTAATCGATGCAACGCTTTAACGGCGTGTGACCAAACGAAAAGACGGCATCAGGTGAATCGAACAAAACTGGTTTTAGGCGAAAACACAGTGAAATGTATCAGTTAATACAGAGAGACCGGGAAAAATGTGGATTATCAGATCAAATTAAGGACAAATGGACTCAACAATGATCCATATGACCTAGTGTGGATTAGCCTCAGTTTCAGTTCATTTCAGTTGTAGAATGTAGCTAAATAAAAGATGCTAACGCTAAGTAACGTTAGCCATAAAATACTGTAGCGTTAAAAGGATGATGAGGAGTGATCACAAATATTCACTTTATTGTTTTATTCTTATTTATTGTTGGAGCTGAAAAAGTTACTGTCGACAGTAACTACGAAAAAACAACATCCACAAACTTATCTGACAGCACCTCCAGAACGTAACTTAAGGTTTGACTTAATCAAAAAAAAACAGCATAAATTAATATTACCTGACACTAAGTGTGAACCACAACACCAGGTTTCTGTGTCTGGATTCCAGTTGTTTATTCTAATGCAGTGATACATTAACTTCTCTTTTCTTTGGCAGATATCTGTGAAAATATAAAATATATCTCTGACTGCTTTTCAGTCAATCGCACAACAGCTTTTACCCATTTTTTTAAATTTAATGTTACAGTTTAGACACTATTAAAGCCTATGATTCAAGCTAATGCTGCTAATCTCCATGTTCAACTGTCACTTTTTGGCCGTAACCATGGAGACTTCACCTCGTTGTCTGTCTGTCTTATCAAATGAAGACTAAATGTGAATTCCCTGAGCGAGGTTTAGGACGTTTAAGATCGGATCAGGACTCAGATTGGTCAATACTTAATATTCAAAGACTGGAATCTGACTGGGACAGACAACATGGACGCAGCATCACACTTGTCCTTCTTCACCGACAGTTGTGTTCAGTCTTGTGTCAAAAAGAGTCGTGTTGTTTTAAATAAAGTTCATGGCTCCTGCTGAATACGAAAACGAATGTATTTGTCTTTGAAGAACAGTTCATTCATCTGGTCGACTTCAAACATGTTGGACCTCAACCCACGGCTCATTTAACCCGCGTGTCACAGCAATTCTTTATGAAAAAAAAAATAAAATAAAACACCTGATGAGTTTGAACCAGACTCAAACGACGTCTCCGTCAGACGCTCGTGGCACCAGAACCAGAAGCTCCTGTGTGAACAGTGCGACGCTGACAAACCAATTCAGCCACTTCAGCTTCTATTTCCCACTGAAGGGAAACGCTGCCCAGCTGACAGCGCTATTAGGACACGTCGGCACACTTCGGCCATCGCAGACGAGGTGTTCATACGTCTTCGTCTGGTGGCCTGGTCACAGACAGACCAGTCAGGCACCGCTCCAGCGCTTCACTGTGGTTCTATTACACTGTAAGAAACGGGGATGAGTACATTGTTCATACTAAATGAGCCTCCGCCGTCACGTAACACAGTGTGAACTGATTAAACCATCGACTTTAACCATTGTTCTCTTCTCTACCTGTTGGAAAGACTTTCCTGTTCCCATCAGTGAAATGAGACAATGGTGTTTACGCTCCAGGTCTGTGGTTACACAACATATGGCATAAATTGACCAGTAAATTATGCTCCGACAGATTGAAAGACTAATTATTAAAGCTGTTGGTGAATGTGGAGGACTACGGCGGAGTCAAGGCTCGCTTTGCCCATATTTGCATATCCTTCATCTGCCTGGTGTGTCAACAAAGGCTCTCGCTCTCTGTCTCCACACCGGTGCATTCAAATGCAAAGCAAAGTGAATGTAATTATGTGTCCCTTTTTTCTTTTCTTTTTTTTTTTTCCCCTCATAACATTTTGTTCTGGCTTTAATACATGCTCCGCCGTGAATTTCAATAGCCGGCCGCCATTTGTTTCTCTTCAATGCAGCGTTTAATTCTATTTGTGTGGAAATTTGTTTTAATATTTGCCTGGCAGCGGGTCAGGTTAAACATTCATATTTCATGAAGTGAAGATATGCTACAGTAATAGCTCATTTGGATGTGGAACGACAGGATTTATTGTGGAGCCCTGTGGAGGTGCTGTAAGCTAATATGTGTGTCTGGGAGGAGCTCACCTCGGTAACATCTCGCTAAAATCCCGATTTCACCGTTAGCCACGTGCTCCCGTTAGTCTAAAGGCAGCAGGAAATCACCATTAGAGAAACAGGAGACAAGATCTTCCTTTCACCAAGGCTTCAGAATAAAGTATTTACCATTAGCCTTGTGTAGCTAAAAGCTAATGGTCTGGTAACACTTTTAAACATTTGGATTTCATTATCAGGCACGTTTCAACTTATACAAACACCAAATTCTGTATCTGTGCACACACCTGGATCGTCTTCCAACCAATCAGAGCAAAGCCTTTCATTGCAGTCAACTGTTCGGATTTTAAAAGTTATTTCTGTGTGTTAATATCTCTTACAACGGACGTGGTAGCAGGGCTTTAAAGAGCTCGCCTCTCCAGTGACCACCAACAACCGACCAAATTTCAGAAGTCAGTCAGCCTTCTGGGCGACCTGCTCACCACCGCACAAACTGGAGGTTATTTTGTATATGAAAAGATCTCGCACACAGGACACTGGACTTGTAGAGTTTCTTGAAGACGTTGGCGGAATCTGTTTTGATTCTGTTTTCCTTCCCCAATGAATCAAACTCTTTACCAACCCATTATCAGCCAGAGATTCCAGCTCAAGGTGTGAACGTCCGTGAGACTTCTTGAGGACAGACATTCAGACTGTGTTGTAAATCTATCACAGATTCTGTCTCAGTCCACGTCCCCCTGAGAGCTTTTCAAACCTGATATAAGCTGCATTTCCATCTCTCGTGATATCCTATAATTCTCTTATATTGTCATCACACGATTCTTCACTTTGAGGAAGATGGACTTCAAATGAACCGGTCACATGACCCCCTGCGTCATCTCCGGTGATGGGAAAATGGGGAAACAAGTGTTTCCATTGCACTTTTGCAATAACCGTCCGAAAAACTGCCTCATGAGAGTGTAAAAATGTTTTAGTGATAGTTGAGAGGATTTTCTAACCTTAGCTTCCATTACATTTTTGGGTTTGGGTTTTGCGCATTTCTAGGGGGAATGGAAATGCGGCCATAGATATCCTCCTTTATTCCTATTTCAGTCCATAAAACCTGTAAGTAAAATCAGTGCTTTGCACAGTTTCAGTGAATTTATGATCAAGCTTTTGTTTTGTCTCTGTGTTTTTTTCCCCTGTAGTCCATCAGAAGGCGGCACTGGAGAAGGAAGCCAAGGTCAGCATCCTGGAGGCTGGAGTCACTGATGTGAGTACACGTTTTACTTTCCTACTTCTCCTTTTCCGTTTGGAATCTAAACCAAAAGCTTGGATGTAAATTGGTTGCAAATTATTTCGAGTCTCAAAACCTGCATGACATGGGCCGACGTTATGTGTACGACCTCAGTGTGGGACAGAAGTTGCCAGAACTTAACACCTACAAACTAAGTACATGCGTGAACACAACCGGGACCCTTTGACCACACGCAAGGTCATCTGGGACACATTTGTGGAATTTTGTCTTATTCATTCAGGAAAAAAATCGAGCTCGAAGTTGAGCTCAAAGTCTGAATGTGGTCCTTGTCCCAGTTTACATGCAGCAGAGAAAATGGAAACTGACGGGAACATGTCCTCCTCCTCCTCCACACTAGGTGGCGATATGTGTCATGTCAGCAGGTTAATACGTCCCCCTTTCTGGTTAATACACAACTAGAGACGTTCAGTCAGGCAGCAGAGCGGCATTTCAAACAACGACCATATGGATAATAGTTTTTAAATCTCGTATGGTGCAGATAAGATGGTGCAATCCCCCGGCTCTGTTTACTTTCTTCTTCTGCGAGTGGTTTTCTGTTTCTTTTTTGTTCCGGGGTCATAAGCCAACGCAGCGGTTGTGGAGCATGCGCACAAGCGTTGTCCAGTTAAAGTCTGATTAAGGCAACAATTTGTTTTTTTCATGTTCATGTTAACGTACTGAGTGTGTGTGATACTGTTTTTTACAAAACGTATCTGCATGTGGTTAATGATTGTCGTTCCATGTTTCTTCAGTGGTTTATCTTTAGTACTGGAGATTTTTCTGTTCGTGGTTCTGAAGCAGCAGTAGTTACAGGTCCATTAGAGACTGTGACTACACTAAGAAACTGAGGTCGGATCTCAAGATGTGGCTGGATGTTAATTCCAGTTAAAGCTTCAATGCCTTAAAATATGAAGTTTGACACTATTTTCGTTCCTTACTTTTATATGTTTGGTAGAAAACCTTTACACTTATTCAGCTCAGTCATTTCAAGACAAACACTTTGTTGTTCGAGCTTCCAAGCTTTTTTTTGCAAAAACAAAAAAACTTTCTTTTGTCACTAACTATATGCGGTGCCGTCTTTAAAAGTGGACTCGAGTAAATCAATAGAAAAACAAAGTAAGAAAGAAAATAAATAAGCAGCACCTCAACAATGGGCTCTAACAATAATCTAAATGTTTGGTGCCGACTCCATCACCGCCGCCACCGCCGCTCTCAGTCCTTCTCCCTCTCGGCTTTCATCTCTTAGCATTGCTATTCTCCACCATCTCTGTGGTAAATAGACTGCTGAGCATCTGCACTCGCCTATTGATTCAAGAGTTAGTCTGTACCGATGACGGCACGCCATTCACCATGCTTATCAAAGTGGCAGCAGCGAGGCCTGAGAGAGAGGAACGGTTGGAAAATGAGGGGAGGAGGGTCGCGACGGATGATGAGAGAGAGGGGGAGAGAAGCTGGGAGGCTGGAATGGAGGGTCTATCGAGGTGATCAATACCTAGCTGCAAACAGGAGCCAATTATGACCAATCGAACCTCTGCAGAGAAGCAGAGAAAATCCCTCCATCTCGCGCTGTCGAACCGAGGCAAAGCAAAAAAAAAAAAAAAAAAGTCCCAGCCTGCAACAAAGCATCCATCATCACTCCATACGGTGTTTATTATAGTTTTATCATACTCTGTAAAATAAGAATATTAGCATACTACATCACAGATGACAGGTTAAAACACACACAAAAAAAGAAAAGTTACTTTCTGAGTGCAGAGGAGACAATTTGTTTTTTCGCAAGTGCGGCTTGAACAAGCCTGCAGGTTTGAGTTTATTTGGCAGGCGGAGAGATGAATTCTCACCCCCACCACCACCACCACCCCACCCTGGATCCATGCCGCCGTATATTTGAAATGGAGATAACATGAAAATTTATTGTTGCGGCGTAAAAAGGTAATGAGGAAAGTAGCACGCAATAAAACCAATAAAGGCAGAACAATGGAACAGTAAAACAGGTCGTAAATGATTATGGGACTGTTAAGTTTATGCACCTGAGAGTCAAGCATGTTAAGTCCAACAAATGGGTCGGAACTACATGGGAAGCATGTTGGTGCGTCGACTTAAATGCAAACAGAAGGACTTTAATGTGTGTAATCTGCTTTTTCTGTTCAGCCTTAAATCTCTCGTAGATCTTGGTCTAGTCTTCCCTCCGTCCTGCTCTTTCATTCTCATTGTGGAGACACTTTCTCTGTCCTCAAACCTTGAAGTCGGGTTTTAATCTGTTATTGTGCGAGAAAGAAAGACGTTCAGTTCTTAAAACTTGGTTGAGTTCAGGTAACACAACGTGACGTCTGGAGAAATATTCCGGCGCCACCGTGAATTTGTTGTTGGACGAACAAGCCTCTAATTTTAAAATACTGTTTTCGGTTTACTTCCACGAGTAAATTAATAACAAGGGCGGACTCATTTTGTTTGACCAGCAACCAATATAGAGGAAAAAACATGGTGAAATGTATCAGTAAATCCAGCGAGACTGGGAAAAATGTGGATTATCGGATCAAATTAAGGACAATTGGCTTCAACAGTGATGCATACAAACTACCATACCCTCTACAGACCATTTGTTTTTCATGTCGGCCATCTTGATTTGTCATAACCCACTTCCATTACACTTCAAAGCCATGACAGTAAAAACCTCTGCTGTCTATCTTGAACCATATGAACCATGTTTTATATAAAGATTGAAAACTTGTTTGAAGCTCGGTGTGGTTCGTTCGGTCGTCACCACCTTGGCAACCGCCAAACATAGTGTAGCGTGAGTGGAGGTGAGCTAGCAACCTGTGCTGGTACCCACCTGCCACTGAAAGAGACTTTAAATAATCATAACTTTAAGCCTAATTGAAACGAGCTGAGTGAGTTCTATAAGTAATTACAGTTGTCGTGAATGGAGGAGTTCACTGTAGAGACCAAAAGCTGTAAACATGTTTATTTCTGCTGTAAAAAGTTGAGGAATTCCAGGTTTTGGCGCTTGAGCGTTGCAGCCATAATTAATAAGACTAGAACTGGGTTTAAAAAAAAAAAAAAAAAAAAAACTATTTTCAAATGTCAGTTCATAAAATCCTCAGATCAATTCTTTAAATATTTCCTGTATCCTTTTGGTGAGAAATCTCGCTGCAGTCTCATGAGTCCAAGATGAGATCAAAACACGTCAGAAGCTCCAACTTTGAGCGCACCATCCAAGCCTGAGAGCTGATTGGGCTTTAAAAATAAATAAATAAATAAATATGACGACAGAGGAGAGCTGCACAGAAGTAAAGACATATGGAGGAAGTGAAAGTGGAGGTAAAATATTGTGGAAATGACACAAATTGGAACCAATGGCAACATTAGTTGGCGACACTAAGCCCTAATTAACACACCTAAACCCTGGTAGTAGTTTTTTCTGGAGAGTGAACCAGATACTGACGGTGTCTTAGAAGATCTTTCTGCTTTTGTTGGTTAAGGAGAAAAACATTTAACAGATCACAACCCTTTTATTAAAACATCCACATTTAAGGTCTTTCTAACAGGTTCATGCGACTCGCTGCTGCTCGTTAAATGACTCCGGGTCCCGCCCATTATCCTCCGCTGTGACCGGCCAATGCCTCACGCAGAGTCGCCGAGGCCAGGCCAGAGGACTCGGCTCTGTTGTCTCCACAAGGAGACGTGTGTCCAATTAAGGGAGTGTAATGTTTGTTGGGAGGGAGGTGGAAGATAAGGTTGCCGTGGCAGCAACCAGATTATAATTGTCCTGGAGTGGCACTAATCCCCTCTAACCCCCCTCCCCTCCTCCTCCCCTCCTTCCTTCCAGCCCGGCTAGGTCACTTTGTTCACCGCAAATCAAGGCGCTTCCAATCTGTCTGAGAGAGAAGCTAATGAAAAACAAAAACTAAGCGTAGACCTTTCCACTAGCACCACTTCACGTAATCACTGCTCGGGCGTGCAGGTTAGCTTGATGCTAAGGCTCAGATTTGCGGCTCCAGGTTGATTCGAGGGTCTGAATTCCACTGATTTGAGGTGATCAGTTAAATCAGCTGTTCGTTAGACTTTTTACTTTTTCTTTTTTTTTTTTTTTTTAAGTGTCAGCTCTGAAAGTGTGTTTTTACTTGTCACACTCTCTACAAGTGGAATATGGATTAGACTGGCTGAACCCCGACGCTTTGTAATCAGATCTCAGGCAGGCTAAACCGGCGCACGCTCTCTGAAGAGGCAAAAAGAAAAAAGTCCTCTCGGCAATAATCTGGGAACACGCTCGAATGTGCAGGACGAGGGTTTGTTTGATGGCGTTGCTCGTGGTGCTTGTGAGCTTCTGCGCTGGCCCTGATCAGTGTTCTTTAAAAAAAAAAACACACACATTTAGCAACGTCAGGAAGAAAGAAGCAAGTCACAGATTGCCTGGTGTTACGACAACCTTTTCCTTTTTCCCCAAGCGTAACCAAACCACAGCAGAGATGAAAAGCGTTTGGCATCGCTCGCAGCGACGCGCTGCGTTGTGGCGCTAGCTGTCCGTCCAGGTGCCTGAAAACAGAGCTGCTGGATTTGAATGAGAATATTCATGAAGCAGAGACACGCGCTCACCCACTGGATCAAGGTTGTCTTGTCTCCACGGCGACGTGTTCCAAATGCATTCTCATCCCGAATCCTAGAGAAAATCAACACAATGGCGCGAACGTGAGCTTTTGCACAAATAGTGTACACCTGAGTGGTTGTTTTTTTTTTTTTTTTTTACTCATACACTCCATCTGCATCTCCTGCCTCAGATATTCAAATGGATCCCTGTGAAAAACTGAATCGAGAGGCTGTTGAAGTGCTGCCTCCGTTTTTTTTTTTTTTTTTTTCCTCTCTCTGGTTGTGACGCGGCGCCCAAACGGTCTTTGATATGGAAATGACAGCTCACAGCGGGGGCTCGAAGGGCCAGATGCATGCTGGGATGTAACTCAGGTGTCTGTCAGAGTGTGTGGGCTTACCTGCCAACAGCAGATAGTACGCTTTCTAAAAATCTTTGTCATAGAGAGAGTTGTTAATAAAAACACACACGTGTATATATATATATATGTAGCAATCCATAACCATGTATATACACCAATCAGCCACAACATTATGACCACTGGCAGGTGAAGTGACCTTATGGATGTTATTTACGTCCCTTTCACACTGCATGAAAATCCCGCATTGTCCGAGGTCGTCGTCTTCTTCTTCTTCTTGCTACTTCCCAGGTCAAATGTCCCTTCAGGCAATCCAGGAATGTAGCGACTCGACACATCCACGCATTGTCCTGCTAAATTACCCAATGACGTTGATGTACCTGCCTGTCGCGTTCTGATTTTGTCGCTGTGGAGTCGCTGTAGAAGCTCCAGGGCTGCGAGAGTCCCACATTCAGACCTCAAACAGAGCAAAGTTTTGATCCCTGAAGGGCATAGATTTTTTTGCATGGGAAATCCCACTGATTGGGGCCACTGGTGGTTGCTCAACTCCGGTCTGTGCTGAGTTTGTCCACTTTGCAGAATAAGGAACAAAATTGCAATTCACGAAACAGCAGGGCCGGCATTCGACTCGCTGACGTCCATGCTGTCCACTGTTTACCTCGCAGTGCGCCGTAAATGTGTAATGATGACGTGGTCAATGAAATGACGTATGAGAGGGAGGAAATAAGCCGGCACACACACGGCTCTCACAGCGGGAGGTCAGACCCGTGACTGCCGGCAGTCGGGGGGGTCGATCCTGGTCAGAAAATCCCGCGGCAGCGAGCTATTTTCAGTGTGAAAGCGGCATTAGACACGTAGAACCCACCTAGACCAGACCAGACGCCCCCATAGCAATGACACTTCCCTGATGGCAGCAGGATGCAGCCTGACGCACACACAAAAAGTCGTTAGGAGCAACTAAAAAGAAAACATGAAGAGCAGCATAAGGTGGTGACCTGGCCTCCAAATTCACATTCTGCAGGCGAGTGCCAGTAAAAGAGTTGTTAGCAGCATGTGGTGTGGGAGGAAATCTGGCTGTGAGAGGGCAGACTACACTCAGACTGTCTCTGATCTGATCTGAGCGCATTGGACTTCTAGTCAAGAATGTGAGACGTCATTCAAAGGTTGTGGGTTCGAGTCCCACCAGGGTCGTTCTTTAGCTTTGGAACAAGTAGTCAGCCACAGCAAGAGGAGTGGAAAGCTTTAGGACCTGGCATTCATTCATGTTACTTAGACATGTAGCACTACATAGCACAAGGTGTTGACCTGGCCTCCAAATTCACTAGATCCCAAACTGATCAAGTATCTGTGGGATGATCCGCTGAGGCCCCTCCCCTCCCAAAGACCGCCCCCCCTCAAATATATTAAATACTGACTATCATCCCCAATGACTGCAGCTATAAGTCGTTTTCTTTGACATACTGATATAGTTGGTTGATCTGTAACTGACCTTCTCAGGACTTTGACGTAGCAGGAAACTAGACACTATGAAAAATACGAAAAATACAGTTTGAGCTTGTCCTGATTAACCAGGACGAGCTCAAACTGTATGTTGAGGAAAAACTGTAACTGCTGCTCTGCTCCATCTATCCCTACAGCACATTACAGATGGTCTTGTAACCTTTTCCAGCCTCTTCTTCCTTTGTCTGTGACATCACACACGTCCACAGACATGTGCCGTGAAGATCAGACGGAGTTAAATCCCTAAAAACTGGCCGCTGAACGACACACGAGTCTCATCACGTTGATTGGAAACACTTCGGAACAGATGGACTCTAATTTGGCCTTAAAGTTAAATCATTTTAATCTGCTCTCTATGTGTTTACGTGCCTCAAAACATCAACTGCAGTAGAACTTTGTTGAGGGTTGAATCGGCCTGAGTTATAACCAAAGAGGAAGTTTTCCCCTCAGCTTCACTGACAACACTGACTTCAGCTCGGCTCGTCTTTTGTCCCTCCTTAAAACCTGATGTTTACCCAAACACGCTGAGAAAGAATGGATTTATTCCAACCAGAGTGTGATCAGCAGGAAAATATTAGCTCCTAATAACCATGTAAACAACTGAAGAGATTATCAAAGGCTTACGCCGCCCCCTTTCAGCCACATCTGATTAAAACGGTAACATGAGGCAATTTTTTTTTATTTTGATCATTAGCAGAATACAAGTGTCCATGTAAACGCATCAACCGTCTCCATTATGTTTGGATCGTTGCGCCGTGGGGGGGGGGGTCGGATAACCAGAAGGAAGATCTTGTTAGATTTCTTCTTTGTGTTACGTGCAGTTCCTCAAATACCAAAGCGGAAAATCATCCGAGAACAACTTGAGGTGCGGCGGGAGAAGTCGGAGCGGCCTCATACCTGCTTGTGGTTCTGCTCTGTACGTACAGCACACATTGTTCTGACTGTGAGCTACACTTCAACAGACCGGCAGGCTGCTTACAGGGGCTGGCAGACACCCGCTGGGCTTTCTGGCAAACAGCATGGCTCAACAGACAGCTGGCAATGCAATGCTCACACCCCCACTCCTATTTTCCCCAGGTGCTAAATGGGCTGTTAGGTACAGTTAGGTCATTCAGAAAACAAATAAATAAATAAATAAATAAAAGGTAGGAACATGGAAGCCCAGAATATCAGTCCACAAAACAGACTCCAGAGAGGCCACGCTCAGACAGAACAAGGTGCGTAACGACAGCAGCCTGGTTTATACACCTGTAGGCTCGGCCCTAATGTCCTGAACAGGGCCCCCCTTAATGACGCCGCCTTCTTGAAACCTCCTCTAGACACTACAACGATGACATGGGGCCCCACCAACACCGGGCAAAATGAAAGGAACTAACTTCTCAGGCCGTGCAGAAAGAAAAAAAAAACATATATAGTATTATGTATTTATATTTTATTCTAAGCTGCACTAGGATACAGTTGTGTGAGCAAATGTGTCATTAAGACCTAAGTGTAAAAACTCAAGAAACTATATTTATTGTTTCATTTTTGTATTGTTACGTGTTTGTTATTTAAATAATTTAAGCAAATTTTGCTATTTTCTTAAAATGCTTAATGTTTTCTGAGCGTCGGTGGGTGGGGTGGGGGCCTCCAAGGTGCCCCTTGCCCCCAGACTGTCTTGAGACAGCCCTGGTCCTGAACACAGAGCTGTGATTCAGACCGGACGACACGCAGCATCACCGTCGTCTGCATGCGTCGTTGAGCAAATGGTGTCTGCGAAAGGCCGTCTCATTAACCACGTCTCGCGCCTGATTAGCCCGTGGCATCTCGGTATCGTGGTAGGTGCGGCGCGTTGTCGCCCAATCACTTGCTAATTTAAACTGTATCGGTGAACGAGGAGGAAGATCAGGACGTGCAACAACTCTACAAGCGAACGAAACCACGACAAGAGAACGTGAGCACGAATCTGACAAACTCCAACTCTAACAACCAGCCCACAGTCCTCCACGTCTTCTCCACATTCGTCTTTGTAGAAATAAAGAATGAGAGTAAATAAATTAACTAGAGGTTGAGCTCGTTGACGTAAATCCGAAAAATAAATGTTTAATAAGAATGATGTCAAACTTGTTTTCCTAAGATGTCGCACACGTCAGTCTAATTTTGGAGCTACTCCAAAATGAAACATATCACAGCTAGATCACACATCACAGCTTTTATTCTTGACAACAAAAAGAACATCATTGTGTCTACATCTGTTGCCTGGCTTATCTGCCTGTCTTCAGAGTTAGATGGCTCCTCCATATTTTATTAAATACTAATAAACATCTCGTAGCTTCGTTTTCTGAGCCCTACTGCTGCTTGTGTGTGAATTAAAGTATCTGAGGTAAAATAATCACTAAAATTCATAAATAATGACAAATCCTTGCAGGAACAAGAACTGTGCGAACAAAAGGAAAATGCACACGCGTGATGCATATTTTTTTATGTAAATATGTCAGTCGTTACTTGTGTGTTTTTTAGCGTCGTGTCCTCCTGACTCTTAACATCTGCCTTCCACAAATCTCTTCTCCTGGCGGTAGCAACAGCGGCGCCACACACTGCGTGACATCTGCAGCTAAAGGTTCGTGTTAGCTGGGAGGCTGGCTCCTCGTCTGCAGGGCCTTACCGGACACTGACAGGCAGCCTCGGAGACGCCAGGCGCAGGGCTCTCCAGGTGGGCACAAAGAGGCCTGTCAGGGCCCGGAGGCTCAGCCGTAATTACCCCCACCCACCACAGCAGCCATTACAAGCTCCCCAGAATACCTCCCTCCCTCCATGGGGTTAGCAGAAAGCATCAGAGGCCCGGCTGATGTACGCCGCACTCCTGCAGCTGACAGAGCTAATGTGCGATGGTGGACTGATCTGTTTATACAGCTGCAGTGTGGGTGTGTGCGCAGGCGGCGTGCACAGAGGTGCCTGTGGGAATGCAGAATGCATCTATGTTTATAATTGCATACACTTCACACAGCTTTCCTGAGCGTGTGCAGAAATACAAACCTGCAAAGAGGAGTATGCAGGCTCCGTAAACAAGCACTGAATACACCGTAGCGCCGAAACAGCCGGATGATGAATCAAATTCAACCAGTTGACGTGTTTACGATGGATTCATTAAAGAGCTATTCATGTAGCGAAAACACCAGTCATAAGCTGGTTCAAGTCTGTCAAACATGAAGATAAGCTGCCTTTTCTCCGTTTCATATTTCGGGCTTCGTACAGTGGATTGTTGATTAGATAAGATATGCACAAAACAAAACATTGCAAATCTTTTTCTGTCATTTTGAACGTGAGCGAGATAGCATTTGTGGCACCTCCCGGTAGAATCCCAATGAGCAGGGAGCAACAAAAAGATAGTGTAGCATCACAAGCTGCAGTATATTTCCACAAAATACATGAGAAAACAAAGTTAGACTTAACAGTGTTTCAGGTGTTCAATCATATACAAACTGTTTGCCTTTCAGTGTAGCATTTATGAAGCTAATAGTGAAGCTAATAGCTAAGCTAACCTAAATCATTTTTATTCATTTGCATAGAGTTAGCGATATGTAATCCCTACTTGATACATAGATTAACAATCTCATTGTTTATGTAATAAAACTTAACAGTACCAACATATGTAGTTTAAAACATCCTGATGTAGTGTGGAACCATGGGAGTTGTTGTACTTAACACATTGTTCTGTTATCTCAAACAATCACAGGGTTGCTTGTTATTCATGGTTAAAACCTGAATCAGTTTTAGACCAAACGATGCGCATGAATCAGGAGAGTTTATTCAGGGTTTGTAGCTCATAGGGTCCGAGCTTTGATGGATTTCCATCTTGAATGATAAACACAGACTACTGCCCCCTGCTGGTATGGAGGTATCATTCCTTTCCATATCTGCATGTTAGCTGTAGAGTTTGCAGAGTGCGGAACTTTTTGGTCAAGAAATGGTTTAGGCGTCGTCACAAGTGCGGAAGTGTTACATATCAAGTAGAGCTCCCCCTGGTGTCTGGCTGCAGTATAGCTCATAAGCTCCACCTCCTTCATGTTAGTAGATGGGAGTTGCAATAAACTAAAACACTAAAATACTCATCAATTATTAAATTTTTGATGGATGGTCACAGTCATTTTAGGTAGTTAATAAAATGTTGATGCATGTTCAAGTGTCAGTGTTTAGGATGAGTGTGGTTTTAGTTTGTTATTTAGCATTATAGAAATAGGATGTGACATTATGGCGACTACCAGTTGCCATGCCAACTACTGATCAGACTCTGGCTCCAAAGACAATGCAAAGAATACAGGCTATGGATGGAACCAGCCTTTGTGTGTCCAGCTTCAGATAGTGAGAGTAGTAGGTGGTGATAGATAGTGGAGTGATGGAAGGCCATTTTATTTAGGAGTGTTATTTTTTAACGTGCAAAACTACATTATGGAGGCTGGTATATGCCTCGTCTCGTCAACATAAGCAGCTCTACCCCGGTGGGAATGAATCCAACAGCTCTACAAGTGAGTAAATATGATGTACATGCAGTGTATTGAGTTGTGAGGCTTTGTCCTTTAAGGCTCAGCCTCGGAGCTGCTGGAGTCTGTGTCAGCATCTGACAGAAGCTGAATGCAACACATTCAAAGACACATATATTCGCACAGCGAAGTACAGTCTTTGTCCGACAGGAACAGTCAAAGGCGAATGTCAGGCAGCGTGGGAGTGCTGGAGGATACAAACCTCACTGGCTGCTTAACCGAGAATCCACTATTCTATGGAATAACACGACACTCTGGTTCTTTTCAGAGTGTCTTTCAGAGTGTCACCTTGGAAAAACTCAAGTATTGCATCTTTTGTTAGCAGCTTCTTTATTTATTTTGTTTGTGTTGTGGAGTTAAAAAAAAGGGGGATAGTGAGGACGGTGTACCAGTCTGTAAATACAGCATTTATATTTCATTATGGGCTAGTACAGAGAAAGAAAAAATACTATACACACAAACTGGATTATCCTTCAACCAATCAGAGCCAATGCACGTCTATGTTGCTGTTACTCTTCTATTATCGGCATATTGTTTCCATAATCAGTTCCCAAAGGAGCGTCTACTCCAGACCAACTTTCCCCTTTTTGTTCTGCCTTCACTCGGCATGTTTAAAAATGTCACTTCAGTCTGAGCTGAATGCAGCAGAAGAAAAGGTGACAGCTCCCAGATGTCTTACGTGGCTGCCGCAGCATCGGAGGCGATTTTAAACTTCAGCACAGCTCCAGAGAAAACCCGCTGGGAGCCACCTTGGATGCAAAGGTCACCGACAGTATCATACTGCTTGGCTGGTCTGCTTTCCCTCTCGTCACTGCGTGTGTGCTGAGGCTTTTGTTGCCTGCAGCCGGTAAACAAGCAGTTTAGACTGGTGCCTCAGAAACTAAACACAAAACGTGTTCGTTGGTAGTTAAGACGATGTAGGACGGATTGTGTTGGGACACAATTAGCCTGAAAAGACAAGTTGAATCCTCAGGTGAGGGTGAGTTTGAGCTAAAGAGAAATGACCAAACTCCACATAAAATAAACCTCTGAACCTCTGAGCTTTAATTGGAAAGTCCATCAGATAAAAAGGGAAAAAGGGGAAAACTGCATCCAAATATTTTCTCCTCAGGGACTTGTTGAAGCAGCGACTCAGTAACTTCACAGAAACCAAGTGATTACAAGTCAAGCACAGGATTTAACCATGTATCAACCCAACTGTACCACATGCAAAAGCAGAGCTGTTGCTTGGATGGGGTTGAGAATGCCTGAAGGTTGATTTATGGTTTAGATTTGGCGTCTGTTTCATGGAGTAAAGGATTATGGTAATGTAGCTATTGTAGTGGTTACCTTTAAACCAGTAGACCACAGGAACCAGAGCGTAGTGATGTCAATCCACTACCAACGGGTTCTTTGTCTGATCTCAAAACCAAAGGAGTAGTCGTTTCCAGTTGAGTCCTATTTATTTCCAGATGGCTACAACGGGTTTGAGTGCTTCATTGTTCATTAGCTAGATTTTGAGTTTGCAGCCACAACTCAAGGTCCATGTATCAGCCCAACTGTATTGCATGCTTTGGATCATGCCTCAAGGTTGATTTATGGTTTAGATTTGGCTACATATCGTCTACATACAGTAGAGTAAAGGATTATGGGAATTTAGTCACTATTGCAGTGGTTACCCTCCAGAAACGTTGGCTTAACCCAGATGGGGAACGACCACAGGAACCAGAGCGTAGTGGTGTCACTCCACTACCAACGGGTCCTTCGTCTGATCTCAAAACCAAAGGAGTTGTCGTTTCCAGCTGAGTCGTATTTATTTCCAGACATCTACAACGGGTTCGAGTGCTTCTTCGCCGGAGCCTCATTTGTCACAGCACAGTTTCCAAATCCAAGAACAAACGTGAGTTACATTTTCCAACACTTGAAATGAGGACGTCTACAGATTCTTCATCTTGTTTCCTTCCTGTCACGTTGCTGTTGTTCCTTTAAGACTTCAAGATGCTTGGTGTTCACGACAGACCTTCCAGTTCAGACTGGTGATCAGCGACGCCGCACTAATTGACGAGATGATTGTGGAGATTTAGGATCCATTTCCCTCTTTGTTTTTCTTTCGCCTCACATTTACAACCCGACTCCGCGCTCGTTGTGTTGCCAGCGTTGCCACTGGGTTGTTCCGCGTGCATCTAATGGGCTACTTAATTCACATTACCGTTGTGTGTCGTATACCAGTTGGCTAATGTAGCCGTTCTGAATCACAGCATGAGCAGCGCGGTGAGCAATTAGCGCGGATTAATTCTCAGTTTAGCTCCTGTGTTACTGTGCTGATCACAAACAGTGGGGAGTGGATTTCTATGCTGATGACGACTGAGTAACTCGCCCCGGTGGGTCTAGTTTGATCCACTCTTAGTGGAGTATTATAAAGTTAAAATAGAAGGCGAGAGCGACACCAACCTCAGCGATACCTGCACAGAAATAGATCTTTTAGTTAGAAAATACGGCTTCTTGAAATGTCTGCGTATCAAAGAAGCCACTAGGTCTTATTCATAGCGCAGGGATTGGTGTAAAGGAGCGTAGCAGCTTGTTAAGGGATTTTTTCCAATAATGCTTTGCTAGTAGCTATTTGCTACTCTAGGTAGCTCGTTTTATCACAGCTTTCCAGTGGTTTTTAAGCCTGCTTCCAGGTCTATTAACCTCATAAAGTAACGTACGCACTGCAATAAATAACAAGAGGCTAAAATACGGCGCCTCCTGAAGCTTCCACTGCTGTTTATTAGCGACGCATTGACTTTAAAACACGCGGAGAACGCGTCGTGTTTTCAGAGGACTGCTACGTGACCTGGACTGGGCGCGAATTCAGCTGCTCTCTTGTTCAAAACATATGCATTATCTTCCGTGTAGCACTTTCCTCTTCCTTCATTAGATGGGGAGCCACGGAGGAGCAGGAGAATAAAAGAAATTCTGTTTTCATGGTTTCCCCGACCCACTAAGCCGTCACGACGACTCATAATGGCACAATTTCTTAAAGAAAGTTTAATGTGCCAGACATTATTGCGCTCTCAGCTGCCTCCAACGCTGTTCCCCGGGCCGTTTTGCTCCTTTAAAAGTGCTCTCTCCAGACAAACAACCCTCGTGCACAAATAATGTTTTCGATCGAGCAATCTCCCACAGGTCTGACCTTGGCAGCTTTTATCAGGTGATGAATACTTTCAAAAGATTGCATTGTTTCCCAAACCCCCCCACCCCCCATCCCGAAACACTGCAATCCTCTCTACCTTAAAGCTAAAAAATAAGATAACGCATGATTGTAGATTTCAGCAAATTGATAATTTCATACTAGAAAAAAAAAATTCCATCTGTTATCTCTTGAAGGACGTTTGAGGCACGTCCACCTTTTTGAGTTTCGCCTTTCTAGATGCCGGGACGTACGTTTCTTGATTAAATTGTCAGTGTTTTGATAATACCTAAACAGTCACTCGGTGTCTAACAGTCACCCACCATGAAATGAGAGAGACGCTGGGTTTAATGGATGAATACCTGTCTGCTAGGTGTCTGTCACAAGCCGCTGATTGCCAATCAATTAGAAAATGCCACGATGGAGGGTTGATTAGAGCGTTCGCAGCAGCAGTGAAAGCAGAAGCTTCTGGCTCTTGTTTATCCGATGCTATACTGCCACAAACGTGTGCGTACGTCTAGTTTGATGTGTCATTGTTTGTGCTACTTTTAAATGTGGCACTGACAGAAAAGGTTTAGATTCCTGGCACATTTTGCTTTTACGGGATAAAAGTGAGTCTTCATCCGGTGACTGGCAGGTGTTTTTGAAATCACTGGGTTCAAAGTGCAATCAACTTGAACAACTAAAAAGCCTCGAACATCGGCACATTCGCCCTTTAAAGTTTTTCCCTTTTTTCCTTCTTCTTCTTTCGACTGATTGCAAAGTGAACTGTAAAGGCAGAGTGATTTCATACAAAGTCAAAGCAAAGGTGTAAGTAGATGTTCATTTGCAACCGGGCGCAGTGAAGGATGAGTCTGCGTGAGAGGAAATATGTGCAGCTTTCCTTAATCTTTATGATTCCAGCACGTCTGCATGTGCACGTTTCAGAATAGACGGGTCCCACGAGGCTTTAAAATAGTGAATATCTGGTGTGGTATGATTTTTAAACACACAACATGAATTAAAGAGCGACAAAGACAGAGGAGTGGAGAGGAATATGTGTAGCAGATCCTAACGTTATAGCCCCAGAATTTGGTGATGTTCGATACCGCCGATTTCCTTTCCGGTCCGATACTGAGTAAAATTCAGGCTGATATCGGCGATTCGGATCCGATACCGATACTTTGTGTAAATACAAAAAAACAGTAGAGTATCTCAAACCATAGCTTCATAAAGAATACAAGACATATTTATTTTAAACTCTGAACTATGTTGAGGTAGTGCCTCATTTACTATAATAGAGTTAATACAACAACAGAGACACAATCACACACAACATGTGAACATTTAAAAAATGACTCGTGTTCTGTGTTGCGGTTCAACCTGAGGTTCAGTTACTTTCCACTGTGTTCCTACATCACCTCCAATGACTGCAGTATCAAAAGTATCGACATTTTGATAGAGCATAAAGATCTGGTATCAAATGTATCGATACCAGTTCGATAGTGACGTGTTTCTGCTTTAACATTTCCAGCTGCTTCTCCATCTCTGAAGTTCAGAGATACAAACATTTGTATAACTTCGAAAGTTTCATTCACCATTGTTGAAGGTGAAGCATGAAGTTGAAGCAAAAATGAACCCGACTGGCAAAAAAAGACACAGCCAGACTGAGCAGCAAGTATAAATGACTCGCAGGTAGCTTAGGCTACGTACGTGCATCTAGTCTTAAATGAGCTGTAAGTCAGACTTTGTTGTTCAAGTCTCATGTCTTTCTCATTCTTTTTCTCATTTGTCATTATTATATGTGGATTTTAGTCAATATTTGGTTAAATTGTTGGTAACTTGGTTTGTTTAAGATCATGGTTCCAGTTAAAATGGAACCTTTGACACAATTAGACGAATGTTACTGAACAAACTTCCTGCAACAAGGTCCTCTGACAGTTTCTACCATGGAGATGAGTTCTGACCAATCTAATATCTATAATAATTATTACTGATACATATACATTTATACACTGTACCTCAGATTTATTTGACTTATTTTTTACCTTTTTTTCCTCCTGTTTCTATGCAGTGATGCTGCTGGATACTGAACCTATCACAGGATAAATAAAGTGTCAAAGTGTCTAGTGATAAACCTCACCCACATTCACAAATGTGGAGGTTCTCTGGGTGGATGGTGGGTCCATAAATCACAGAACTGTAGAACCTTTTTCTTTTTCCTGAATTAAAAAGGTGACCACAGTCTTTCTTTGAACAAGAAATATGTTATCAACAAACATTTTAGTAACATTTAGTACAAATATTTCCTTATCGTGTTGATGAAAAGCATTGGAAGGTTAGCATCACGCTTCCTTCAAACGCTACCCGCTGCTGCAGGTTTAGTTTCAAGTCTAGGAGATGTAATATATGTTCATAAATAACTCAAGGGCTTTAAGTGAATCCATTAGCTATGAGCTTATTATCTGAAGCCATCAATATATACCAGCCACATAACAGGAACGCAGAGCGTCGCTATGTAGCTGAAACATTAGCTCATCTGGGTTTAGCTGAAAAGGATGAAAAATCCTCATGAATTCAATTGAATACAATAGAAACACATATGTTGAGTGAAAAAACTTAAAAATCATAGAAAAAATGTTTTTGAATTGTAAATATATCTATTGTCAGCATCATGTAAGGGAAGTTTTCAGAAAAGAAACAAAACAAAATCCACATTAAATCGCCAAGGAGTCACGGTCTTAAACCCAACATTAGACATTTAATAGATAATTAACAGCGTATGTTGTACGATGTATAATTTAATACTGAGATTAGTCGCCTCCATGTGTCAGTTTCATCCACACTTGACGTGTATGTGTCAGAAAATGTGAGTTTAATGAATGATTGATCAGAGATGTTTTCCAGAGGAGAGAGTTGTCACTGGAGCAGACAGACAACCCAGCACATTGGAGGAAATTGCAATAATTTATTCATCTGTTTAAAAAAAAAAAAGAGAAAAAGGGTCAGTTATTTCCTCGTGTTGCAGCACCTTCCAAAAACAAAACAAATTAAAGTCCTCACGTTGGTCATTAAAACACTAAACTGAAGAGAAGGGCGCGAATTCCAGACACTTCCATCGTCACAACTGGATGTTGTTGCCAAATTCGTGTGCTCTCTGAACAAGGTTTTGTTCGTAAGTTCACAACGAATCCGTGGCTCCATCCTCTGCCCTCGGCCCTTTCCTTTCCAGCTGGGACGTCACCACAGAGCGGGGCAGTAAATCCTCAGCACCTTGTCCAGACACTTTCCTCCCAGCGAGCGCCGGCTGCCAGCACGCGCCGTCTCATTAGCATTGGCTCGGTTTCCTCAGATTAGCCATAATTAAACTGTGAAATTGGAGCCGTTACCTTAAGTCAGGACACGGTGAGGACACTGTGAGCTTGGTGACAGGACGCTGGGGGGGCGGGGAGGGGGGTTGGAGGTTGGGTTCGGGCAGCCTGGCTCACTGCCACAGGTCCTCCCCTCTGCTTTCAGACCAACAGACCAGTGCATGAGAGAGGGAATACCCAGCGAGTAGCCTGGTCCGAGGTGACGTTTCACTCGTTTTTACAGCAGTTAATTGAAATACACCGACCAACACAACCTTAGAGCTGGGGCGCCCAAATTCTCCCCAGTGGAGGGAATTAACAAAATTAACAAACTGTTAATTTCGCTGTACATTAAATTAAATGTGGGCCTATGTGCAAAATAAACACGATTAATTAAAAGTGAATTTTGAATGAAAAATGAATGGCGCTGGTTATTGTGCTTCACATTTACGTTAAAAAAAAAATACTGAAAATCCAACTGACTTCTTCAAATATCATAGCTAGAGCTAAATCTTCAAATACAAAGACATTTAGTGCAACAGACAAACTTACTAGTGCAATAAACAAGACAAAACACGAGTTCAATCAATCATCAATCAACATACACTGCGGTGGAATCAACCTTAGTAAATAGATCATCATTTTTCCAACTTTCTTTGAACTAACCCGCTCCATCTACATCCTCTTCCTCGCTGCTGATCTTCTTCACGTCACAGGATTTGAGCTGGCAGGAGCTCAACAGCGCCACCCTTCCATCAATGTATCACAGTGTTATTCTGTGGTCAGGAGTGGAACTGCACCAATAAATGATATTCAAAGAGGCCACGGGCCCCAAATTGTGCAGCCAGGCCTTAGAAAGTCCTCTCAGTTTAAACAGCCGTAGCTCCCGTAATGTTGGGCGATCTTGTGAGACAAGAAATGCGAGACAACTGTGAGATTTTCAACAAGAGGACGCAGGAATAGGCGCGTAAGTAAGTAATTATTTGGAGGATTTTATTAATTGAGATCAGATCTTGTAAATTAAGATCGATTGGAATCATAAAAAAAGCCATTTCTTGAAATTCAGGCCTGTTTAAAACATTTGGAAACTGAAGTAAAATGGGAAAATGCATAATAAATCCAGGTCCGGGCACTTAAATGGGTTTGAAAAAGCAAAATTTCTTTAATTTTAAAGGGCTGGTGAAACAGTAATTGTAGTTGCAGTAGCCACAGGTGGTTATTAACTGTGTCTGGACCTGGAATTTTTTCTGCATTTTTCTGCATGATTTTTCCATTTTGCTTCACTCATTAGTTCGTTTCCCAGTGAACCGCTGGTTTGAGGGACACCAGAACATTTCTCTTTTCTTCATTTGGAAACTTTATTTGAAACTATGGACGTCCCAGGTTCTTATTTAAGAATAGGTGAGTCCAGGCAGTTCTGTTTTACCTTAAAAAATATCTCTTTTACAAGTGAGGCCCGGCCAAGAAGGCGACTTATTACGACAAATCATAATAAGACACAGACGAGATGGAGAAAACCTCCAGAGCCTGTGGGTGAGTTATCTCCTACAAACACAGAAAAGGCTGTAGCAGGAAACACAGGTCACGTTAAAACAAACAGGACTTAAATAAGTTAATGTGGTGGAGTCAGATCAGCTTCTTCTCAGCTCAGCTTAAAAAAAGAATGTGTGGGGGATTTATGAGGTGATGAACAGATGAGGAACAGTCAAGTTTGGCTGATCGTCGATACCAAGTCTGGACGTTTGAGACCAGCTTGGTAGAACCGACTTAAAGAGTCGTCCTCATCATAAACGTCTCATATTATGTGTTTGAGTTCAACCTGAGTTTGTGTTTCACAAGGTTTGTTGTGTTGCTACAACTCAGTAGTTTAGTTACTTTCCACTGTTTTTCTACATCACCTCCAATGACTGAAGTATCGATATTTTAATCTGAGAATCAGTTTTAAAGCATAAACATGTGGTGTCAGAAGTATCGACGTTTCAGTATCGATCACTAAGAGTAAACTGAGTAAGAACTGAAGTGTTGAAGTCTGGTGTGAGTTGTTTGGCCTTCATCAAATGAATGATAGATAATCTCTGACTTTATGACGAGTGTTAACAAAGAGCAGCCTGAGTTAAAGCAAATCCAGGTGTTTTCTGAGTTCTCAGGCGTAATATACCTGTAAATGTCCCGAACACACCGAGGTTTTATTCATCAATTCATTCCAGTGAAGTGCAGCCAATTGTCTCTGGCTGCGTAAAATCAATGGTCCTCACGTTCGTTATCAGAGAAACAAACTCTCGGTTTAGTGGCAGCAGTAATGTAGCAATTAGTCAGTTGATTGGCTGTAGTTTTATTTATTTATTTATTTATTTATTTATTTATCTCATTGCGTAGCCGTGCTTCTCATCCGTCCAGCATGTACCGGCACATCTTTGCTTCATGATGCAATTACCGTGTAACAAACTACATTTCAACATCCACTGCGTGTCTCTGCTGCAGAAACCGCATCGTTCCCCCGCGAGTTCTCTTTGAACACACGTTTGCTTTTATGTCCCGTGCTTGGTTTTTGATGCGTTTGGTTGTTTTTCGCGCCGGCCGCCTGCTCCCGCCTCAGGTTTCATTTGTTCGTCTCACCTACAGCTTCGCTCATTGTCCCCGTCCTCGGAGAACGTTCTCTTCGTCTCAGGATCAAGAATGTCCCCTAATGTTGTATTCAAAAAGATTTTGACTCATCCGAGTGTCCTCTCCAGTTCTGAAGGTTCTCTTTTTGGACACAACTGAATGTTCATTGGCAAAACTAACTCAAGGCGTCTGTTTAAGTTGCTTTGATCATGTGGCATCAGTGCAGCCAATCACATGCATCCATACACGTGCATCGGGCTCATCATGCAGGTGCGCGGTAAAGGGCAGGGAGCTTCCCAGACCAGAAACTACCACCAGAAAGAATTCACTGCAAATGCAAGAAGTTTCTTTGATTAAAATGGTCTTTTTGTAGCTGTTGCGTCACAAAATTCCTCCAAACTGCTTCAATTACAGTAACGATGACGCTTTTGTTAATGGTCTTAACTGTCAAAGAGCTGCAGCTTTATTTCAGTTCTCTCACTCTGACACTGTTACACACCGAGTGCATTTTGTGGCATTTATAGGAATTTCATAGGACAGTTTGTCCGTAGAGACAAGAGACGACATGTTGCCACTGGTTTAGATGCAGAAACGCCGACTGCACGAGCCACGTTCTACTGTACATCAGTCCAGACGCCGCAGCCTCTAGTTGTTATCGTCCGTTTGAGGAGTGGACAGAAATGATGGACGGCCACCGGTCTATATCCGGACCCGCTTCCACGTCGACTCGCCGGATCACAGCCAGAGTGTGAGGAACATGGCTGCCGGGAGCGAGGCCCCGGCCCCGGCCCCGGCCCCGGCTCCGGCTCCGGCTCCGGCTCCGGCTCCAGCTCCGGCTCCGGGTGTTTCTGTGCCAGTCACGGAGGACGAGCGAGTCTCAAGCAGAGAAAAGCCCGACGGCCGTGTTCAGTCAAGAGGCCGTCCCGCTGGAGTGGCACATTTGAGGGGCGGGTGGGATGCAGTGGGAGGTGTAAAAAGGGAGGAGGAGGGGAGGGGGGGGGGGGGTTGGGCCCAGGGGGTCGTTGTCATGACGATGACAAGGCTCTGGACTGATGGGGTGCGGCTAATGATGAATAATTATGCGAGGGTTTTTTAATATATTGTTCTTTTTTTTTTTTTTTTTTTTTTTTTTTCCCTGTTGTGAAAATTGTGACCTCGCCCCTGATTTCCTGGTGCTTAGGAAAACAAGAAGCGACTTTGATGAATGGAGACTAAATGGTTGTTGCCGAGGACCCTGCTCGCTGCAGAAACAACAGTCCCGCCTCAGGCGGGGTCGCCGCCGTTCTGTAAGACGCGCTCTCCGGGTCACATGTGTTTAATATTCCACGGCGGCTGTTTGCAGCTAATGGCACCATGCTAGCTCGCGCACGGCGCATTAACGGCGGAAAGAAGAAAAGCACGCGTTAGATTACAGGAGGGAACTGGTGGTTAACGGGGATTAGAGGCCAAACTGTGGAAATTACAGGCAAAACATTATGACCACCTCCTTAACATCGTACAGGTCTCTGCATGGTGCTCAGAGGAGTCCTGAGGTGCATATCTACATGTCTAAGTAACACCCACACAAACGAATGCCAGGTCCTGAAGTTTCCCAGCAGCTTCATGTGAAGCCATGAACAATCATCCGTCCCGTTGCTCATTTAACCTCAGGCAGGGGCAGGGGCAGACAGATCTGTGAAACGTTCCCTTAAAGAACCGAGCGTTAAAAAAGAAGAACGTGTTCGACGTCGCTCGTGTCGACACGGAAAATGTACAGTCGAGCTCACACGAAGTCCCTAACCCACACCGGTCGACTCCTGACCCTCGCACGCATGAACAGGCAAACTAGCGCTTGTTCGAAACACTCGCGCCCCTCACACACACACACACACACACACACACACACACACACACACACACACACACACACACACACACACACTAAGACACATTTAGCCAGGCAGCAGCAGCAGCAGGAGGATGTGTGGGTGATTGAATGTGAGGGAGAGGCGAGACGACAAGCGTAGCATTCACCTTGATCAACAGCCTTTTCTCGGCTCCGGAGCGCGGCGCATGCTAACGCTGCTGCTCTATTTTAACAAGCTAATCTGGGCAGAACTACACACACACACACACACAGGTTCACACAGCTTTGGTGGAATAGTACGAGGGCTGTGTGTGTCGAGGGGGGGTCAGTCTGACACAGTTCCTTCAGTTTTATCTGAAATGTTGCCGTCGATACGAGTGGTCACGAGTCAGGAGACGCACAAAGTCACAACTACTGCAACGTCTCCGCACAACTGTCTGAGTGGATTAACTAAATACTACAAGTTATTATTTTACTTTTTGATCAACTCACATCCTATTATAAATGTTGATAAAAGTGTAAGTGTATATTTATGTGACCGGCCAAAGGTTTGGAAGCAACTTCAAGTTTCTGCTCACAAAGTCTTTCTAAAAAAAAAATCAACGTGAGATTTCCCGCTGATCAGACTTTGCTTTTATTGATATGAACCATTTTCCTCAGTTTACATTTGTTTTGGTTGTACATTAATGTTACCAGACCGTTGTTGAATAAATGTCAGCAAAAGAAGAAGAAGGGCTTAGATTTAGGGTCGAGAGGATTTTACACGAGTCACAACTTTTTTGCAAAGAAAAAAAAAAAATCACAGTTTGCATTATTCACTTTAACTCTTTGTCTTTTGAGAGTCTGCATCTAAAAATCCCCTGTGGAACAAATCCCTCATATACGACATGATGGTGTTAGAGCCAGAGGACGTTACTATGAAGACAGAAAAACTAAAATCCCTGATAATAATAGTAACAGTGTCTTCTGATAAGCTGAAATGCCTCTGAGTTTCTCAGGTGTACGAGCTGCAGGTAACTGACGTTAGATTTACGCCTGATTCACCTAAAACAGCTGCAGGTGGAGTTTGTCGTTGTTGCATCAATCCTCACCTCCGCTGATGAACCGCCACACGGCCACGAGTCCGTCTGTGTTTAACACGATGCCACATGGAGTCCGACCAGCGACGGTGAAAAAGACAAATGGTTTGACTCCTCCCTGTCTTGTGTCTTATCTCTGGAGCTGAAGTTATCAATTCACTGCAGCTCCGAACGTCGTGAAAACGTCCGAGTAGATGATTAAAGGCAGGAGGCTGAAGAAGAGGACGGAGATGCTCCGTGGATCGCTCACAGCCTGGTTACGTTTGTGTTGGCGGAAAAAGTTCCTGGAACAGGGACCAGGACACGAGTGAAGACGACATGAAGAACGTCCTAAATGTTCTCCTCTGAAGAACATTCACCACGACCGTGACAGTAACGTCCTCCCGTTCGGCTGCTACGCTCAGTACAGCGTCGTGAGGCGCATCCATCAGATATTTATTCGTCAGATAGAGGGAAGAAAACAATCCACAGGGACCCACAAGCAGATGTGAAAACGGCTTTAATGAGAAAAGTCATTGTTATCACCTCCCCCCCCTCAGTTTGCATCTCAAAAGAAAATAACCCTCAATTTATTTGGCAGAGCTCGGAGGCATCGTCCTCAGAGCGGAGAAGACGCTTGATAAAGGTGATGGTTGAAGGGGATACATCCATCCCTGAAACCTGCCTCTGCTGCAGGAAAAACACACCATTTGACTTTTGAGGAGGCAGAGAAACACATTTTTTTTGTGTGTGTGCGCTTTGAGACAGAAGCCAGCACTTTGAAAATGTCATTGCTTTTCCAGCCAGGTGGGAGACACACTCAGGCCTGAACTGGTCCGACTGACTGAGCTGTTGAAATGAGATCGGCTGCAGTCGAACCGTCTGGAGATTCGACGTGCAGCGGTGACGTTGTTCGTCAAGCGAAACGTGATGGAATAGATTGAGAACGCCATGAAGCACTGGTGTAGAGTTTGGTTAAAAGCAGCTGATTGCTGACTTTAAAAAAAAAGTGGTCAAAATGCACATTTATGTGTTTATTCCACTACACTTTGTCTGTCTTGCGCCTCTAATTTACTCTAATTTTAAATCATCTTTCTACTTTGAGCCTCGTCTCTTCCCCGACATACGAGCTACTGTTGTGAAGCTCCTCATCTCCTGCAGAAGTCTGTCCGGTCCAAATATGGTCACATCCTTTGTACTGGTAACCAATCATGAAAGCAGAAAGGCTGATCTGAAGCTAAACTCACTCTCATTGGTTCGTGTCGAGTTCTGACAACGTGATTGGTTCAACAGTGTCATGTGACCAGATGTTCTGCCTCTAGTCTGTGTTTATCTGAGAGGGACATTTAAAAATGCCATGAAGTCTGATATAAGAAGAAAATTACAGCTCAAATTAGCAACAAAGTTTGTCTTTGGTAAAAGGAGACGATCAGCGACGGATCATCATTCATGTTTGAAGTTGTTGAAAATTGAATCTGATATTTTGATATTATATATGTTGACATTATTATATGATATGTTTTAAAGGATTTGAGTAGATTTGGTTTTGGTTCATAGTGGTTTCAAATAAAAATATAAAAGATTTTACAACGTAAAACTTTAAAATGAGTTTCTCTTCGTACTCTGAGCCAGAAATCTCCACTTCAGTAGCTCTCACACAAACCAAGGTTTCCAGATTTATTCCTATAACTACATCCTGCAGGTATTTACAGAGAGGATTATTCATTTATCATTCAGAGCCTGATTTATAGAACATTTTACTCCTAAAACCAAGTTCACCAAATTTAAATATTTTGGGGGACTGTTGACAGTATTTTGTGATTTATGGAGATAAAATACCTGGAAATGTTTTACATTAACAAAAATGAAACAAGAACTTTGAACCTCACTTCAGCCGTTATTCAGATGTCTGTTCTGAAAATTAGTGTATATTAGTGCAGTAGATAACTCCTCATTTGCATATTTAAATATAAATTCACAGAAAACTTCCAATACAGAAATGATTGTATTTATGTAAGTAATGAACTGAAGAAGTTTCATGGTGATATCTAGTTAATTTTTAACCCTATTCACCTGTAGTGTCTGGCCTTAGAAGGTAGACGACCACATTTTTACCACCAAGTCTTCACAAAAAATCACAAAGTAGATTCATTTTTTCTTCTTCTTAAGACCAAGCCGTGACATGTAACTATAAACATGTCTGTACCTTTAAGAATACTTGCAGCAACACTTGTTTCCCAACCTCCAGGTTTTGTACTAAACTTAAGTGTAAAAAGAAATGTGATTATTTGCACGTTTGCGCCGGGTCCTCTGGGGATAACGAGGCCCCAGAGGGAACAAATGACCGGCAGGACGCCTCCTTTTACTCACAGAGCGGTGAGGAGAGGACACGGTGTCCGTCTGCTCTCGGGCTGTGATTGGACCGGTGAAATGGAGCTCGCACACTCAGACCGTCGGACTGCGATGCAGCGCCGGTCGAGGCTGTCAGGAGAATCGTTTCATGCTCGTCTCTCTGACTGTGGAGGGAAGACACTTACAAGGGCCTCCGCTGGCAGGATGTTTCCCAGCTCAGCTACAGGCTGAGAGAGTGTGTGTCTGTGTGTGTGTGTCCTTTGCTGTTTGGAGTGAATCAGTGATGAGGAAGGATAACAGAGGTGTGTGACAGAGCTGCTCTTCTACACAGATCTTTGCTGGTTCTCGTGTTTTTGGATCAGTTGAAGAACAGAGTGTGTTTGGATGTTCAGATAAAGGTGTGGACTCAGGGTTACACTCAGTGCGTTTACTTGCACGTAATAAAAAAACTAATCGGACTCTAACTTGACAACTTAAGTGCACGTAAACACATAACTCCAGCTAAAGTCAGAGTTCTCCTTATCTGACTAAGTCGCACAGATAATAACGCGGTTTTCTCCTCCATGTATTCGCCTTAATCGGACTTTAACTGGACAATGTATGTGCGCATGCTCCACAACCACTGCGCTGGCATGTGACCCCGAGAACAAAAACATCCAAGGAAGCCGGTCGCAGAAAGAAGAAGAAGGTAAACGGAGACGGTAGAAGAACAGTCTGGGGGATTAGCGCCACCTTGTCTGAACCATAAGTAGCGCGCGCGTTACGTACGAGATTAAAAAAACTGAACTATTATCCATCTGGTTGTTGTTTGAAATTCCGTTCTGACACATGAACGACTCTTGGTTATTATATGACATAAAGATCAACCGGAAAGGGGGTCATATTAACCCACTGAAAAGACGCATATCGCCACCTAGTGTGGAGGAGGAGGAAATGTTCCCGTCAGTTATTTGATTTTCTCCGTTGCATGTAATGGGACAAAGAGCACATTCTGTCTCTTCGTCGTTCTGTGGCTGCACCTGATCGACTAAATGGTGTGGCTTACGTTTTATAGGTCAAAGTATTGCCCACGTCAGTAAAATTATTTTCCTTCCATTTCAGAATAGGGATTGAGTTGTTTTCATATTTACTATCAGTCGATCACTGATCCCAGATCTGATCTATTAAAAGTAACATTCAGTGTTGGTTCTTTGTTGTTTCAGTGCAGCTTTAGCATAAGTGGACTCATAAAACAAGACCATTTACCAATAGACAACAGTTTGAATTACCGAGCTAACGAATGCTAACATGACAGGACCTGACTGTAGACGTCTCAATACTAATGGAACGTAACAGAATAATCTCCTGGCTTCTCAAAACTTATTTGCTGCCTCTGCAAACCCTGTTAAGGTAAAAGGAAAAAAGAAAAATCTATTTGACAAAACTAGTGATGCAGTTAAGTCGAGTTTGGTCCAGTCGGAGCCTCGTCTGTTACTGCGTCCAGACTTTTCACCCTGACTTTTTGATGGATGTTTGTCTTGTTCTCGAATACAAATAATTTGAAATAAGTATTTGTAAAAAAAGACATTATTTATTTATTTTATCAGGTTCGGCTTCACTCCTACTATCTATCCACGGCACTTCTAGAAAACGGTTCATTTATTTTTGCCATTTTTGTGTTTATTGTCCACACTTGCGTATGATCACAAGTGTTTTATTAATCTTGGCATAAATACTCATGAATTCATCCATTAATAAAGAGGTTTTTTTGTATGACTGACAGTCATCTTGCGATGTTGTAAAGTTTGTTTACCACTTTCCTTTCCTCTCAGATTTGTCCTTGTAGTTTTTAATTTATTTGGTCCAAGTGGCCTGTTGAGCCTCTTCTGTTCCAAACCGTACAAAAAAAAAAAAAAATGGCGTGTCCGTTTGTCAGTCAGACCAGATGTTAGGCTTGCTTTACTGTATGTTGAAGATTTATGTCCCAGGGGGCGTCAGGGCTGAGGGGCTACCGTATCATGCGGATGATGGCTCTTTTGTCTTGGGTGCCATCCTCGAAGACGAGGCGAGCGGGGGCGGCATGGCGGGTCGCAGGAATCCAAAATATCTCGCGCGCCACACAAAGGACAACGGTTTGGTGGTCCTGAGCTGAATGAGCTGTCATTTCGGTTGGAAAAAAACATCCACTGGTGACCGTTATGAATATCACACAGGCCGCGCTGCGATGACGGCCTCTGATGTCGCTGCCATCTGACAGAGCTGACGGTCCGGTTGATGCCCGCGTCGCTCTGAAGCCGCCAGACAAAGGCCGACGTGACGGACTGCTTTTTTAAGGTTTGCGGGATGAGGGATGTTTTCCGAGCTCATTATGTGGAGACTGCCGGTCTAAAAAACCCTACGTTCATCCATAGTTAATGACAGTGGGGACTTTTGTCACTCGGGGTTCTGCGAGGCTTCGAGTGGCAGCGGAGAATAAAGTCGAGCGGCGTCGTGCAGAGAAGACGTCTTAATGGTCACCATCAATCTTCACGTTTACGCATCAACGAAACGTCAAAATAAACTCCATACTGGAGCACGTCTTTGTGAGAAGTAAGAGATCATTCACACTTCTAAATATTACTTGTGATTGACCAGAAGCTCCCACGAGTGTCATTTTCACTGTCATCCATTTTTAACGTTAAAGGAAATATAGCTGTGAAGGCTGTTGGCGCCTTAATGTTTCATTCAGGAAGATCATGAGTTGCCTTCGAAGCAACAGCCATCTGAAAACAGTCTGTGGTAGATTCTTTGGGAATAAGTCAAAGGAGACGCTGATGTTTGAATCCACGAACGATTAACGTGAAACTGTTTCCATGTAGTTGTTGGTTGTTTTACTGATGCATCGGTTCTCTGCCAAAATTGGGATCGGAATCGTCCCAAAAGACTAGAACATGTTTTGATATCGGTTTAAACCCGAAATGGTCGGATTTGTGTGTGATAGAGAGATAATGGCAAAACAGCATGTTTGTACTACTTTATATTCTTAATATTTACTAGTTTTAAAGGAACTAACTAAAAGTAGTGATGTGCAGATCGATACTCAAATATCGATGCTTGCGATACCAGGTTTTTATGCTCTAAAATCGATTCCCAAATCAAAATATCAATACTTCGGTCATTGAAGGTAATTTAGGAACACAAGTGGAACACTTTTAGTGTTTGAAACATCATTTCATCATTTTCACATATTTTGTATGATTGTGTCCTTGAGTTTTTTTGTTTTTTTTTAATTAGCTCAACTTTATAGTAAATGAGGCCCAGTATGCTTCAGAGTTTAATTCTTTATGAAGCTATGATTTGAAATACACTACTTTTTTTTTTTTTTTTAAACACATTAAGTTGTATTTACACAAAGTATCGGTATCGGATCGATATCGCCGATACCAGCCTGAATTTTACAGTGTTGGAACTAAAAGGTTCATTGCAAACTCTGATTATTTATTTTAATTTTAAGCCAAAATTCTTTTCTTTTTTTTTTCCTGGGCTACAAAGGGTGGTGCACGTTCTCCCAAAGTGGCTTGTATTCCTCTGTCTCTGGCTTTTTATTAACTTCTACAGTAGTAATCAAGCTCTGATAGCATCTACCAAACGTTTCAAGTAGTAAAAGAACCGCGTGGAAGGAGAAATCCGACAAAGCAACGCGAGAGATTGTGTTCACAGATAGACCAGGAAGCAAGAAGGACACAATGGCCCATTCACACAACTCTGTCGCTGTCAGATGTTTGTAAGGTGTAGTTCAAACACACAGCGAATCTGCTCCTCCACTGACCTCCAGCTCCACTCGCAGAGGAACGTGATGCATACAAAGACTTCGGTCTGAGAAAGAAACTCTTATTTATTCGGTTCATAAAAAACGTTGTTGTTGAAACGTCGTCCTTGAGATAGAAAATGAAATTGGCCCCTGGAGAGTAGAAGAAACTTGTAAACTCAAACATTGGAAACATTGGTGCTATTGAACCGTTTGTAGGAATTCTAGCTAGAAATGTGTGTTATCGTGTTACACACGATTACTGTGGTTAATTTGTTTGCAAAGAGCTGCCTCTGTACCCCCCCGCGATAGATACTGACGTTCATTTCTGTTCGTATTTGTGGCCACTTGCTAAATCTAAGTTCAAATATCCATATATTCATATTCTCCTTTTTGCTCTGATTGGGTCTCCACCGCCCACTGACCAACAAATCTTTCACTTTCCACCATTTTTTTTTCTGCAAACAGCCGCCTGATTGGGCTTTAAGACGTGTTGATTAGTGATTCAGTAAACTGTTACAGGAAGTGTATTATTTTTTTTATTTTTTAAGTAGAGCAGCCTGGAAACCAGACCAATGTCCAACGCCTACACGTTATTTGTGGTGGAAATTTTGGTTTGTTTGCTCCATTAGTAACTGATTATGTTCTGACCAAGATCTGCCAGACCTGCTGGAGATAAAAAAAAAAAAAAAAATAATAATAATACTAAATAAATGTTATCAAGATGAAAGGAAGAAACAGGGACAATTAATTTATTTTGACATATTTATTCATATTTAAACGGCTTTAAATGTCTGTAAAGTCAATAGCAGCGCGACCGGCTACTGTAATAATAGTCTGAAACAGTGTCTTGTGGCGCAGCGTTACATGTTTTGTGGATTCAGAGCTCAAATGTGTCAAACATTAGCTTCCTGAGTGAAAATACACGGGACACGTAGATAAAGTGGTTTTCATGGGTTATGTTTCTGGTCTGGTTATCCATCATTATCCATCCATCATTATTTACATTCACTCTGACTCAGAGACAAACTGATTATATTTTGGAGAGTGTTGGTATTTTATATTGTAAAGATTGATTAATTAAGATAATTCCTTATGAAGTGAGTCTGGGCAGAGGTACTAGATATTTTAACGTGAGTGGTCCTGTCCACTGAGAAAGAGAAACAAAACACAGAAAACAAGCATTTACATTTTGCTGTTGCATAGACTGAAAAAGAGAAAGATTAGCACGTGCGTATTTGGGTACATAGCTGCCGAGGTCCATTGCATCCGTGATACATTTAACCCTCAGGCATCCGTTTAATTCACCACCCTCTTGTAACATCAGCGAACAAAAACGTCAAAAATGTCCAAAAACTGCTATAAAACCTTAACTGATTCATATTTTTTTCTGCATAAATCTCCTCAACCAGTGCAGCACTTTACAAAACTACCAGAAATTCAATAATTTTGAGGAATTTTAACACTTTAAATGCCAGATTGATTATAGTTGTTTTTACGAAAAAAAAAACAACATGAGAAATTAACTTTTTTTCCATAAGAATAGTGTTGTAGTGTTGACCAAGATTATCTAAAATATTGACTTAATTGCATGATTAGTTTTTGTGTAGCATCAGATTTAAAACTTACCACACTCTTGTAAACAAAAATGTGCCATTGACTTCCATTATTTTTACATTTTTTAATCTCTCAGCCACGGCAAAATAAAATCATTCATTATGGAAGATTAGGATTTAATTTTATTCACGACTGATACAAAACATTGTGCCATATGCACTAACGCAGAAAAAATTGCCTAAATGGACAAAAATGTCCCTAAGGTTTCCTGAGGGTTAAGAGAAGACTTTAACAAAGTCCATAAAAAGCTTCCAGATTCTCTCAGAGTTACTTGAGGATCCACGCACTGTGAATTTTAAGGAGCTGACACTGAGTTCAGGTCGGTGGTGGATGATTCTTCCAGTTACGAAGAATCAGCTTTGGGGCTAACAGAGCGACGACTTCTGTCATTTTCAGGTTAGTTCCAGACAGAATTGTATTGTCCCCTCCCACTACGTCAAAGATGGCCAACATGGGATTGGACTGGACCGCCATTTTGAAAACTACACCTAGCTCCAGCAGGTGTCCACGTGTTATCAGTGAGAGTTCAGGGCTGGTGCAGGAAGGTGGTTGAACCTGAAGCCTGTTAGCGGTTGTTGTCGGCAGCGGATGCAGATGGAAGCAGCGTCGGTGAGAGTGCGTTTTGTTCCACATGTGTTTCGTAAAGAAGTTGAGGCGCACGATGGAAAACGATTCTCGCGCGGCTGAAAAAGGGGGAACAGGAAATGAAACGCTGGCGCCCAAACCTCCCACTTCTATTAGCTGGTGAGGGGTCGGGTAGGCGGGGGTCGAGAGAAGCATTAGGGGAGGGTGGATGGGGTGGGGGGGGGGCGCTGGTCACCCCCGACTCTAAATCCCCACCAACCACCACGCTTATGTTTGGTAGACCCCCCCCCCGTCCTCACTCAGAAGCAGAGCTAGGTCCTCTCTGCTGCCACCTCCAGCTGTCGCCAAGGGGGACAAAAGGTTGTGTGGGGGGGTGTATGTGAAGGAGTTGTTCATGGAGGGAGGGGGGGTGAAAAGAAAGATAAACCCCATCCACTCCACAGGAAGGAGCTCGTCATCTGCATCGGGCAGCATCTCCTCACTCTCGTCTCTAAGCGCAAACGCAAACGTGGGGGTTTGAGGCGGCAGCTTCAACTCCACTGTGTGTCAACGCAAACGTGTGTAAACGCCCTTTTTCTGACACACAAACACAAAAAACAAAACCACAAATACGCAGCACAAACCCCTTCCTGACTTCCTCCATCCTCCAGCTCTCATCCTGGCGTGTTCACTGCAGCTGTTTGTCCTCCTCCTTCTCCTCCTCCTCCTCCTCCTCCTCCTCCTCCTCCTCTGCGCCGCTAATAACTCATTAGCCTCGTTTGCTGATTAGGCCTCGGGGTGACCACGGTGCGTTTATGTGCACGGCGGGGCAGCTCCACTCTGTTGGTCTTCTTCTCCTCAGCAAAAAAAAAACAAAAAACCCAAAACAAAACAGGTTCATGGACATGGGCGCCCGAAGTTTATTCACATTTTCCTAAAGTAACTTTAATAAAATGAATATGTTTTGTCGTATTAAGCATTAGATTGAACTGAAGTTGAGTTTTTCTCCAACATATGCACCATGTTCCTGATCGAGTCCTGTTCAGGACCAACTTAATAAACGGTGGATGTTTGTGAGACGCGTCTCCACGCGAGCAGCGTTCGACTCGTCTGCTGCAGATATTTCCAGGAGTGAGCGAGTGAGCGTTGGAGAGAATCGAGGTTTTAGCGCTGGTCTGGTCTGGATGAGTCGCAAAGACAAAAATGCTTTTTTTCCTCCTCCCTCCCTCCTCATCCTCCCCCGGCGTTACTCTCTTGTCCTCACCTCCTCTTCCTCTTCCTCCTCCTCCTCCTCCTCCTCCTGTCGGCAACATGTGGAGCCGTCGCCGTGGCAACGAGGGGAGGTGACATGTGCTGTGGACAGGCAGGAGATGGAGGGAGGGAGGGAGGGATGGAGGGAGGGAATGGGGAGGAATATAAGGAGGAGCCCCACGGCGCGACAAAAAAAATAAAATAAAATAGCATCTCATTCCTCCCCGTGGAAGTAGTGGAGGCTGCTGGTCCTCTCCTCCTCTTCTCTCCTCCTCTTCTCTCCTCCTCTACGAACATATGCTCCAAACTGCATCGAGGGGGAATAATAAATAAATAATTTAAAAAAAAAAAAATGGAAGGAGAAATCTGTTCTTCTCCTTTTTTTTTTTTTTTTTGCCGACGGATGATCCAGACGGAAGAAAGAAGAAGAAGAGCGGGAGGAAAAAGCCGGGAACTTTGTTTTTTATTTCATTATTTTTCCCCCGTAAGGAGTGGAAGGGAATGATGGGCTCTCCCACTCACTTTCCTTCACTCCTCCTCCTCCTCCTCCTCCTCCCTCTCCTCCTCCTCCTCCGCCGCCAGTCGCTCGGTGGGCTGGTGTGGAGCTCGTCTCCGAGTCTGTGGCGTCGGTGCAGCCGGAGTGGAATGGGAAATAGACGCAGGAGGAGGTGTGTGTTGCATCACGGCGCCGTCGTGGATCTTCGGTAGGATTCATTTAACAGTTTTCCTCCGTGTTGTGGCTTTGATTTCTGTCGTCACCTGATGCTGCCGCTGCTTCTTCTTTTCCTCTTTTACCGAACGCCGATGAGTCTGTGCCGCTGCCTCTCGTCCTCGTTCGTTTCACGTGCACGAAGCCGTGTGTGCGTATGTATCAGAGCTCGCTTTGTTGTTTTTAAAGAAAATAGCCCGAAAGTAGCGTTTCTTTATTTATTTCTTTCTTTCTTATTTATCTCCACGTGAACGCGCGCTGGGAGTATCCATGGAGTTTAGACGCTGGCTGAGCTTCACGCCGCTGCATCTCCACGCTCCGTTTAATGGGATCCGCCGCCGCTTTGCTTTTCTCTGCAGGAGTACAAACTTTTAATCCCGTGCTTTTTCTTTTTCTTATTCTTTTTTTTTATTATTATTATTATTATTATTTCATTGCTGCAAATCCAGAGCACAGAGGGGTTTTTTTTTTATATATAACTGTGGTTCACAAGCGATTCACAGCTCTGTGTGTGTTTGAGGGCGATACAGAATAAAAGATGGAAATTAGGAGCCTCTCTCTGCTCCGCTTTTTTTAATATTCGGCGCCGGTTTAACGCCGGGATGAATTTGCGCGAGCACAACTTCGCACACAGGTGCGTCGAGTTGCAGCCGGACGCTTCGCGCGCTCACGTGCGAGCGTGTGTGTGTGTGTGTGTGTGTGTGTTTCCGAAGCTTTCGACAAACCCCCGGCTGAACTTTTTACTCTTTTCAAAGGATGAATCAGAGGTGAGGGGACGGATCTTTGTTTCCTGCAGCAGTCATCGCGGGTGAGGTGGTGGTGGTGGTGGTGAGGGTGGTGGTGGTGAGGGTGGAGGGGGATTTCAGGGAGGGGGGGGGGGACACAATAGCCGACCGCCGCTCTCCCTCTGACCTTTTTTCACCGGCTCTGAATGAGCCGGGGCCGTGCAAATCCATCTGCCTTTTGTCTATGGAAGCTTGGCTAATCCACACACACACACACACACACACACACACACACACACACACACACACCACACACACACACCCTGTCACACTCAGACCAAACCAAACCAAACCTCCATCTGTGTGATCTCGCTGCACTTTTTAAACAACTCTGATTTCTGCAGATTTTTTTTTTTTTTAATTCTGAAACCGAATCAAAAATTGTGCAGAAACAATTAAAGGGATAATTTCTTCCTTCCTCTAATTCTGAGACGCCTGAGTCTGTGTGAACGAGTGTGTGTGTGTGTGTGATGAACCCGTGCACAGAGCCAGACACGCAGCCTCCATCCTTCACGGCGGCTACGCTGATGCTTTTCAGAAACACTCGGTCAGGAGGAGCCGCGCGCTGCACGTCAGAAACCACCGCGCTCGCCCCAAAAAAAATTTGCAAGTACAATCGATTTTTGCGGGAGCAGATGGACAATAGAGGATGGAGGCACGGGAGGAACTCCCTTCATTCTCCCCCTTTGCCTTTTTGGGGGAGATGATATTTTTTTCCTTTCATTTTTTTTTTTCTGTGTTCACTTCATTTAAAAAAAAAAAAAAAAAAAATGTCTGATTCTCCTCCAGGAACCAAACATGTTTGTTTTAAATCGTAACATCTGAGCCGAGGTTGATGCACGTTAAATGTTTGTTCTTGGTGCCGAATCGATTCGTAGCGGCTAATCGCTGCCTCGCTCAGCGTTTAACCGGAGTTACATTTTCCTTTTTCATTTGTGCGTCTGCGTTCACCTTCACGGCCGCGTCGATCAAACTGTAATTTCACTGGAGGCGTCGAGCTGCAAGGCCGCGCGCCGGGCGACTCGCACAACCGGAGACACGGTGGAGTTTGTGTAACACACCTGTGTGTGTTACTGATAAGGTCGCACGTGTCGCTTTTTTTTTTTTTTTTTTTTTTAGCTCAGGAGTAGAAGAGGAAACTCAAATGTTCCAACCTCCCGTACGCGGAGCAAACATTTGATTTTCAATCATCGCACATTTCTGCTGCGTCGGCCTCTGCGGCGGCACCGAGAAGTCGTACACACTCACACACTCCTCCACCCCCCCTTCACTGCTGCTAACAACTGCAACCAAACTTGATTAAGCAGGTGGGGTCAGGCTACATTTGTTTGAATCAATAGACAGACATGCTTGGCAGCCATGATAAAGAGACCAGGAGGGAGGAGGAGGGGGAGGTGGGATCAGCGTGTGTGAGTGCGAGGATGGAGAGGAAGGAGGTGGTGGAGGAGGAGGATGGAGGAGGAGGGGGGGGGGTTTGGAAAACGCCGGCATCTGTCCCGTGAAAGATGACTGAGCTGTTACAGTTAGAGCCTTGAATTATGGGCCATTACTGGCCGAGCAAGATGCAATCCCTCTCCATGAAACTTAATTTGACAAAACAATGAGATGACTCGAGGAGCAAAATGACAAATGAAGTTATTTGATCCGTGGTGAGAGTGGGAGGTGGGGGGTGGAGGGTGGGGGGGAGGTGAAGGGAGGAGGGGGAGGAGGAGGAGGAGACAGAAAAAAAAAAAGAAGAAACATTTTGCAAGAGATGATTGCAGTGGAAGCATGTGGAATCAGCAGTAATGCATTATTAATGGCCTCCTCGGAGCTCACAACACGGACGGGCCTCCTCCTCCTCCACCTCCTCCTCCATCTCCTCCTCCTCCTCCTCCTCAGCTACTGATGTTCGCGACGCTTCTTCTCCTTCAGCGGCCGTTCGTTCCACATTAAAGCCGCGTTAATGAAAAGAAACATTAAGAACACACAACAAACCGGCATGAAATATTAATACCTACACACTCCATCACTGATTCATGAACCGCCTCCATAGGAACCGTGCGAGTAGATAAATCTTTCACGTGTTCTGTTCTTCAGACCTTTTTTTTGTTGTTCAGCTTTATTAATATATGTATATATATATATATATGTGTATATATGTGTATATATGTATATTTCTTCTTATATAGCTATAGTTCTTCTTTTAGGGCCGTCACATCACTATGCAGCTTTTACAGTACGGCTCAGAGCTCCCCAAGCAAATTGGACGCCCCACAAAGCATCGGACAACTGTTGCCCCCCCCCTCACCCCCCACCACCACCACCACCACCCACCCACCCACCCACCTCCCCTTCCTCCACCATTGTGGGTCTTTCTGCAGGCACTCTTTATCAGGTGCTGAATGTAGCAGCAGCAGCAGCAGCAGCAGCAGCAATGAATGCAATCATAGGGGGTGAGTGGGATGGGGGGGGGGCATTATCGAGTGGCGGTGACGGTGTAGTTTTTCTTTTTTGGGGGGGGGGGGTTGCTAAAAAAAAAAAAAAAAAAAAACTCAGAAGAATTCCAGGACAATCCGGGCAGATCAGTCCTCTTCTTCTTCTTCCCACCTCCCAGGGTTTGAGAGTTTGTGTGCGCTGACAGGCAGGAGGGAGGCAGGAGGGAGGCAGGAGGGAGGCAGGAGGGAGTCGACAGGGCCGCCCCCCCCCCCCCCCCCCCCTCCCCACTACAACCCCCCCCCCACCTCTTCTCCCTGCCGCTTTCAAAGCCTCCTTTCCATTAACTCACCACGCCACACATCGCCTAATCTCTGTGACCTCTACCACTGAGGGATTTATTCTTTTCTTTTTTTTTTTACCCATTTTACCCTCAAGACATTCCCTCTTCCCTTTTCTCTGGAGGGAAACAATAACATGCAACATAAAATTACAAGCAGTCCACACTAATGATGGGCTCTAGCAAGGCTTTGAATTTTTTGGGACACATTAATCTTTAGTTTGCCACACACACACAAAAAAAAACAAAAAAAAAAAACATTTGCTCCCCAGAAAGAACCCGGTGCAGAAAAAAAACACTTCTTCTTCTGCTATTGATTCTTTTTGATAATTCTTTGTGAGGGGGAATTACAGGCCTTGTCATAGGCGCTGCAATTTGCAGCTCTTCTCTTTTGCGGTTCTTGCCTCCCTCTTTGTTGTCAGGATCATTATGCAGTGTGTAATAACAGGGAATGATGTTGCCTATTGTTAACTCTTAGCAGACAGGTAAAATGCACCAGGGCCATTATCAGGAGCTGGAGGAGCCTCGTAGCGAACGCTTCGAAAAGACTCTCCATGATTTTTTATTTTATTTTTTTCTTTAACACACTCCTGGTTCAGTCTTGTCCTGACAACTGTGTGCGTCCGTCGTGTTATCGTGAGCAGCAGACTGGTTGAAAAAGAGGGCGTCTTTAATCTCCGGTTGTTTGCTGAAGGATCTCAGTCGCAGTCGGAGCGTTTTTCTCAGGAACGTCTGCTGCCTCCGCTCTCGGGGCCAGAAAAAATGCCTCCGGTTGTAGCGCGCGGCGCCGTCGAGCCGTCCGGAGACATCCCCGACGCTTTGCTAAACAGGATTTTATGCATTCATGGGCACAGATGGTGGAACAAACGCTCGTGATTATACTTTTTCATGGAGCACGGCGATATGCATGTTTATGTGTTTCCGCAAAAATGAAAATAAAACGGAATAATAAGAAGCGTGTGGTTTACACTTTCATCTGCAGAGTCAGACGGTTTAAGAGAATCTCGTTTAAACTTGATTAACTTGTCAAACTGTGGGATATATATATATATTTTATTTTTAATCCAGGGTAGAGTTTACAGGCTTGTTCCACTCAAACACTCGGCTGCCAGATGATTTTGTAGATAACTTGCTCTTGTCGGAATGATCAGTAAAATCACCTGCTCACACTTTTTAGCTCCATATATTCAAAGCAGCTGCTGCAGATATATCAGAACTCCAGTTTGCATCGTGCTCTATCTGTTGACCTGCAAAGGATGCATATGAACGTGATATCGGAAACACGCCGCTAACCCTTCCCGTGTGCTCTCTCTTGTGGCCTGCAGGGAAGCCACATCAACCAGATCCCCACCAAGTACAGCCAGGCCGAGTCCACCAAGTTCCTCATCCTCACCGTCGTGTCCATCCTGTGCATCGTCGGCGTGCTGCTGGCCTCCAGCGTGGTCTACTGCCTGCGCCACCGCTCCCACCACAAGATCAAGGAGAAGCTCACCAACCTGGGAACAGATACTGGCAGCGATGCTACCGCCACCTATCAGGTAGGAGGTGTTACTGTGAAGTCGAATTTGAAACATTTGTGCTTGGTCTTTTGATACGATACGACACGACAGCAACGAAATGACACAATGCGATACAATATGATACAATACAATGTGACGGCTACAATACAATATGATGCAATACAAAAGGATATAATAGATACGATGCAATACGATACAATACGATACAATACAATATGATCCGATATGATATGATACAATACGATAGGATGCACTACGATACGATATGATAGAATGTGATACGATACGATACGATACAACGTGACAGCTACAATACAATATGATGCCGATGACGATATAATATGATACAATATCATATGGTATAATACAATACGATATGATACAATATGATACAATACGATAAAATACGATGGGATATGATATAAAATATGATACAGTACGATACAACGGGATATGATACGATATGATACAATACGATACAATACATTACAATATGATCCTCTTTCATATGATACAATATGATACGATACGATGCAATATGATACGATATGATACAATTACGATACGATATAATACAATATGATACAATACGATAAAATACGATGGGATACGATATAAAATATGATACAGTATGATAAGATACGATACAATATGATATGATTCGATGTGATACAATGTGATACGAAGCGATGTGATACAATATGATACAATATATGATACAATATGATACGATAAAATACAACGCGATACGATATGATATGATACGATTATTGATACTTTTAAAGCAGCAGCAGAGAAACGAGCAAAACAAGTACAATGTTGTTAAATAAGTAGTATAACTGTAACACTTATAAAAGATACAGTATTGGGATGTGTCCAGAAACATTTCCCAAAAATCCTTAAAAGTTCTAAAAATTTATTGCAAAGTCCTACTTGAACCAAAGAGTTTCATTTGAACGATTTCATCATATTTGCTTTTTAGAGCTAATAAATCCAGTAATTTTCACTAAAACAAGGAAACAAACATAAGAGAAAGTTTCTTATCATAATAAAATAAAGTATAATTTGATTTTTTCTGCTTTTCTGTCCATAAAAATCCAACAAAAAGACAAACAATAGATTCCTATTTATGCCATTTTGTTTCCGCACACATGTAAAAAATAAATTCAATCCACAAGATCCTTTTAATTCCTTTTTATATATTTATATATAAAACATGAGCCATTATATCTAATTTCCACCATTTTAGTCTTTTTCACTTGTCTACATGGATCAACCGGTGGGTCATTCTCGTCATCCGTGGTTTTTGTGCTTATTTCCGTTCCCGCTCTGCTCTCGTCATAATTATCCTTTGACCAGAATAACCGCGTGTGAAATTTAATTTACAGAGTCACAATATTGAGTGGCTTTTTTTGAGCAAAGAATTAGATTGAGATTTATTTTTGAAACTAGAGTGGTCCTGGGTGTTTAATCTTTACCTCAGCGCCGGGAACCTGCAGACGCACCATGTTACTTTTTACACAGCGATCTGTTGTTTGCCAGAGACGACGCCGGCGACGCCGTTAATTCATCGTGTCCTAACTTGTCCTGACGTTTCAGCTTCACACACGCTCATCAGTTCACATAAAACATTCATTTTTCCCCAGCGTTCTCAGTTACTTGCCTCTGAGGATCATTTTAAACCACTAATTCTAATTAAAATTCAAACATCGGACAGTTTGCGAATTATTTAAACACAGAAATTGTTGTGTTGCTCTTTCTTTCTTGGGAGGTTTGCTCCGCCCTGATTCGCCTTAGCTGCAAAATAAAAGACGTGTTTGTGAAATTTCGATAAAGTGTTTTGCGAATGAGTGGCAACTCTCGTCACATGACGCCCTGCGTCAGTTTTATATCGATGCGTCTGAAAAACCACCTCACGAGAGCGTTAGAGTGTTTTAGCTTTAGATATTTGAGAGGTTTTTCAAATGTGGGTGATTCTGTTACCAGTTTTTTATTGTGATTTTTAGGTTTTGAGTATTTCTAGAGGGTGAGTGGAAACACAGCATGTGAGAGAGAGAAAGTGCTCGGTGTTCAGTTCGTCTTGTGTCAGTGCTGCTGTGTAGTCGGGTTCCCTGGGCTGGGCTCTGGCTCCTTTTGTGGTTCAGTGTGAGTGTTTTTGTGTTTTAGTGCGTGTGTGTGTGTGTGTGTAGTCTCTAGGGCTACATGCAATTAAAGCAGACAGGAAGCAGCAGGCTGCCTGACGGCCGTACTACTGCGGCTCCTCCGCGCCGGCTGCACAAACACAAACACACAAACACCCCGAACACGCTCGTCACTTACTGGATGCTAATGCTTCGTGTCCTTGTTTGAGGCCTTGCATCACAACCCTTCACACACAAACACACGCTGTTTCCACCTCCCCCCCCCACCTCCTCCTCGGCCCCTCTGCCTCCCCGGCCTGTCACTCAAACGGGCCCCGGTGTAACTCCGACGTGGGATTGGCCGGCGCCGACAAAAGGACGCGCTGATTGACAAGCGTCGACAGAGGAGCGCGCGCGGAGCGTCGCGGCGCCGGGGTTTGGGCAGGACGACGCTTGTCAGTCACTCGGTCCCTGGATTACTCCGGAAAACCTGCAGCGTCTCTTTATCGTTACATCTGATTCAAACTTTTATCTCCTCCCTGAAAGTCTTTTTTTTTTTTTTTCTTCTTCTCTCCCTCCGCCGGCGGCCTCAGATCATCGCACCTGATTGCTGCGCAGATTCCCCCAAAAATCAAGAGATGCTATCTGGAAGCAGAATCGTCTCATTTAAAGATATGATCACCCCCGACCGTTAACTTTCTTGAAGCTGGTGGAAGAATTCCTTCAACTTTCAAAACCTCGAGTCGAAAGAATAAACTCGTTATTGACTTTTTAATATTTATTTTATCCGTATCTGCCTCCCTCCTCCGTCTGTCATCTCTCCCTGTCTCAGTTTCAATCCAAGGACTTTCATTGTCACGATAGCATCTTCACGCTACCACAAGAATAAGTGAACGACACTTCTCCAGCACATGTCAATTTAGATTTAGCAATCAAGCAATAACTCCTGCTCTTTGTCCGTCCGTCTCTTTCTCTTTCTGCCTCTGCGTGAATGCACTGGTTTGCTGAGGACAATCTTTCATTATATATATATGAAAAGAAAAAAGAAAAAACTCATTCCCGTTCTTCTGACCCTGACAAAGGTCCACTCCCAAAACCATGAGGGAGAAAATATATTTAAGAAGAAAAAAAGTGCTGCGTAATCCTGGTTCATCCAGTGATGTAGAGAATCTGCGCTGGTTGGATTTCTGTCTGCAGCCTCTGCAGGAAGTCATGCAGCGTTAATAGGAAGCGACAAACAGTAACGATTGGACCTGAGATCAGGGGTCACGTCACATCTCCAGCAAATAATAATAATTCACGCAAGCACCTTCTAAGCAGTTTGTCCCTAATCAGAGACTTTCAGATCCTCATCATAACTATGACGCTCTGTGGTTACCAGGCTCTGGTACAGATCATATATTACATATAAAAAAAATAAGCCTCTATCTGTTGTGGTTTTCATCCCAGATAACACTGATATTTTTAGTTTTTATTTATTTTCTTTACTTTGCACTAACACTACATTGAACTTGTACAGCAGCAAAGACTGATGCATCCTGGTGAATGCTACATGCTACATGCTAGCTCTGGTTTAGGGGATCTAAACCAGAGCTAAGTTGTAATAAGTTTTTATTATGAGGCAATCCGTTACTTTTAAGTTACTTTCACCAAAATAACTCAATAGATCGTATTTCATTCAGTGAAGCTCATTTCCACATCTGGTAGAAGACGTAGCTGTAGAATGGCTAAGCTAAGCTAACGCTAACAACAGTACAATATGATGGAGCAGTTATGGCTCATGGTGCGATACATGTTGTGATAGAGATACTGTTAATTTAGTTGTATTCATATTGAGCCACTCGTGTATATTGTTAGTGAACACCTAAACAAAGCTGCACCACGCTACATGTTTCATTAAGTGAAACTGAAATAAATTTAACAACACATTTAAATAATAAATCAAATTATGAGTCAGCTGTTCTCTAGCACAAACAGGAAGTTAACATTTTATCTGATTATTTTTTTTGCTCCTCTGCTAATCTTGAATTTGCATAAAAACACACAATTTTCAGGTTTAAAATCTATTGTTAACGCGCGTTGCTAACATTTGTACCCACTACATGCAAGCATTCCCTGCCTGCTCTAAGGTAACATCTGAATTACTTCACCCACAGAGGAGCTCATTTAAATCCCTCCGTCCTCCCTGACTCTCCTCCTTCTCGTCCTGACACCACCATACGTTTGTTTGCTTGCTCATGCTCACAGGCTAAAGCCCCCGAATTTGTTTTGGTCATGAGGGGCATGTAAACAAGAGGCGTCCCATGTGCAGCGACCCCAAACCCAGCCCCCCCCCCCCTCCCCCCTTCCCTTATTAGCAGGTTTTTCTAAAGAGAAGAGAGGGGGGGTGGGGGGCGTTGCTTTGGACGGCACACGCCCGCCGTCGCCCCGGGGTGATGCATGATTCGAGACGGTCATGTGGCGCCAAGTGGATTCCCTGGCATGACGCCCATGAGAGGGGGCGGCCGGTGGGTCTTTCTTTGGGGGCACACGTCCTGTTAAATGAGCCGCTGCACCGTTAATGCGCTTCATTCAGTGGCCTGTTTGTTTTACACGACCCTCGCTGCTGTTCACTGATTAGCGCACGAAACTTTTATTTAGTTTGAAGCAAGAAAACTTTTTCTTTTTCTCTCTTTTGGAATCATTGAAAGTCGATTGTGGATTCGCTTTTTGTGATCGATGTCTCGTCTGTGAGACGCGCATTCATTTTCATAAATTTCATTGTATTTTGAAATCAATTTTTCCTAAAGCTCGCCTGGCGATCGCCGATCCATCACGGCGGACATTTATCCGCCTTTATTTATAGGCGACGTTAATGCGGCCGTTCAACTGGACGACATCGACGTCTCAGATCTGCCAAAAAAGGCATTTCATTCATGAGTTGTGTTATCAGAAAATTGAATCCAGAAGACAAAAAAAAAGAAAAGCTCATACGAACGTCCCGGAAAAGGCCGCTCTCTCTCGTTTGTTGCTCTGAAATGTGAACGGACCGGACTCCCGGGTGACCTTGAATGCACCGTCAACAGAAACTTTGTGTTGAGGAAATTTTCTCTTGAAGGAAGTTACGTCATAGAAGTCTTTGCTGCAGCTGGGGCTCGTTGAGACATGAACGCTGTTTGCCTTCAGGACAAAACTAATCACTATGGAGCCAATGTTTGTCCCACTTAGTCAAATAGACCCCCCCCTCTCTGTTTAATCTTGGTTAGATTAGAGTCCTGAAGTAGCCGAAGCAGAAACCAGTGAATCTTTTATTTGGTCTTGTCCTGAACGTGGACAAAACCAAGGAGCTGGTCATTGACTTCAGGGGGAAGAGGACACCAGTGGAGCCCATCATCACCATCCAGGACCTGGAGGTGGAAGTAGTGGACGGCTACAAGGACCTGAGATTCTACATGGACAACAGGCTGGACAACAGTGATGCTGTGAACTAGAAGAGTCTGAGTAGACTCTACTTTCTGAGGAAGCTCAGGTCGTTCATTGTGTGCAGTGAGTCACTAGAGTCTTTCTACCAGTCTGTACTTTGCTGTGGTTTGTTGGGGGAGTAGTACCAGCCAAAAAGACATCAGCAGGATCAACACCATTGATGTGAAAGGCTGGACATGTGATGGACAAACTGGATAAACTGCTCTCCATCATGGACGACCCGTCCCATCCACTGCACCAAACACTAGAGGGACAGAGCAGCTCATTCTCCATCAGACTGACTCATAGTGAAATGCTACAGAAACTCTATCCAGCTGTATAACAGCTCACCTTTTTGTAACAATTAAGCCGCTATGACTAATTAATTTCCCTTGTGGATCATTAAAGTCTGTCTGAGTCTAAGTCTAAAAAGATTTGACAACTTGACTTGGAGTGTAACTTGACCCGGCAAAGAGTGGAGTTAGAATGAAAGAAAGGATGAAGTCACATTCAGTGACTTTCAGCTGCCTTTGACTCGCAGATAATGAGGCCTACACACAATCAGGCATAACATTATGACCACCTGTCCAAGCTGGACAAATGTAGACACCATAGTTGACATTCAGTGTATATATACACAGGTTAAAAATATTTAAGTCATACTCCCGAACAGCTGCTAAACCTGCTCTACGACGACAGTAACAGACTCTGACCAACTAGTTTGATGCTCTAACTGAAATGTGAAGGGACAAGGAGCAAAGAAGTGGAAAGTGACTGGAGTTTCATTTGTTTTTAGAGGAGGGAGCTGGAGGATTGATGGTCAAACAAGAATCTGCAGGGAGTCTGCTTGATCTCAGAGCTTCTCTCTGACTCTGTCAAAGCTCAGAGGTTTGACAGATTTGACAGATGTGCATGTTTTTTAAAACAATGTCTGCATATTATATATCTATATAGTTGCTTTTAGGCCGTTGCATGTGCAGCTGTCTTGTCTTCATGTCCGTGAGTGAGTGCATGTCTTTTGTGTGTTTGTGCCGTCGTTATCCCGGTCCAGGGCGATAATCTCTTCGCATTCGTGAGCCCGGGCTCATAGATCAGCGTCAGCGCCGACCTGTGAGAACAACCGGTCGGATCAGATACAGACACTAATGAAGGCCGGTTCACATTACCGCCACCGTCAATCACACGGGCCGTTCGGCTCATCATCGGCGTCTCATTAAAGAAACACAGACGCCGGTGGAGATCCAGCGCAGAGACGCTAGGCGATGTGCGGTTTCAGGTGGACAGGAGGGAGCTCGGTATCTCGACTGCGAGTCGATTCGTTATTCTAGTCGTGTGTTCCGCCTTTTATTTTATTCAGTTATTCTCAAAGGTTGAATTTATGAGTTACATCATAACAACATTAGTTTAAAAGTTTACAAGGACCTTGTGGGTTTTGTGTGGAGTTAATTTTACATGTGTGCTGTCCTTAAAAGAAATTTAGCTTGTTGTGCTTAATCATATTTTCTATATTATATATATCTATATATAAAACTAATCCCCAAGCTTTTACAGAAAATTAATTAATGTTTTTGTACTAAAATTTATGTATCAATTTCCTATTTTTTTGCATTTTTCTTTTCTTAAAATCTTAAGACAGTTAAGTTGTGAGGCCTTGTAGAAGCCTCCTCTGATGGATTAGAAAACTGTCCAGTTGTGGGATCAATGTTCTCTACGTCGTTGTCTTAAAAAAGATCTCATATTTAATTGGACCAGCTTTCGCTTTGATTCCAGCAGCATTTTCTGTGTCAGTGCTTCAATAAGAAGCTTCAGCGATGTCACAAGATTCGTTTCCATCCAGTGTTGCTTTGAGATCTTGTATTGATGATGGGAGAATCTGACCACTACATAAAAACTTCTCCATCACATCCCAGAGGTTCTCATTGGGGTTCAGGTCTGGACTCTGTGGTGAAAATGAGCTGGTCTCATGCTCCCTGAACCACTCTGAGCCTGATAAATCCTGGTATTGTCATCAGGGGAATCGAAATGGAGTTAAATAACTTGTTTTTTATTTTTGTTTATAGTAATTAACCAATAGGAGGCTCCCATTGCTGCTCGCTAGTTCTGGGCGTATCGATCTAAATATCGATAGTATCGATACCAAGGCTGGTATCGGTATTGGATCGATACTAACGTGATGAAATCAATACTTTTGTTATAGCTTCTTATTCAATGATCATGACATTTCAAGAAAACGTATCGGTATCGACGATACCAGCCCTGTATTGACTTGGTATCAGATTGATTATCCCGGTATCGCCCACCGCTACAGCTAGCGTGGCTAAAAAGTAAAAATCAACCTGCAGCGTTTAAAAGAAACACCCCTACTACTTCCAGTCTTTAGTTTAGTCGGTGTTTTACCATTCACACGCCAAGAAGTCACTGAAGCTGTAGAAGAAGACGTACAGGAAGAGTTTGACATGGTGACACTTTCCCTCAACGTTTTATGTATCAAACGAAGGCTTGCTGTCGTAAGTTGTGCTCATACGACTATTCTCGCCCAGGTGTCCACACACGGTCAGCGGCTTTTCATTTTTGCTCGTGGTCTCGTTGTGGTTTTATGCTCTTAACAAAGGGAGTTGTCTCTGAAAGTTCTCACAGTGAAGGTCAGAGCGCATTAATGAGGCCACTTTTGATAACTAATCCCGTTTAGTTTTGCCTGAATCCAACGCTTACGCCCACGTTTGCTCATTAAAGCCCTTTCGCTTTTGTCTTTTTTTCTGCTTTTGAACTTTCCAGAACAGAAAGAGAACCAAAATGAAAAGGATACTCGCAAATAGAGACACAGTTGCTGGGGAGGAAATTCATCAGCCGCCAATGGCAAACAGGAATATTAAAACTTCTGACAGTTATCCTGTTATTAGAGGAGCTTCATCAGTTCTTATGACGATAGTTTGGATTTCTGACTCAATCGTACACTTTCCAGAAAACACATATTCATGAAAATGACTCAAAACATCAGCGAGTTTCCAAACATGACCTCTCAAACAGGGTCGTCACAAGCGGACAGGCAATCGCCTAGAGCCCCGAGCTGGAAGCCCCCCCCCCCCCAGAGACAGCTGATATTGGTCCATATCAATGACAATGATGGAAACACTGCAATGACAACACGTTGGGAATCCTGTGTACTACTGACATTCATTGAACCCCACCCTAGACACACTGCAATGGTGGTCTTTGTTGGGGCACCACTTACACAAAGCAAAATTAATGAACCTACCTCTCAGGACGTGCAAGAACTTCTTCTAAGTTGACAGAAATAACAGTAACGAAGAATAAAAATTATTTCATTGAGTCTCAGAATGTGATGTTCAAAGGTCTTGGAAGAAATAGTGGTTGCATTTCAATTTAAGTTTATTTATTTCAGCAGGGACATTGCACATCAATAGACGTTCCTCCCAAGAAACAAGGATGTGGTCATATATACACAAATTTTTATATACACATAATCATAACAATTTGTTCTGAATTCTTCATGTTTTCTGAGTGTTGTTGAGGAGGAGGGGGAGTGGGGGGGGCCCAATGGCCCCCGGCCCCCAGACTGTCCTGAAACAGCCCTGCTCTCAGACCATTATGGACTGATCTTTGTTCTCAATCTCTCTGACTGTGGATTATTTGTGAACTCTTCAGAGATGGGTTTGTAACCTTTTCCAGCCTGATGAGCAACGACAACTCTTTTTCACACACTCCCCCAGATGTGATCAGACTAAGATTTACTTTAAGACACAACGAGGCACCGAGCACCTGTGAGTCTCACCACGTTGACTGGAAACGAAATAAGCTTCTAATCCCACTCACTTACCTTTTACACCTCACAGATATGTAAGATTAGTGTGACATTTCTGTTCAGTTTGATCGACTTCTCTTCGTCCACTCTCAGGACTTGTGTGAAAATCCGCTGAGTCATTTTTTTATGCCGAAATGTATAAAGTTTCTGGTGGAGGCGCTGAATATATATGGAGCTTTAGCCCAAATCACCTTAATTTATGTGAGACGCGCTCCAACCTTGACGGCCGTGTGGACTGAAAGACTAAACCTGAGCAGGGACGAGTCTCTCCAAACTCGAATCACTTGAAAAGCTCAACGTCGGTGCTTTAGTTTGAGACCTTGGAATAAAAGACTCACATTTGACGTTGATGTCTGGCTACAGACACGTACTGGTTTGTCTTATTCTGAAAAAATCGATGGTAAGATGCAAAATGGAGTACCATGCCACCATATCTTAGTCTTAATGGACCCGATTAGGGACAAACTCATTAGGGAAACGTTTTCTGAAGTCGAATTATTTTGGCATCTGAACGTGACTGTTTCCTTTTGTGCGTCGTTTTTTCACACCTTTAAACGTAACATCCAGAGGAAACAGTATTTATCTTCTTTGTTTGAGGTATTTTCATACGCTTGAACTCAAATCATGTCTTTAAATGTTCTGCCGTGTTACTGACTGACTGATGTGCCTCCTCCTCGTCCTCCTGCAGGAGCTGTGTCGCCAGCGCATGGCCGTCAAACCTCCGGCCGAGCGCCCGGAGCCCATCTCCTCCCGGATCAACAGCGTGTCGTCTCAGTTCAGCGACGGGGGTCCGGCCGTCAGCCCCTCGGCCCGGAGCAGCATCTCCTCCTGGAGCGAAGAACCGGCTCACTCCAACATGGACATCTCCACCGGCCACATGATCCTGGTGAGTCTCCGCCGACAACGCGGCTGCTGTTCGCTGCTTTAAATGTATAAACTCATGAGGCTCAGAGATGGAAATGGTGTCGGTTGCATTCAGTAGATCTTAAGGAAGCCTGGCCCTGATTCTCCATTAGTCCTGTGTTGTGCATGTTGACTATTTATATATAAATATGGATTAATTGCATTGGTCAAACTGATGCTATTTTCCTGGGGATATGGGCAGCGCCATCTTGCAACTTTAGAGCCAAAGTCTGATCAATACAGTCCGGTCGTGTTTTCATTAAATTAATACTACGCTCTGATCGAACTCCATCAGTTACAAGGAAATGTTGGATTATACACTTGCCGCTATACGGAGTGGTTGCCATGCCAACTATGCCACATCGTGCTTCCATAGCGTCAAATAACAAACGGGGTGAAACTTATCCAAAAGAATTAACATATTAACTAAATAAAATGCCTGAAACCATCCTTGGAAAAAAAAATAAAACAAATATTTGACGTGTATTTTAATGTTTTATTTCGGGTTATTACCTGTAATGCAGCCTCCAGCCACCAGGGGGAGCTCTACTAGCTTTGTTTTCACTTTAGAGGAGCTGTCGCGTCCTTCGTTTTTAAACAGTCTATGGACACAACTGATAGCGATGCCTGACTCGAGTGTCCACAAACATGAGGCAGTTTATTTCTTTACAGATGCTCTTAGATCAGCTCTGGTTGATCTACGAGTCCCGTGACCTTGGTCGTGAAAAAAGTTCAATTAAACCTGACGTCCTCTTCTTCTGCTCCGACAGCTTCACAGACGAGTCACTTACTATTAATCTACTTAGAAAAGTAACTAAATAAACTGTGACAAACCTCAACTGGCGAACACATTTTTTTTTTGATTCCTTTTAACTTTAAACATTTTTAAATCATTAAAAACCAGCAGGACTGTTCTTTCTTTCTTTCTTTCTTTCTTTCTTTCTTTCTTTCTTTCTTTCTTCCTTCCACTCTCACTCACTCTCTCCTCTTACGGTTTCTGTTCATCTCACCCACTCTTTCTATAAGCAGACTCCCCACCCTCTTCTATGCAGCAGATGAAAATCTCTTTTGAAAATCTTTTTTTTTTTGATGTGTTGAAGACACTAATTACCCCAGAGATTGACACCAGAGTCGCGTTGAGGAGAAACGGGACCCCCCCCCACCCACCCCCCACCCCCACCCACCCGTAGCCCCGCGCTCTCGGTGGAAGCTCTGAGGTCACACATGGATGTAAATAGATTTGAGTTTGTGTTAGCGACGTCGAAAAGATAAGAGGGAAGAAATGAAGAGGTGCGTGTTTTTGTTGTGTGTGTGAGGTTGTGTTCTGGTCCAGATCATCACCGAGTTACTTTAATTATAGAGACAGAAACGTAAAAGGTGTGAGGGGTGGATGAACACAGATCAGGTCCAGATGAAATTCACATGATTGGTTCTGTTAATGAATCAACACTCGCCTGCAATCAGAGGAATTACTTTTTATTTATTTTAGGTTTTGTTTCTTATCGACCAGAAAGAAAGAAGGTGTGAGAGGGACACGACTCTTTTTAGAAACACAACAGAGTCTCAGACGTCCTCCAGGGTTTCCCAGTTTAACATTATAGCATCTTCTTTTACTTCTGTCTTCTCCGGCTGTAACATAGACGTTCACGCTCTTTTAAGACTTTTTTTTTATGCCGTTACACTGATAGAATTAAATCTGCACAGCTTCAGAAAGCGTGCGATGTTCGGGTTTGGACAAATGAGCAAACATGGCTCATGTTTCTTCTTCTCCCCCTCAGTCCTCAGTCATCGCAGCGAGCGTCATAGAAATATGATTAACAGTTAAATATGAGAAATTATTCAATAAAAATAAACTGAAATCATTTGGAAAAACATTTACTGATACAGTTTTGCACATTTTTTTAATCACAAATAGACAGTGTTAAGTTTTAGTTTCATTTAACATTCCTCTGTGTCCTATATTGGACAGCAGTGTCTTTTTGAACCAATCAGATGCTGCATGATGCAATATGTCATTTTCTCCTGGTTTCATGGATAAAAGTCATTTTAGGGCTCGACAGCTTCTCGTTTTTTAACTGTGCCAACTTTGATTCTTCAAGACCAAAACCACTTAGAGAGATTCTGACTTTTGAGATAGAAACTCCAGAGTCTCGGCTTTTAAAAGAGACCGAGACCATGACTGAGCTCCAACACGTTCCTGAACAGCGTTCGGTTTACTCTGGGTAAAAGACATCATCATATCATCATTACCACGGAACAATTATTGTTTACTACTGTTTAATTTGGCCGTGAACATAAAAAATGAGGTAAAATCATCCAATGAGAACATAACTTTTTAGATGTTGCTGTTGGGCTTTATTGAGATGATGTAGGTGAAAACACACACACCAGAAACTCGTTTTATTTGGTAGCACTAATAAAAGCTTCAGCGTTTAATCCCCAAAGAGCAAGAAGTCAGATTTACTTTAATGAGCCTCTTTTATCACCGTTTGTATTTCATTATATTATATATTTAGTTGTTGGATTGTAAATGTCCTTTTAATTGGTTAATAGCACTAAACTTGTCCAAATAGTCTGCGTTTATTAGGAGCCTCCTGTGCTGGATGAGCAGCTTTTACTAGTTTTTTGCTCCGTGGAGGAAATAAAAAGGATGATTGTGGCGGTTTGTAAGTCGAAGGACGCTCGTCATCACGAGAGGCGAGTTTCAGTTCAGAGCGAGTTTCAGGACCACGGACAGTTCCACCCACAGAGCCGGACCAGGGCTCTGATTGGTCCAAACCTTCCTCCTACAGCAGGAAGTTTAGAAAGGTTTAGATACGGTCACATGGATGTTCACTTATTATTATTATTATTTTTATTGTTATTATTATTATTATTATTATTATCATTATTATTTAACTGGACCAGGTCTTTGAGGCCCAAACTTCAGAGAGTGAACTGGAAAAGATAAAATATGAATTAGTTTTTCTCACACCAGTGGTTTCAATTCATTTTCTTATTTATTTCTTTGTCGTTAATATTTTTAAACATCTTTTATTCATTTCTTCCTTTTATTCTTCTTTCTTCTCCTTCACCCATTCATTTTCTTTCATGCTCTCAGTTTTTTCCATCCTTTCATTTATCTTTCTCTTTCCCTCTTTCAATCTTTCAATCCCTTCTTTCTTTCTTTCTTTCTTGCATTGTTTTATTTTTCAATCAGTTCTTTCTGTCTTTAATGGATCCTTTCTTTCTCTCTCTCTCGTCATCTCTTTTCTTTTTCCTCCGTGGAGTTGAACGCTTCCTCTGTGGCCGGGATTCAATTTTTTTCACTTTCCACAGAAATATTCTTCACACCTACAAGAGAAACTCATTTCACATTCACATCATGATGTCACCCGGAGACAGAACAACGAGTGTCACGGCGGGGAGGTGGTGGGGGGGTGGTTTGGGGTGGTGGGGGGGAGGGATGGGTGGCTCTGAATCCATCACGGAGCGAGACGAGTGCAGCCATGCAGCTGGAAAAGCAAATATTTCATCTGACGTCCTGCCACGCGCTCGATTGAGGCAACTGTTGAGCCATTAATAAAAATTACCCCCTCCCCCCTTCACACCCCCCCTCCTTCCCCAATACAAAAAAAAAACCTAACATGATGCCTGATGAGCAGCAGCGCCCCCACCTCCCCCGGAATTAATTGCCTCTCGTAAACCCCTGGCAAACACCATGTCATCATCCACCCACTGCTTTTCATTTGAGGAGAAACAGCTTTCAGCATCTTATCTGAGTTAATGTATTACTTGGTCCCACGTGACCCCCCCCCCCCACTTCCCTCGCCCCCCCATCCTCTCTGCTTGTGTCTTAAGAGGATTAGGCGACTCTATATATAAAGCACATTATCTTGTCTTTTGTTGCGGGCCCAGTAAGTGTTATAGATTATGCTGCAGCGGGAGCCTCGGCTCAGATTAACCGGAGCTGGTGGGAACCTGTTGTGGGTTCCTCCAGGGTTCTGGGTTCTGTGTGTTGGGTCAGGGTTCAACGGGTGGAGGAAGGAAGGAAGGAAGGAAGGGCTGCAGGAAATGGGTTTTAAATTTTAAATGGCTCTAATGTGGTCAGGTGAGGAGAAGGTGGACGTGTCAGGATGATGCAAAACATTAAAAAAAAAAGTTAAATTCATCTTTCAAGATTCAAGCCCCTTGTGTGTTAGATGTCGTCACTTTGTAAGTTATCAAAACCTAAAACTTTCGAAGAACGCTCCATTATTTAAAAAATAAAGTACTTTCCATTAACTCCTTTTCCATCAGCGTCCTTTTTTTTCTTAGTTTGACTTGTTGGACTGAACATTTCAAAATTATTCCCGTAGACGTCCTCCAGATTTTTAATTCAGCTGTGTTTGATGTGATAGGACCCCCCCTCCTCCACCCAGACCGGACCAGACCTCCATCCCTGCTGAGAAACCGCACCCCGCTGCGATTTCTTCCCCTTCTTCTCAGCTTCCTTCGATCCAAAATGGCCGCCTAGTTACGTCACCTCCCACGTGGCCGCGTCTCTCTTTCCTACAGGTGCACGGCCGGAGTTTTATTGCGTAGCTTTTTTTTATTATTATTATTATTATTATCGAGCACCTTTTTGTAACTCTAAGCCCCCCCCACCCCATGACCCCCCCACCCCACCGCAGTAAGGGGATTATTCAGTGTTTGGCCGACACATGGTGATCTCAGCACCTCCTGATTGGATTGCAATAATCCTTTTACACAGCCACAAAACCCTATTACTCTGGCATTAGAGAAGAAGAGAGAGGGTGGGGGGTGGATGGAGGTGTGTGTGTGTGTGTGTGTGTGTGTGTGTGTGTGTGTTGGGGGGGGGGGTCAGACTTGTTTGGACTGTATGTAGTTGTGATGTTTTCAGACCGCGTCACGTATGGATTTTGTCCTTTCAGTCGTGTGTGTGTGGGCGAACGTATTTCATTTTGCGTGTATAACCTCAGAAATGTAACCTGTGTGCGGTGTTTGTGCGCTCGTTGTGCGTATTGTTGAGTGTTGCCGGCGGCCCTGACCTCCCGCTGGTGATAAGCGTCTGCGTGCAGGTGGAGGGTCGCGGCCTCCTCTTCTTACATCACCGCCGCTTTTAGCAACGAATAGAACGCGAATAGACGAGAAGAGGTTACACACTGCGTGTGCGTTCACGTGCTTTCAGTCGCACACACACACACAACGAAGCCGCGAAGAGACGACACAAACAGGAAGCAGCACACGTGACGCTTCCGACCGGCGCTCGTTTCCATTCTCCTCCAGCCGCCGACTTCCATTTTTAACAAACGCTGCTCGTTTTAGCTGAAAGCCATTAGGCCTTTTTTTTTTTTTTTTTTAAGGGGGGGGCTAATTCTGATTAAGATCGGCCCCATTTGTAACTGCCACCATAAATCATCGCTGGAGCCATTTAAAGAACCAGCAGCAGCTCGTTTGGTTCCCTCATCCATTACGGAGAGACCACACCGTCCATATTCTGTGTGCACGCGCTGCTGCTTCTCAGTCCCGCTCAAATAAAAATAATTAAAACAAGAAAACAAAGATGTCGGCTCACTTCTTACCTTCTTTAATCATGAAACCTGGTGTATACAGGAAATAACTGAAAGACAAACTGATCAGAACATCAAATAACCATCTAATAATAGAGACTAATGACATTTCTAATTCATTCTTTGCTTTTTTTTATGTTAACAGTGACAAATAAAAGGTCTGATTTAGGGTTAGTCGCTGCCTGCATCATATATCCTCCCGTAGTGACCCTCCCCTTCCCTCTTCTCCTTCAGTCCTACATGGAGGACCACCTGAAGAACAAGGACCGCCTGGAGAAGGAGTGGGAGGCTCTGTGCGCGTACCAAGCCGAACCCAACGCCTGCACCGTCGGCCTCAAGGACGGCAACGCCAAGAAGAACCGCTCGGCTGCTGTCGTGGCCTGTAAGTCCCTTCGCTCTCTGCTTCTCAGTGTGTTTAGATTCCAGTAATCAAGACGTGAGCCCGTCTGTCTGAGCGCTAATGTTCCTTTAACCCGAATATATTCAAATCCTAATCATAAATGTGGTTGGTGTCACTGAAGTGAGGCTTTAGAAGGACCTGTCCTGTTTTTGAGAGTGGTCCTCCTCCGTTTTCCGTTCTGGAAGAAGCCAGTGGTGCTTCAAATAGGAAGCGCAATTTCTTCCTGACAAACTGCCCTCCCTGCTGACAACCTGGATTTCATTAAGCCTCGGCCCAGTGGAGAGAATGGGACAGCACTTTTTTTTTTTTTTTTTTTTTAAAGATGGGCTATTTCCACAGAAGAAGCTTAGAAATTTTAATCATTGATGAGGTCGGTGCAGGAGAGCTTTAATAGAAAACTAATTTACAACCCTCCCGCTCGCCGCATCTACTCCCGGGTTTCTGATAATAGAGGCCCGGCCGCAGAATTTACAGGGAGAGAAAGTGTTTGGAGGTGTAGCGGCTGAGTTTTAGGATGTTTTCTGCGTCTGTGGATACCACTGCACCAACCACAACCTTTGTTCTTGTCCAAAATGATAATGCAGAAGGTGTTAGACGCCATTACTGAGCATCTGTTCCTTTACTATAAGAGAAAAGTCTCAGGGACACAGTCGACTCTTTAGTATTTACAACTGTGTCTCCATCTCTGCAATTTTCAGACTGATAGTTTTGGATCAATAAAGATGGAACACAGAGGAAAGGTTAACGGAGGAGGTTCTACGTGTTTTTATGACTTGTCCTTGGTGAAATTTTGGAGCAAATTTCAGTTTCCATTGTTGAAAGTGAAGCAGGAAGTAGAAACAAACATTAACCCGACTGGTAAAAAAAAAAAGAGACAGCGCCCACTAGTGTTTGGGTGGTGGTGTTGTTACGGAGCGAGACAGTAGAGGCGGGCGATACCAAGTAACTACAGGGCTAGTATCGTCGATACCGAACAGATAATAACAAAAATACAGATATAAGAATGTGAAAAACACACAGAAAATAAAGTCAGTTACAAAGACAGTTGAGCAAAATAAGTGAAACAAAAGCAACAATGTAGTAAATATAAAAGTTATATAGTTATAAAAGATACTGGCCTTGGTATCGATACTACCGATATTTAGATTGATACTCTGAGCTCCATGAAACAGGCTGATGAGCTCACAGGTAGAAATGGAACCGGCATCGACCACGTACGTAAGGTGACAGCGTCTATGTCCCACGGTACGTTAAATGAGCCTTTAGCTGGGAGGCTAGGAAGCTAGCTGCAGTACAGAGCTGACCTCTGTGTGGGGACATCAAGTTTTAGGTTTGTGGCAGCTTCTTATTCTGCTTCATTAAGACTTTTATCCTCATAACTAAACGGCCGAACAAGGTACGAAGCCTCATCAAATTTTACATTTTGAACTAATTTGTTTATGCTAATTAATTTTTCTAGTTTAATATTACAGGGAAATTCTATCAGTAGTAACGAGCTATAACGTTGGGGCTTCATTGTTTGTTATTCTGCTTTTCAGACATGAAAATTTACCAGTTTGATATTTTTATAAACATATTGGTAGTTTTATTATAATATTGAGTGAAATAATCCCTGTGTCCACACATGAGGACATAAAACTACTTCCTGTTCAAAGACGATGCTTAGTTTTTTTAGTTATTAGGTCAAGTAAAGAAAAATGGAGAAATTAAAAATGCAAAAAAAGCTCAGGAGGTTAAGAAACTCTGCGACTTTGTGTTTTATTGATCAAATCGTTTCGTTTCATGTTAAACAAACAAAGTCAACTAGTTCTATTCTTATCTGAAACCGCCCTTATTAAACCATGAGCACACGCCTGAGCTGGTGGATTCCTTCGTAAAATGGTCGCCTCCTGTTGAGCTCCTGTATTCTGAACACACAAGAAACCCCTCATTAAAATGCATGTGACAGGACGCGCGCTTGCATTCGTGAGGCGAAACGCATTGAATTCTTCTACGTTTTCTTTTTTTATGTTTCAGATGATCACTCCAGGATCACCTTGAAGGTGGAGAACAGTCAAGGCAACTCTGATTACATCAACGCCAGCCCGATCGTGAGTACCTCCTCTGCATTTCTAACGCGCCGGCCGTGCCAGGCTCCCACAGTCCCCGCGGGGCATCGCAGAAACAAAGGCGGCCTACCGTCGCCCCAATACAAATTTTCTCGACGCAACGCTTGCTTAGCTCCGGTGGCAGCCTCACACTGTGTGTATACGTTCTGCACCATGAATATTAATGATCGCCGTGCGGCCGAACACCCCAGGCGAGCGCTCGCTCGCTCGCTTCGGGGGAAGGTGTGGGGAAAGGATCTGGGTTCGCTTCTCGTTTGCGAAAACACAAATTGATCCGCGGGGTCTTGGGATGCGATTGTTTGTGACCTTGGGTTATGCTAATTTGACGCCGCTTTGTGTTTACTGTTGCGGTGCGAAGCGGCTTGACGAGGCCTTCGCTCCGCACGGTGCAGATTTAAGCAGCAAAAACAGCCTGTAGGAAGGAGGAGAGGAGGGTGGCGGCGAAAGAAAGAGCCATGTGAATGCAGTAAGTGAGTGTATCAATTTGGAAACCAGTGGTGTAATAGTGGGTTTATGTTTCCCTGGAGGCAGATACAGTGGTATTCCATTAAAAGCAACAGAAACGCCATGCATTTCAAATCTGGGCGCCACACCAAACAGCGGCAGAGTGAAGCGAAGGAATCAGGAGTGAGCGGGAACAAAAAGAGCAATCCTGTCAAATGTCACAAAAAAAAAACAACAGCAGCACATGTAAGCGCACAAAGAAAGGACGCACACTTAATAACACTGTGTTCTCAGACACAAATACACACAGATGACACGGAGGAGAGAGCGGAAACACCCACGCAGACGTGCACGAGCGCACACTTCGGCGCTCAGAGAGGCCGTCACGCATCCGTTCCCACCTCCCACACACAGACACACACACACACACACACACACACACACACACACACACACACACACACTGATATTAAAGGATGGATGTATGGTGCACATGGTGTTATTTAAGGAGCCTCCTCTGCCCAACGTTCCCGTCCAACCGCGCGTTCACCCGAACCAAAGGAAGACGAGCAAAGATGAGAAGATGAAAAGGTGTTTTTCCGTCCGAGTACCTGAGTTTATCAGATCTTCCAGGTCCGTGCTCTTTTTGGTTTCCAAGAAAACGAAAACTGGAGAATGAACAGTTAACTATCCATAAACAAACAAACGAGAAACCTACATCTGGAACTAAACAAACCTGGAGCTCCTCTATAGTCAGAAGACAAACGCTCAGAGATGAATTCAGATGTCAGAAAGTCTAAAATTACGTCTGAATATTGTTCCAAAGTTAGAATAGAATAGAATAGAGGGTATGATTGTGACGTCACAGCTAGCTGAGGTCTCCATGGTTACGGCCAGTGAGTGGCAGAAGGTGACAGTTGAACATGGAGATTAGCAGCATTAGTTTGAATCATAGGCTTTAATAGCGTCTAAATTATAAAATTAATTTAATAAAAGGCGAACGAACAGATCTGAAAACCAGTCAGAGATATATTTTATATTTTTACAGATATCTGCCAAAGAACAGAGAAGTAAATGTATCACTGCATTAGAAGAAACAACTGGAATCCAGACACAGAAACCTGGTGTTGTGATTCATATTTAGTGTCAGGTAATGTTAATTTATGCTGTATTTTCTGATGAAGTCAAACCTTAAGTTACTTCTTAAGTTACGTTCTGGAGATGCTGTCAGATAAGTTTTAACCCAGTATTGTGTGGCTAACGATACTTCTCAGTAAAGCTCTTAGCGTTAGCGTCTTTTATTTAGCTACATTTATCAGAACTGAAATGAACTGAAACTGAGGCTAATCCACTTTCCAGATCAATACTAGTTCATATTGATCATTGTTGAGTCCAGTTGTCCTTAATTTGATCTGATAATCCACATTTTTCCTGGTCTCTCTGTATTTACTGATACATTTCACCGTGTTTTTGCCACTCAGGGGGCGTGGCCCTGGGAGGAAGTGACATCATGTGTACCCACTATAGACATTTATTGTCATTGCTCTAAAAACAATTTAAAAAAAAATGTTTGGTAACTCCAGTACTGCAGCAGCAACATCACACATTCATTCATGAATAAAAATAACAATAAAAAAGCCAGCATTTAGTCATTTAGAACTGAAACTCAACCATTTCCGTCTTTAGCTTTAATTAAATGGACTTCATGTATGTGGTTGTTGTTTTTTGTTTGTTTGTTTGTTTTTTTACCTCTGCAGACGATACATTTTACAAATTTTCCCTCTCATTCACCCATTTGCTCCCACACCGTGGTGTCTCTGACCGTCTGCTTCTCATCTGCCTGAGGACACTTAAGACATTTACACCGTCTCATGTGAAGCTTTAAATCCACTGTTTTTTAAAGGTTCACAGAGAATCAGGGACTCTGTTTTTCTAACTTATCAAGTAAAACCACTAAACCACACATCTACTACCTACGTCTGGGTCATGGACACATGAAAGCTCCTCCACTGTGAGAATTCAGTTTGACTTAAGCAACTAAACCAGAACTAGGGATGGTCGGGATCTAGTATTTCATTTAGGTCTAGTTTAATCTGAAAAACCCAAATCCAGGGTTCAGGTTTTGATCTAGTAAAGCCCAAGCCACTAAAACTTCTTGAATAATCACATTTCCTGGAAACTTGTCGCTTGTCTGTGCTTTATTTTCAAACCAGACTCAAATATTAGAATAAAAAAACATGTACCATGAAAACGTGTGTTTTGTGGCCTAAAGTCCCTCGTGCACAAACAATCAATCATTCAGCTGCTCAAACTTACTCACAAACACAATCAATCATTCCTTAAGACACACACAGCATTAGTGGAAAACAGACACACTTCCTGAGACATAATCAATCACGAGTACCTTCAGCCGTACATGAGTTCTTTCTCCGACCTCAGAGCAAACAATAATAAAGACGTCTCCAGTGAAACTTGTATGTTGGTGTTTTTAAAAGTTTAGATGATATATGTCCTCATGTTGTTCACAGAGGAGATTTCCTTTAACCATGACACTAAATAACCACACTAGTAATGATAATAACAAGAGATAAAATGTTTATTTTGGTGGTTAGACTCCAATGAGTAGGACAGGGCTGCTTCAAGACAGTCTGGGGCCCCGGGCTAAGCCCCCCCCCCCCCCCCCCCCCCCCCCACTAAAGCTCAAACAACAGGATTAAACATCTGATGACACATAGCATTTCATTAAAAGACCAGAAACGTAGCGTCTTTGGTGGCCTGACAGACTCCACGCTACTGTTTGTAGTTATTTCTCAGTCTTAATTGTATTTATAGTATTTCAATTGATGTTCTGTTGAACTTATAGATTATAAAAAAGGCCCTTAAAAATAAAAAGCCACTGTTTTTGGGCAAGGTTTTCCATTCTTTAAGCCCCGGCACCGTTTCAAATCGAATAAAACCTGAACGATACCCGTCCCTAGTCCCAGACGAAGGTGGTCGATGTGGATGGATCTGATGGCGACTTGAGTTCAGACCCACAGAATAACCAATAAGAAGTGGAGAATTACAATTCATTTAAAGAACTTGGGACTGAATGGTTCAGAGAACGAAAGCAATCTGATAGTTGGACGAGAGTAGTGAAGACTGAGAATAAAGATTCAAGATCACTTCTTTGGGAAACTGTTTTGTCCAAGAGTCTCAGGATAACAAAGAAGATACACGAACCAGACATAGAAGTAGGAATAAGAGTCAAAATGAAAATAAAATAAAATAATAAAAGGCAGAAAATGAAGTGCAACAGAAATAGACTAAATAACTTTAAATTAATGTGACAAAACATGTGAACAGGTCATTTGAATTAACCTGAAAACCAGATGTAATTCCTCCAGCTGGTTTAAAGTTGTCCTGGGACGTCTCCGTTGGGAACTCATTGCGTCCCAGTAACGATTTGCCGGACCAGTTAATTAATTTGAGTGGAGCTTTATGGGGGTGATGGACAGAAGAGAAACCATCTGAGCTCAACTTTTCGCTTAAGTTTCATTATAGTGAATTTAAAAACCTCAGGGACTTATTGGACGAACAGAGCAGCAGAAATAACGAACTTCCTCATCGATCAAATCGGAATCAAAACGTTTGAAGTGAATACGCAGAAAAGACAAAAAAGAAGCTGTCGGGTTCATCTGAGCCCAGAAAAGTATAGACTCGCAACCAAAGAGGCAATCAACACACTCGTAGAGCGACCGTCGGCGCCACTGAGGTGTCAGACCGTCGTAACAGTCGGATACATCACCAGCTTCATCGCACACACACGTTTCACTTCCTTCCTTCCAGAGAAAAGACAAAACTCCAGTAACGGGGATAATTACACGTCCTCCGCGTTTGTTCCTCGTTAAGTGGAAGAGCGTGAGAAAGAGACAAAGACAGTTGTCCTTTCACAATGTCATTAATGCCAGGGTTTAATTCTGGAGACACTCGGAGATGTCAGCAAGTATTGTGTCTCTGCAGAAGGAGGAGGACGTGAAAAGAGACGTGACACGTATAAAGGTCTGTCTGTCTCTGCGTTTCATTTCCCTTCTTCACTTTCTCCATCTGTCACCAGGTTCTTAACATCCACCTTCTTCCTCCCACTCCCTCCTTCTTGTCTTTCTTGATTTCTCCGTGTCAATTTGTGTCTCCTTCCCCCGTCCTTCCTGCTCTTTCTCTTTTCATTTCTGGATCTTGTGAGACATATTTCCCATTCCTCCCCGCCCAGAGACTCTGCAACAGACAATCAGGTCACATTTTGACCGGAACGTCCACATATTTGCGGATATCTCCGGGTATTTGTTGCTCGTGACGACATTTGAGCTACGAAATGTTTTAATGAGCAAACCTCGGCCTGGTACCTGGTGTCACCTTCGCTCTCTGCGAGTTGCCACATTTTAAGTTCATCAGAAGTGCATTATTGTTTGGCATTCATAAAAGGATCAGAGGGAGACCATTAAAGACAATTTGTTGCATGTGGGAAAAAGCCTCAGAAATGATCTGTCTTCCCTGTGTAATTGCCTCCAGCTAAATTGGTCTTGGCAATTATTACATTTACCGTACAATTTGCATGGTAATAGGCGAAGATGCCACTCACTTCCTCGCGGATTCGCCTCACGTTCGTCTCCTGTCTTCTGCTCGCGACGCCTCCGCCATCCTTCTGCAATTTTCATTAAGTTGGGGAAGAAGTCTGCGTTACAGTGCAGCCCGTCACCTCCTTCTCCAAGAAGCTTTTTAAAATACTCCACTAATAAACTGGCGTGGTATGCATATTAACTCAGGAGTTCTTTCACCGCTCATCATTCCAGCATTTTTGCAAAAAAAAAAAAAATAAAAAAATGCATATTTAGGACGTGCAGAGAGAAAATTGAATGCTATTTAATGAACCTTTTGGAGCTCTCGCATGGTCTTGGTCTATTTTTAAAAGACAAGACTCTGACGTTTCTATCACAAAAGTCAGAATCAGTCTAAGTGGTTTTGTTCTTGAGTGATCAAAGCTGGCACACGGTTAAAAACTAAGAGGTTGTTTCTGAAAAAATGTGTTGGTTGAATCTTACAATGGCTTTTATTAAAAACATCAGCACTATACAAAACTACAAATAAATCTATAATTTTGAAGCCTTTAAATGCCAGTTTGATTATGTAAAGTCACTGTTTTTTATGAAAAGAAAAAAACACATTTTTCCATAAAACTAATGTTTTTGGACTTTTTTTTTGTTTTTTTGGAAATTACCATGATTTTCTAAAATATTGACTTGGATGAATTATTAGTTTTTGTTTGCATCAGATTTAAAATGTACTACCCTCTTGAGTCATCCACAGGCAAAGGTGTCCCATTGACTCCCATTATAACCAAATATTAATCAGAAGATCAGAAGATTCTATCACAGTTTTTTGGAAGTGGACATTTTTGTCCTTACTGACATTCAGTGTGTTCGGTTCAAGTATTAGAATTTTTTTATTTTTTATTGGAAACTTTTTTATTGCAGACTTTGTTATAAAACAAATAATGGCCAGATGAAGACAAGATTTGCCCAAATAGACAAAAATGACTCCTAGTTTAACCAACTATTAATGAGCTAAGATCCTAACATAGTATTTTGGAAGTGGACATGTTTTCAGTGTTCTCTTCACCTATTAGATTTTTCTTTAATTTCAACTTTAATTTCGACTTTGCTATAAAAAAAAAGGTCCCATTGACTCCCATTATGATCAGATATTATTCAGCCGAGATTCTATCGCAGTTATTTGGAAGTGGATAATGGTCAGATGAACCCAAGATGTGCCCAAATAGACAAAAATGTCCCTAATGATGTATGAGGGTTAAAATAAATTACAGCTACACTTAAGGTAGCACCTGAAAGTTGTTTATATCTACAGTGAAATGTTTTGTCTCATAGAGAGAAGCTAATAACTTGATTCAATTTTGTCCTTTGATTTTCGTTTGAAAACTGTAAAACACGCTCTTGAAAGTGAAATCTCCCGATGGCTCATAAAAACACGCGTTTCTGAGATAAAAAAAAAAAAAAACAGATTAGAAAAAGTGTAAAATGTGGATTAACCTCGTAACCTTTTCCTGTCTCCTGTCCACACAGATGGATCATGATCCCAGGAACCCGGCGTACATCGCCACTCAAGGTCCGCTGCCCTCCACCGTGGCAGACTTCTGGCAGGTAAAAAAAAAAACACAGTGCACACACACAAACACACACACACACGACAAACAAAAATCAATACGTCCTCCCCTCTTAAACAAGAGTTAGCCGATTTATATTAGTGCAGCGAGCCACACAGGAGACCAGCTTGTTCTGCAGATGTCATTATTAATCCATCTTTCGCTGTAGTGCTCACATACACACCAGGCTACGATGGAGCCTATTGTTAATGCAGGGGGGCTTCACCCACTGTCCCGAGCGTTGGATTGGGTTTGAATCTCAGTGCGGGAGATCGATAAGTTATTCCAGCTAGTCTCTGCTGCCTTGTGAGAGCAGTGGAATCAGGAAAGGTCGAGCCGCTCGCGTCCCTGACGTGGTCCCGGTTACCAAGAAGCAGGAAGAAAAAGGAACGTTGTGTAGATACAGTCAACCTGAGTGAAATATAACAGACAGCTTGTTTAAAATGTACCAGAAAGTGTCTCGTATATTGTCTTTTGTGAAGATAAAAGTGTCTCCCGTTTTCCAGGGCGCTGCTGAAAAGCCGTCAAAGAAATCAAACAATGTCTTTTAATTAAGAAAACCAATTTCACCAAGAAATGAAAGTCATTTTTTTTTTCTTCCCCCAAATGGTTTTATTTGCTTATTACATCTCCTTCATATCACATATTATCGCCTCTTCTCCGCTTACTTCCCTCGGCAAGTGGTGACCCCAAATGTGTCACCGTTATATAACTTTTCCCTGGTCCAAACGGAGCCAGCGATACCGAATTAACACAAACGCTCCCCGTCGTATTCATCCGGCTCAGCTGTTAACAGCCCACTCACTTTAAAATGAAAGGGCTGAACAAAAATTCTGCAAATTCCACTTCAAGTGAACATCCAAGGCAAGTGGGAGGTGGAACATTTATAATAATAATAATACCAAAGTGAAACAGTTTTAATTGACTTGAACAGAGATGCTGCTCATTAGATGTGTGACGGTGGAGGATGGAAGCTTTTCTCTCGGATAAGAGAATGAACTTTAGCCCCGTGACAGAGCCACGTTTATTTCTTTGTTCTCCGCAGACTTTCCTCTGTCCCTCTCAGTTCAATATCTTTCAGCCGCAAACAACTGAAAGTATCACTGCACCTTTTTTTATTTTATAGTCTTTCTTCATTTTTAATTAGTTACACTCTAAAAAATGATTCACAGGGTTAGTAAGTATCGCTCAAAATCTAGCTTTTTCTGCACAAAAAAGAGAAAACAACAAAAAATCCTTGTATCAAAGGAAAACATCTCGTATTTTGTGCTTATTTTAATAACTTTGAGCTTATTTTAAGAATTTTTGTCTTCTTAATACAAGATGATCTGATTGACTATGAGAATATTTTGCTTTTTTCTAGTGATGCTGTTTTTACAGTGAAGTTGTTTACGTTATAATGAGTTGATAATTTAATAGTAAAGTGGTCTTTACCCACTAATACATGGATTTTCAACGGATAACAGACGTGTCTTAACTCAACTTAGAGGTTTATTCAGATAGCACAACTTAAATTTTATTCTGATTTACATAAAGACGTTATTGTAATAAAAAAAAAAATTTAAAAAAAGAGGAAACAATTTGCTTGAACATTTTTGAGCAGAACAAAAGGAAAAGAAATAAGAAAAAGAACCTTGTTAGATGTGACTCCTGAGGTATTTTACCACCACCAGGTTAATATTTCCACTATAAAGTGACTTTGAGTGTCATAGATGATAAATATAAAACTGTTATTATTTTAACACATTAAAATTAAGTTAATTTAAACAAGCTGGTAGAAGACGAGAGTAAGTAACTGAGTTGGCCTTAACTAGAAAAGTCTTGTGTCATGTACTCAATACTAGCCAGGTTGAAATAATTGTTACATCAGATTTTTATGTTGAGGCAGCACGTCGTGTTTTAGAGATACATTTCTTTTTGTACGTTTTGTAGAATGACGATAAAGATTCTGAAGAACGCTGCTCTGATCCCGTCTGTCATTATTCTCTGCTCCATCTCTGTTTTATCTTCATAGAAATACATTTCGAATGTATTTGTTGAAATAAGACATGAGGCAAAGCTATAAAAGGAAAATTTGTAATTACCCGTTAGAGTGGTTTCCACAATAAACACAGTTTATCTGGAATTATTGCCCATAGCCCTCATTAGGGTCCCAGACCTTAAAAAAAAAATACACAATAAAGTTGTACAAACAGGGCTGAACGAGGAGGAGTTAGTGTGTAATGAGACTGTTTCTGCTGATCATCATGATTCATCTCCTCCTCATTACACGGCCTCCGTGAGCTTTAAAAGTCCCGTGTGCTCAGGTTGTTTCTGGTTGTGTTGTGTTCCCAGCGTCACTGTGTCTTATCAGGAGCCGAGGCCGCGGTTATTACACCACATGAATCACATTACAGGACAACTCCGGCAAAGTCCTAAAACACCACACTTTAACAAGTTCATGAGAAACTCCAGCTAACTTTTTTTTTTTAACAAGTTTAAACATAATTAGCATTTTAACAAACGTCAAAAAAAAAAAAAAAAAAGGAGGTCCTCCCAGCGCTAGCAGTGCCCCCGCTCCCTGTCAGCTACTGCGAATTAACTCCATTTCTCAAAAAAAGTGCACCGTCACACGTTTCGGATCCATGAGACTAATCACCGGAGCAGTGGGGGCTGAGAGGAGGAGGCAGAGGTGCAGTAATTCAACACCCGCCGCAATTAACGTCGGGGAAATCTCCGTCAAGGTGTGGCGGCGCTCCTGACTGAGCGGCAGGTGCGGCCATCTTGATTATCTGGAGCGATGAAGTGGGAGCGGTATTGTTTTATGGCCTCCATTAACGGCTGACTGTTACCTCTGATCAGAGTGGAATGGATCTCCTGGGCAAGCCCGCCCAAGAATATGACTGCCAGCAGGAAAAATACGACCCGAACGCCGGGTCTGGCTGTTGAATGAGTCAGCTGGGGGAGGGACCGTGTGTCTGAGAGGGCTCTCAGTCATCCAGGTCCTGGTGTGTTCAAGAAAACAAGGTAGAATGAGGACAGCCAGAGTTTCCTGAAGGTGTTTCATCCACCTTAGGGTGGTTAAGGTTTAAATACATCAATGTCCAGCTTTTCCAAGTCCAGTCGACCTCATTGAATCTTGTTTGTTGGATATTTTTCATAATGCTTCACTTCATCGTACACTGATAAAAATACACTGCTCCATCTACTTAAAAAAATGTATTTTATCCCATAAATAAGAGTAGTCTTTGTTGGTAATTCTGTAAGTAAAGTCAATTTACTTTTGCAGAAAGTCACAAAAGTAAGTTTTTTCACTCACTTTTGTGAGTAAAGTCAACTTGTAAAGATAAGTTGACATCATCTGCAAAAGTAAATTGACTTTACTTACAGAATTACTAATGTTGTACCAGGATGAAATGATGCATAAAGTTGCCTTACTTTTTTTTAAGTAGATGGAGAAACCGTATTTTTAGCAGTGCATGGCCAACTCGCAGTTGAAACGTCTTGCTAACAGTGTTAGCTAACGGCTAATCGGTGTTAGCTCCTTAAGCTAACGTTCCGTAGAGGAAAAAACAAATCTCTACTTACTTTAAATTAGTCTTTGCAAACGTTAGCCTGAAATTAAACTTGAATCAACTATTTTAAAACAACTTGCTAACAGTTTCACATAAAAAGTCTTTGGAAGCCACTTGCTGTTGTTAATTACAAATTACACATAGAGTTACTTTACTTATTAATTTCTACAACAATATAAAACCTTAATTAACCAACTATATCCCTAACATTAATTTAAATTCTTACCTTAAAGTCCAGTCTCCCACTTTTTCCGATTTCTTCTTTTGTGGAGCTGGTTGGTTGGTGGGATTTAACCAGAATTTATTACATCGGGCCACATTTGGAGCAGAGTAAATAAAACAAGCAAATTGTGTGTTGTGTGGGTCTGTATAAGATTTGTTGAGCCACGTACATATAGTTGTTAATGGAAAACTCAAAATGACGAATTGAAAACGTAATATTTTCATGTCAAGAGACAAACTTTGTTAAAATTACATATTCTTAGATTCAGTGTATTATTTTCCGGAGTTTGAACTAGCGCTCACGTCTTTCAGTGGTTTCAAACTAAAAGTCTGGTCCCTCCCACCCCGTCCTAACACCGTCACGTCCACCCCCTCCAGAGCGAAAGCAAAACACAGAATTCAAACTAATTACGGACCGGTGTCCAAGTGAGTGGGCGAGTGTCTGTCGACGATCCTGTTGGCAGGTTTTGGGAGGTGTCGACAGCCCTCAGATGAGGCTCTCCGCCACTTCAAGAATGTGACTCCTACTTTTGAGTGTTTGACATTTAAATAAGCTTTCAAAGTTTTTTTCAGAACATTGGGCAACGAGTCCTGGACGTTGGTCTGTCACGACAGCTGTTACAACCTGGTTAGATTCAATTTCAGACGATTTTCACGAGGTATAAGGATGAAGAAGAGGCATGTAAAGCATATTATTAGGTTGTTATTATTTTGTCTTTTTCTGTAGGTGAATGTGCTTATATTATGTAGCCCTAATGCTAACCCTAGGAGAAGAATAACTTTGTCATTGCGCACAAATTACAATGAAATTTAGTTTGGTATCTATCTCTAGTAACAGCCTGATGTCAGGTGTTTAAAGGTGATAATATAGTTAATATAAATATATAATAAGAAGAAGATATTGAATCATTAAATATCAATACTGACAATGGGTGGGGCCTCTCCTTTTCGAACTTACGGGAAATTCATGTTACATATTGGAAGTCTTTTTATTTTTCTGTCGTTTGTTTCTTTTTCAATCGTATTTGCATTTCTTTCATTTTAAATGATCAAACAAACAAACAAGCAAACCTAGAACGAATAATTTTTGTCCTCAGTGATAAACACAGATTTGGATCTTTAGATAAAATTGCTTATTTGTGTATCTCGTCTGCAGATGGTGTGGGAGAATGGCTGCGTGGTCATCGTCATGCTGACGCCTCTCGTGGAGAACGGGGTGAAGCAGTGCTACCATTACTGGCCCGACGAAGGATCCAACCTGTACCACATCTACGAGGTAAAGTGACTCCACTCCTCTAGAAGAACTCACTGATCGTGGGCTTGGACTGGAGCTACAACATTTTTCTTCCACTGGCTTCTGTAAAGTTGACTACGTTCACCGTGTCCTCGCAGGTGAACCTGGTGTCCGAACACATCTGGTGCGACGACTTCCTGGTCCGTAGCTTCTACCTGAAGAACATGCAGACCAACGAGACGAGGACTGTCACTCAGTTCCACTTCCTGACTTGGCTCAACCAGAACGTCCCAGAGACCAGCCGGACGCTGCTCGACTTCCGCAGGTATTGAGCTTCTTCTTCTTCTTCTTCTTCTTCTTCTTTGAACTCGCTCATAACCAAACTGTCGAGTTATTTACCTTGAATCGTCAGTGCTGCCAAAATTCGGGAAAGGCTTGAAAAATGTCAGCGTTTAGTTTTGTTTCATTTGCGAATAAAATGAATACTTTTAAGTTTTAGGTTTTATTGCAGCTTATTCTGCTTCATTTAAACCCATTGTCCTCGTTAGTGGACACTTGAGTCTGCCATCTAGTGGTAGCAAAGGGTCAATACAATAGTCTGTAAAAACATAACAAAACCCCATCAAATTCTACGGTTAAAAATTATTTGTTTATGCTTATTAACGTTTCTAGTTTGATATGAGCCGCAAATTCAACAACCTGGCTAATTAGCAAGTACTAGTTTGAGGACGTTGGGACTTTGAATTGTTGGCGATTCTGGTCTTGCGCAGCTATTTACAGTTATTAAAGTAAACAGTTATATATTTTGTTTGACATTGTTTTTGTCGAAAACGACTACTTCCTGCTTTGGAAACCAGGGAGATAAACTGGATCACAAAAATCGTGTTAATAGAATTTGTTTAAACTGCTCATTTTGAACAAAATCCACAATTTTCTCCAAACCGAACCAAGAACCAAAATCTCTCAATTTAAACCAGACAACAAACAAATAACTCATATTTCAATCTTTGCATCAACTTTGCATAAACTCAACGAAGTCAAGATACTAAGATAAATTAAACAATATTACCATTCTCTAAATTCTCTAAATAATTTAACTTCAACAACTCTACTTTATAAATTATAGCCAGTATTGTGTAGTTTTTCTGCACTGGCCAAGTATTAAAGACTTCTTATGAGCTTCTTGAAGCTCTCTCTCTTTTTTTTTTTTAATTTGAAGTACATGAAGTACTTAGGCTCGCTTTTAATGCCGATGCAGAAGCCATTGAGGTTTTAGAAGCTTTGCAGAAACTTTTGAAACTCTTGACAAAAGGGCCTTTGGAGTAAAACCAACTTTGATACTTTGATGGATTCGTTTCTTTAGCAGAGTCGAGGAACAGTTGCAGAAGTCAACTCGTGAATGTGGATATGAAAGTTCTGTGAATTATTATTAGTTGAGCACATTAATGTTATCAGTGTTTCCCACAAGAAAACTTCCTTGAGAGAACAGGCGGACTGAACTCTTATCAGAACATGAGTCCGTTTGGATTTCATGACGGGGTGCGTTACAGAGGAAAAACAAATACTGGAGAGTCCAGATACTGCAACCAGTCACAGGCATTTTGTTTGTAAATTCAAATCCAACTCCACGGTGTCATCACAGCTCAGATGATTTGTGTGCTGCTAACTTTGCTTTGTTATATACAACTAAGGCGGCTTTGTATATTCTGCATGTATATCCTGTCGTTTACTAACTGGATGTTGGACTAATCCCTTGTCTTTCTGGTGAGCAGTGTTGCGTTCAGGAACCTAAACAACCTTTAAACATTTAGTTTGGTCCTTTTGTTCTTGTGTATTAAATTTTAATCAGGCAAGAAGTCCTCCCACCAAGTGTCGCTGAGGTCCTAAAATGCAAAGTGTAACGAACGAACAAAAGGCAAAGTTGACTTTTTAATGAAGTGTGGATATTAGAATTTCTTATTTGAAGCATTTTAAACCAGTGAAATAGGCCGAGAAAAGGTCCCGGAGGTTTGTTTTTTGACTTCCTTCAACAACTCAATAACTGCAAACTCTCTCTTTTATTTTTTATCTGTATATCCTCAAACGTCCGGGGTGATAACAACGTGATTCACTGGGGTCAGTGAATATAGTCCCATCAGTCAGAGTCAACTTTTTATAACACCACTCATGGTCTCAGGGAGCGAGTGCATTAATATATTCTATAAAATATACGTTTTCCTCGTCCATTCCAGCTAAAAAACAGCCCGTTGAAATATGCTAACTGGCGTTTACAAGCTACGCTGTTTGAGATGTTTTGCCTCCAGCTAAGCCCCGCCCCCTCAATAAACATATTATTTAAAACACAGACAAGGTCCTGGAGGTTTGTTGTTTTTTTGACTTCCTTCAGCAACATAATAACTGCAAACCCTCTCTTTTTATTTTCTATCTGTATATCCTCAAAACGTCCGGGGCGCATTTCCAGTCGATAACAACGTAATTCAGGAGGCATTGAGAAAAAACTCCGCCGGAGCGATCCTTTATCTCCGGCGCCTTTTATATCTGCTCCCCTCCTCTTCCTCCCCCCCCTTCCACCTCTTTTAAACTGATATACTGTATTGCCTATTAGGCTGTAGCCGCCCCGGCCCCCTTCCCTTGTGATTCACTGTGGATTTTCTCAGTTTTTATATATATTTATATATATATATAGTCCTGGTGTCGCCGCCTCACTGCCTCACATCAATTAGGTGCGATATCAAGAGTGAGCGTTTGTGGTCACGGCCATTATGAAAGGGTCTGGTGGGCGTCACCACCCACCATCAGTTAGGAAATATTGCCTTTACTCACAGGGCGGCGGGTCAGAACACAATGAAGAAAAGCGCAGAGGGACATATTTTTCACTTTTATTACCACGGTTATGGTACTTTCACAATAACAACCTGCCCTCCTTCTTCTTCTTCTTCTTCTTTTTTTTTTGTGTATGTTTCTTTTTTTTTTCCCCCGCGTCAATGGTTTGATGAAGCCGGCTAAAGCGTCTCTGGACCTTTTTTATGCTTGCGCCAGCATGTTGTTTCGCTCACACCGGACTTAATGACCCGAAGCATTGCTTATAATAAATCCTCTCTGTCCTCTTCCCCACATTTTTACCAGCTAACTAGCGGTTGCCAGTGTCATTTTTGTGATGTTGCAGCTAGTAATATAAGCCCAGTTGCATAGTCACAAAAGTGATCATTGGAGACTGTGACTCTACAACCACTGGGTCTCACGGGGCCCAACCCCAACCCACCCCCCCTTTTTTTACTCCTTATTTATCCCCCGTCTCCTCCTCCTCCTCCTCCTCCCCCCCGTCGATTCTCCTCCTTCATCTCTCTCCTCTGTCTCCGTCCTCGCTGTGCTCGGCGACCTGAGATGACCTCTTGCCTTTTTGCTTGCTCATGGTTTGCTTGACTGCCTCCGATCCAACCCCACCTCTCTCCATGACTCCCTTCCTCTCTCGCTTGCTTTTGTCCTTCCTCTCTCCAAAGTAGATGATTTCTGAAGAATACGTGATCCACTCTAAGTATTTTTAATTTTTTTTTTTTGTCCGTCTGTCTGGACTGAGGGGACGTTTCTGTCTCCAAATATCACATTTCTTATGATCTCAAGTGAGCAAAACTAATCAAACAGATCCCAAAATTACTTCTAACCTCCTCAGCAATTACTTACTTTAAGTTTCATTATAGACGCCTTCATGGCCTACGTCACTGTGACGTCACAGCGTTAGCTGGAGGCAAAACAGAAGGAAGCTGGAGGCGAACACTGTCACTGTCAACCATGAAAATGTCCCATTCTTATATATTTCGGAAACATTTTCAGCCTATATTACGTTATGGGATGGACTAAATTGTGACTGGTGTAACGTTAAGTTAATCTTGTTACATGCTCATGCTAACTGTTAGCTAACTCAACATTAGCTGTGTGTTTCAGGGGCGTCCAAGTAGAAGTTGTATTTACTACGTTCCCCTCCAAAGTGGTTCCACTTACTTCTTGTAATATCTTTGTTGGAGACACTTGATAAAGACAGACCAGACTTCGTCCCCTCTGTGTCCTTTGGGCAAATCATCCATCCAGTGAGTGGGAGTGTAGGGGTCAGTGAATATAGTCCCATCAGTCAGAGTCAACTTTTTAAAATAACACTCACGGCCTCGGGGAGTGAGCGTATTCTCTAAAATGTACATTTTCCTCGTCCGTTCTTGGCAAAGACAGTTCCGTCAGAAATATGCTAACCAGCGTTTACAAGCTAAAGTATGTGAGATTTTATGCCTCCACTTAAGCCCCGCCCCTCAAAAAACATCACACTGTTTACAAACTGTGAAGGAGTCTATAAACCATGTGACCAGACTTGTGTGTGAACCCGTGTTTCTGCTCTAATTGCGTCATACGGTGGCTCTTCATGAAGCAAAGGCTTGTGTATTCTACATTTAGTTCCTTTTACGAACATTTAAACAAAGTTTTTCACTCATGTTGGAGCAGCAGCAGAGAAACGAACAGGTCCTGACTGGTTGTTCTTCTTGTTCGTACAGGAGCTGCATGTTTCTGCACAACCCATATGTGGCCATATATGCATAAACTCGACCATGTATTTAGTACTTGATAGTGGAGAATATCATATTTCTCTAATTTCTAGTCTGTTTTGTGTTTTCTGCAAGATTTTGTGGTGTAAATATTGAATTAAATCTCTCTTTTTAGTAATTTCAGGGCTTTTTACTGCACTATTTTTGACACTTTCTCCAGTTGTTGCCCTATTTACACCAGTCATAGAGCTGATCTCTAATTCAGATAATTCCTAGATAAATGTTTTATTAATGATCACGTTTACACCTGGTATTAATCTGCATCTCCAGTGTCACAACAGATCGACAACGCTGCTAAAAGCCACAGAAAATGAAAAGTAGGGTCAATAGATTCAAATATTTAATCAACAGTTAATCAGTTTCCATGGTTAATGCAAATTAATCCAGTTTTTATATTCCTTTTCTATCTGCTGCCGCTCAGAAAAGCTGCCTGCTCGGCTCACAACTCGACATTAAATCCAGATAAATTTGTTTTTATGGAGAGAACCATCTGGCAGGAGCCTGAAGATGAACTCGTCATTCAGAAGACTCGTTTCTCTTTCATCTATTTCTATTCATTTGTTTCTACAAATGAGCAAAAGACTATTTACTCGGCCACACTTCAGATTTCATTCCTTCACAACTAAACCTGAGCCGAGGTCACAGTAACAGAACCATAAAAACAATCTGTTAACACATTATTAATGGGCTACTTTTGACAGCTCTAATAAAAAAGTGAAGGTGAGGGATGTTTTGCTTCTGAACTTTTTCCATACATGCAGTTCTGTGTTGATGCTTGTCAGGATTCTCCAGTTTTTTCTTTAGTTTTTCCCACATTTTTAGGAATGTAAGCTGCTCTTAACTGATTCATAACCAAATCAATGATTTCCAGTCCGGTGGTAGAACAGAAGAAACATGATACACGTCCGTGGTTCGTTGTCAGGGGATCGAACCTCTAACCCTCTGGTTTTCGCAGTCGATATGTCTGTGCTCTACCTACCGGGGCAGCGGTGCGAGCTCAAAGCTCGTGTTGTCCAGTTGAGCAGGGCTGTCGCTGATTGTCAGGATTAGGTCCATCGACGAGTCTGAACTCAGCCTCAATATTTTAATCCATCTTCACCCGATATGATTTCTTTCAAAGTCCAAGGCCCTTCAAAATAAAGTCTTCAAAAAGTAGTTTCTGGAGACAGACAGAGATTCAGGTTGAAGGGTTTAATCCAGTAAACATACACAGACCAAAACAAACAAAGTCAACATATACAGGCCGACTTTCTGAGCTGCTCCAGTATATTCAGCCTTTCTCTCTACTCTCCATCTATCTGAGATTATATATATTTTCAAACACTATTCTAAAGTTTAAAACCTTCTTTTATTAATGTAGGTTCATTAATACGTTTCATTCATTTCCACCACCTTGAGATCTGCCACACTGTGTCACCACATGATGAGTTAACCTCTTATCATTTCAGCCTTTTTGCAAAAATACCGGCTTTTAAGGACAAAGTAAATTAAATGAAAATTTTGGAGCTAATTCATGGTCTCGGTCTCTTTTAAAAGACAAGACTGTGGAGTTTCTATCACAAAAGTCAGAATTACTCTGTCATAGGTTTTCAACAGGAGGCCTTGGAGGTACTGTAGAGGGTGTCGCAGTATCTTTAGTTGATTTGAACCCGTGTATTATTTGAATAGCTTAATGCAGAAAACAAACATAACTCCCACATACGACCCTGCAGAATATTAAAGGGTTAAGCCTTGACCTGGAAGCCAGAGCACAACAAGTATTTTGTTGTGGAGAGCTGGTCTGGAACTGACAGAACGGGTGAATTGAGCCGCTTAGATTCCACTGTTACATCTGTTATAAAATAAATATTCATGACGGCAAAATCACTTTAAAGGACAAACGGTTGTGAGCGATTCAGGTCCTAAAATGCAAAGTGTAACGAATGAACAAAAGGCAAAGTTGACTTTTTAATGAAGTGTGGATATTAGAATTTCTTATTTGAAGCATTTTAAACCAGTGAAACAGGCCGAGAAAAGGTCCCGGAGGTTTGTTTTTTGACTTCCTTCAACAACTCAATAACTGCAAACCCTCTCTTTTATTTTTTATCTGTATATCCTCAAACGTCCTGGGTGATAACAACGTGATTCAGGACGCACCGAGAAAAGTGAGAGTGTAGGGGTCAGTGAATATAGTCCCATCAGTCAGAGTCAACTTTTTATAACACCACTCATGGTCTCAGGGAGCGAGTGCATTAATATATTCTATAAAATATACGTTTTCCTCGTCCATTCCAGCTAAAAAACAGCCCGTTGAAATATGCTAACCGGCGTTTACAAGCTATGCTGTTTGAGATGTTTTGCCTCCAGCTAAGCCCCGCCCCCCGGCAGGTCTTTTTTTGTCTCCGGTTTTCTTTGGCATCGCGTCGAGTATTTTTCCGTAAAGTCCAGATGTTTGGAAAAAAAACAAATCCGCACAGACTCCGTATGTTTCTTTTTTCATCCTGGGACCTGGATCCATAAAAGCTCCAGTCACAGAAAGATCTGGATTCATCACGGATATCTGGCAGAAATGTGCAAGACTTATGCGGTTTCACCCAAAAAAAGGATCTGATGTTGCAAATCACCAAAGAAAACTTAAAGTATAAATGAAATCTAGAAATCTATGAACGTTTATTTCCATGCATATTCGTATACGAGTCCGTCAGTGGGTCTGTCCCTCTTCATGTCCTCATCCTCATCACTCACCCAACCTCTCACCTCAGCCTCGCTGGCGAGCCTCTGCCGGCTGTTTCCATGGTAACACCGCTTTGCGATCCGTCTGCAGCGAGCTCTGACTTTTTAATTTTTTGGTGCGGTGGAGGATACGTTTAAAAGACTCCGGTTCCAGGAAACGAATTAGCTGAATCTGGAAGCTCCGCTACTGTTAATGTTTAATCTGCATCTTATCCGGAGCAACGCTCATACGCTCATACGGACACATGGACAAGAGCTGGACGTTTTATTGGGTTTTTTTAACCGAAATAAGTGCAGATGGTGCGTTGCATTTACCTCGGAGGACACTGGGAACGACGTCACACCTGAGTTATCAGGGTTCCAGTTAGAAAACTAGAAAGCTCCCGCCTTGTCCAAATATAACTTGGTGGAAACTTAATGTTTTCAATTTTTCTTTTTTCAAAATTTCTTTTTGAGTGTAGAGTGAAAGTAAACTAAATTTAGGCTATTTAATCTACAGAAAATGTAAATGGAACAGATAACTTCAACCAACTCATGAGTTTTATACTAGAATAATTTACAGTGATGAAATCTACTATACACTATTAACCAGTTTGCCACGATGGTGTTTGGCTGTTTTGTTTTTACCAGGCTACTGTTTTTAGCCGTTGTAGTTCTCATATAACACATGATAAACTTAAATTACACTGTAACAGCATTTCATCATACAAATGGAAACGCACCATGAGGCTCAGGGGGGAGAAACGAAAAAACTAAAAACTTTTACTTCATATCCAAACTTTTTGAAATATTACTAAGAGCCACAATGACCGCAGACGTTCAATGAAGGACAAAGAAAAGCATCATCACCGCAGGTTTGAGGCTTCGTCCCTCGTCTGACTGATGCATAATGGATCACACACACACACACACACACACACACACACACCTTTACATAATATACTCTTGAGCTGAACGTTGTTATTTAGAATCAACACCATGAAATGGAATCGGAGAGGATCTCCAGCTGGGATCAGACTCTGCTTCCTGCTCATATAGGACCTGCATGTCTCTGCTTTTTCATGAACAAGCTCTTTTTTTTTGTTTTTTTTTCTGTCGGTGAATAAAAGTTTTCACTCATTTTAAAAAAGTGGCTGCGTTAGTATGAGAACCTGTTCTGTTTGGAGGCACGTTGTCACCATCTGTGAACTAGATGTGTAGTAGAAGGTGTACGGGTCTTTTAAATGTTGAATTACGCCCACGTATTAAACTGCCTGGCCTCCGTAAAATTAAAAAATTTAACTTAAAACCTGTAGTCTAGACATGGTAAGTGAAAGGGGACAAATGGTCTGATGCTCGGTTCAATGCATTAAAACATGAATTAGAATATAATCTGTGCTAGAGAAGGTTTGTGTTTATTTCTAATAGTCTGTGCTGCTTTTCTTTGTGCTTTTAGTTTTGTTAGAAGCTTAGATTCATGTGTGCGATGTTGGACCTTTGATTGATTCGGCTGCTTCGTCACAGCAGGACATGATTTTGTAAAAAAAAAAAAAAAAAGGAGCTACAAAAACATCAAGACATCAATACACTAAATCATGAAAAACAATACCTATTTCTACCTAAACACAGACAGTACAGAACTTAAACACAATAGTAACGCGTCAGACACGGGTACACGAGCTAAAATACCTTGGATCAAACAGTTTTTGTTCAGTTTCCATTTCTTTCGCTTTAGAAGTCGTTTCCCTGTGTTGTTTTCATGATTGAGTAAAGACACTGGGATTAGACGACAGAGTCTGTCGTTGAGTCTAAATACTACATCAAACGTTGCACAGACGTGGTGGAAAATGTTTCAGACGTCCATGGTCCACGATGTTGCTCGAATGACTTTCTTTTTTGTAAAAGTGTGTGATTTCCCCAGATAACCAGCTATGTATTGCACCGTATAACGTTACAATATTTCAGCTGACTTCTTCCTTCTGTTTTGTTGTTTTACAGGAAAGTTAACAAGTGCTACCGGGGACGCTCGTGTCCTATCATAGTCCACTGCAGGCAAGTATAATGACAACTCACTGTTTATTTCTTTTAGAGGCTTCAAACTCATGTTCAGGATCAGAAAATGTGACTGAGATCTGTAAACTACTGATCCCTTTAAGTAGAGCTGGGTGGTACGACCAAAAATGTTTTTTTTTTTTTCATGCATAATCACGTGTTCACAACATTTTCTACTGGTTGAGATGGGAAATAATGTCCTCATACGGGGACGTTAAGTTTTAGGTTTTATTGCAGCTGCTTCATTAGTAGACGCATTAATCTGCCATCTAGTGGCAGCAAAGTTTAAAACCTATTTATTTATGCTTATTAGCATTACTAGTTTAATAAGTACTCGTTTGAGGACGTTGGGACTTCATTAATTAATTAAGTAATCCCAGTGTCCACGTATGAGGACATCGTTCTTTTCAAAAACTCCTCTTTCCTGTTCAAAGATGGTGCTTAGTTTTAATAAAAGCTCAGGTCTCAGGAGGTGAAGTGTGATTTAAAGCTGAGCTTTGGGGCAGGGTCCCTCGTGGATTCCGTCCTCCCGTCCCCTCGTGGAGGACGACAAACATTTCAAACGAGAGATTAGTCCGATTTAATTGGGCGCACCGTCCGCGGAGGAGGGCAGCTCTTAATTGGCGGCACTTCAAAAGTTTGCCATGTGTGTCTTTTTCAGGAGAGAGGGGTGAATAAATAAATACATAAATAAGGAGGTAGGCGGCGTTGCAGCTGTTGTGTTTGCACATCTGTGAGTAACCACATCTGCATCCCTCCACCACCAGAGGAAATAACTCAGACCAGTGAGACGTAATTAAATCGGCATTTAGCAGAAACAAACCGTTTTTTTTGTTTGTTTGTTTGTTTTTTGCAAACGTTCTCCAGTGATGAGAGTAGAAAACCACAGCAGATAACCTTAATGTCGGCCTCAGTCATGCACCGAGTGATCGATTACTTAATACGGTCTAATGGCTCCTCCGCTACGATGAAAGTGTAGCAGCCGCTGCATCATTTCCTCAGATTCACATGCAGCGTGAATAAGACAAAACCTGCAGCTGCTGGAAGCTGTTAGTTAATAATAAATGTTTCAGTATTCTCCTCAAACAGGAAGAAGCATCAGGCTGCATGAAGCCAACACTTAGATGTATCTTTACAGAAATAAGGAAATAAGTGTCCAGACAGTAAAAGTATCAGTCATACAGCGAGAATGAAGAGCCACAAGCTAATACGTTAACAGGCTGCACAACATTCAGTCTGATAACTGATAATCTCAGATACAGCACAAGAGCTTCAAAGTAAAAGGTAAAAGACTCAGGAAACCGACCTGAGGGATGAAGGCCTGAAGTTTTCTGGTGGTGTGGAGGAAACTACGTCTGTAGAGCAACAGAGATACTTTAATTGCAAGATACTAGAAGCCAAAATTATTTTAGAAGTGTTAAATAATTTTCTGGAATAAGTCGAGAAAGGTCAGTCGCCCACGTTGCAGCCACTTGAAAAGATTGTAGGTGAGGATTTGTAGCTACAGAAACAGCTACGAGTCGTTCGACCGATCCGATACTTGCCTCGTATTCTGTGTTGTGGTTTAACCTGAGGTGTTTCACAAGGTTTATTGTGTTGCCGGTACTTTCCAGTGTGTTCCTACATTCCTACGGATGTTTCGTTATTTCAGTATCGATCTTCACTTGGTAGAAAGTTTTCCTCGTTGGTTTCCATAAATAAAAACCAACGCACACACACACATAAAGGTACGAAGGTGTTGCAGCTGAAGTGTAATAGTGAAAATGTGGGAAAAGTAACAGGTTTTAGTGGAAGTTTTCCAGTGTGTAGATGCTGTTAAGACCTGTTATGACTGCAGTCATTCATATCAAGCATTCAGAGATGAATTTACTCAGTCCAGCCTCACATGTACATCCTGGATATAACGCAGAACCACTGATCTTCTTCTTCTTCTGCCCCGTGCCTCTCGCTCAGTGTGCATCATTTTAAACAGAGAAGGCAGCAGACATCTTGACGTGTTTACTCACAGCCCTCAGGCGTGTGCTGTCTCACACACACACACACACACACACACACAAACACACACACACACAAACACATCTTTGATCGCTTTGTAATGATTGTGGCAAGGTGCGGCGATACCAGAGATCTATAATCACGCCGTAATAACCTGTACGAGACACACACACACACACACACACACACAAACTGTCTCAGATCAGAGTGATAGTAGAATCACACACACACACACACACACACACACACACTCAGGCTGCGGTGGTGTTCAATTACTGCAGAAAATAACCAAGGGCCTAGTGAAAATAAAATATTCAGGAAGTATGGACTCGTAGCGCGTACACACACACACACACACACACACACACACACACACACACACACACACACACACACACTTGAGGTAGCTGGATTACACACCAGCCCATGAAATAGTCTGGTTGGGGGGTTTGGGGGGGTGCGGACATCAATTTTCAACACTAGGAATAAATCTAAGATACAACATATTCCCTCCACGTGCATCACACAGTGTAATTCTGCTCACACACAGTTTGTTTTATTTTAAAACAGAGCATGAACTTACATGTCTATATGTCTATATATATGTACACACACACACACACACACACACACATATAAAATAATTAATAGTTTGATGCAGTTTTCCTTCTCATTTCTAAAGCATTCACTTCTGAAGCTGCTCATCTCCTTGAAATAGCATTAAAGACTCGACATATTCCTTTTCTCACCTGCTTAACGCTGTCGTCGGGTAAAAAATACACAAACGTAGTAGAGGATGTACAAGATAAGTATTTTTAAATTAAATCCGCCTGTATTCTGGGGCAATTTTGCAGCAGCTGTACGAGCCTGAAATCATGCAGAGCTTCTCCACACACACGTCTCGTCAGCGTTTCACACGTCCATAAATATATTCATTTAATAGCGTTAAACGTCACATTTGCGTGAGGCTGAAGATGGGAAAGTCAACATGAGGGGAGGTCATTTACACATAACCTGCTCAGCAATAAATAAATAAAAACTGATGATTTAATATGTGGGAAATTAAGACTAAATTCTAATGTGTGTCTCTGTCTCCCGTCCACCGTCCTGCAGCGATGGAGCAGGAAGAAGTGGGACCTACATCCTGGTGGACATGGTGCTCAACAAGATGGCTAAAGGTGGGTGTGTTTTCTCCTGTTATTTTTCATTTATTTATTTATTTTTCCCCTGCGTCCTCCCTCCTTTCCTCCTCTCCTCCTTGCGTGGAGAGGCGTCGCCGTGGCAACGCACTCCCCCTCCTATGCGATGCTCTGCACGGAGGAAAAAAAAACAAAACAAACACTTCTATCATCATTTTTCATTTATTTCTTTTTTTATTATTATTATTATTATTATTATTATTATTAATCCTGACTCAGATGATTGCGTTGAAATAATGACGTTTAATTAGATAATTAAAGTGATGAGTAGGTAGAATAATGACATTTTCCATTAACGCACTCGATCACTGTTGCCGCGCCGTCGCTCTGAGCCCGAGAAAACTTCTCCGCTTAATTATTGCAAATGAATATCAGGTTCATTATCTCCGTGGATGCACGTCAGGTTGTTTTCACTCTGTCAGGACTTAAAAAGAAACAAAAAAAAAAAGGAGTAAAATGAAATAATAACTGCAGCTGTAGGTGTCCGAGCTGTTTGTGAATTAAATTAACCTGAGCTGACCAACAACGGTTTGTGTCAAGTGTCGACGGTTCCACAGCCGGTGCATCATTAGCACATTTTAAGAGTGCGATAATTAGTACAAACACACTGAGCTAATGATGCAGGGGTTCCAGTCTGTGACACCACGGTGGATTCAGTGTCATATTTATTCACTTCAACCTCTCCTGTTTATCCGAGTAGATTTGTTTCCAAGTAAACGATTAACCCACACGACAAGACAGAAACGAAATGATAAAGTTTCCTTCGTAGGACTCGATTTGAATGATTTGTGTGTGTGTGTGTGTGCACATGTTTTTTGTTTCTTTTTCCGAGTGTGCGTCCCTCTCCTCTGCTCTGGCAGAACGAGCTCCTGGGTCTTTCATTTCAGATCAAAGGGTCAGTTCGGGCATCGGCGGACGTTTCCCAGGCCGTCACACTGTGATCGGGGGCCCCCACGCGGGAAACGGGGGCCGGGGGGGAGGAACAGGGCGGGGCTGGGGGGGAAGGAGGGAGTCTCCTCTGTTTCCATCTCATATCACCGATACCGACGATGATTTTCCCTTTAGTTAGTTAATTCTGATAAGACACGGGACAAATATTTTAGTCAAATAAACATTAACTAATTCCAATATAAAACTATTTAATAGTATAAAAATAATAATACACACAGTTATTTTTAGGGAAAAAAGTGCAAAAAGAAAAATCCACATCCACCTTTTCCTACAGGTGAGGATGGAGAAGCTGCATGAACTCATTTACTGGACGTATAGAAGAGAAACTGCAACAAAAGTATCGATCTCATCACACTGGTATCGAGCCGTTACCGATACTAGCCTTGGTATCGATATTTAGATGGATATGCCCAGTCCTACTATTTATCTCTTCTTCTCCGTCTAATCATATCTACCCTGGAAAAAATAAATAAATAGTGCTCAACATTGATTTCTGTCTGTCTCATCTTGGTGAATTCTAAAAATCTGTCTGGGAAAAATAAAAACTCACTGAAAGGACCGATAATCGTACTGAAATCTGATGCTTAAAGCCTTGATTCAATGTTCCAGATGTCCAAAATCATCCATCGTCGAATCAATGCGTCAAAATGAATTGAAAATGTCCTTTGAGCAGGAAAGTAAACAGGTCAGGGAGAGTTACCGAGCTCACGTGGAATTCTACATTTATGTCGACAAAACAACAGCATTTTTATTTAGATGGGTCTTGGCAGCTCTCAGTTTTATTTTCTCTAATTTCCTTTGAAGGGTTTTCAGAAACCTGAGGCCTGGTGGTTTCTGCTAAACTCACACAGGAGCATGAAATCCTTCAAATCCCTGAAAGTCAAGATCTGAGAATGTCAACAAACCTGAGCTCCACCAAACAGATCTGTGTTCACCGATCATTTCAATCCACTCTGCTTTTAAGGAGCATTTCAGATACTCAGACACAAATTACAAAGCATTTCGATCTAAATTTAAATCTAGATTTTCTGTATATTAACACCTGGTTAAAGGACTTAATGTAATGTGATTGGTTTCATAAGATCAGACTGATTAAGTCACTTTATGAACCTGTCTTGTGTTTGGTAGAAACAGGAAAAAAAAAAATAATAATAATGATAATAATAACCTCAGGTTTAATTTCATTATCAGATCAGCTTGTTAAGGTGATAATAAAGGATATAATAATAATAATAGTAGTAGTTTACAGCTGCCCCAAGAATAAACAAGTTAATGAATATATCTCTAAATAAAGGTTTTTCTATATTATGGTATAATATGAAAAATATTAACCAATCTAAACAATTACAGTTCATAATATTTTCTAATTAAACAAAGTAACTTCAGAGGACCTTACATTTTATTTTACAGATTTCAATTATCTCCAAAATGGTAGTGTTAAATATTAAAGAAGGGAAAAGAGGCGAAAACTAGGACATTAAAAAATAAAATGTTCTAATTCATATTTAAGTTGATATAAAGCAAAAAGACAAAGAGATTAATTATTGTCTATTCAGAGTTCTGCATTTCCACCAGACTCATTTATGGCTCTAGATTTAATTGTATAATGAATAATCTTTTCGGGGTCGAGCTGATGAAGATGATTCGCCAGCGGGAATCGAGTGAAACCGATAAATCCCTGGAACCGTTTGGGAGTATTTTTTTAGGTTCGGTCCCACAAAGGTGAACCAGAGAAAACAAAGCAGCATTTACTTACTTTATTTTGACCGAACGCTGAACTTTATGGTGAAACTCGGTGAATTACAACATTTGTCTATAAACGAATAAGAGTTAAAGCTTCAGCACATGCGCTGCAGCCATTTCCAAACGATTTACAACAACGTCCACTAGCGTCTTTATCAGATCGTGCAGATGTAGTTTGATACTTGTGTGTGTGTGATCTTTACCACAGTGAAATGAGCTGCTCCCTCCTCCTCCTCCTCCTCCTCGTCTCTGTTTCGTCTCCCCTTATGTGGAGGTTTTTGTCCGTCCTGAGAAGCCAGAGGCCTCCAGGTTTTTTGCAGGCGTCCTCCAACCTGATGAAAGGCACTTTCCCAACTCCTCATCCTCCTCTTCCTCCTCCTCTTCCTCCTCCTCTCTTTCTCTGTCTTGACTCCAACAGTTTTCCTCCCTAGAAATAAACGAACGAATTGTAAATTTGCCCAGGAATTATAGCGACGTAGCGGGGTTGAGGATGTATTGCTGTGTGTTTTTTTTTTTTTTTTTTTTTATTCTTCCTTCTTTTCCAAAAGCCTCCCCCCAAAGAAACCCAATGAGAGCTTGAAAGCTTTTCAGCTCAGCTTCTCTCTATTATTTCTGCACTTTTTTTTTTTTTACCAGGTCCAGCTGGTCAGGCGGTCTCTCAGCTCCAGGGTCTTTTGCGGCCTCCTCCTCAAGGGTCTTTCTTTTTAGCACCCGACCCCCTCCTCCTCCCCTCTTCCGTCTTATTCCTCAACCTCCACCTCAAAGCGAACAGAAAAGCTCCAAATTAGTTTTTTTTTTTTTTCCTTTTTCTTTCCCTCCACTATTTCCTTCAAGGAAAAAGACTTTTGCAAAAGAAGGAAAGCCCGAATAACGTCCATTTTGAGGTTTATCAGAATCTGCACAATGGCCTTAAAATAAAAGCGGCCAGTGAGTGAGTTGCAGCTTTTCTGGCTCGAGGAGAGTCTATTGTGTGGTGAAAAGCAAGAAGAAGAAAAGAAAACTCACACAACCTGTGAAACAGAAAGAGAAAGTGGTGTGAACGAGCGGTTCTCCCACCATTCATTTTTCCCCCTCGTGCAGGGAAGTGTTATTTATGTGTCACAACAAGAGGAAAGTAATTCTTGCGCTTTTTTCTTGCCTCAGAGTTTGGGTTGGAGGACGAGGAAAAGGTTGAGGGGCGGGAGGAGGGAGTAACGCACGGACAGAAAACAAATTAAATGTTTTTCTTGTTCTTTGTGAATTTAATTGTTTCTCTTGTTTTGTTGAGATGTTCTTCCTTTGTGTCCTGCTGCTCATTCGCTCCGATTCATACGGTGATATACAGTCATTAAAAGCTCAAGCTAAAAGCTAAAAGCTAAAAGTAGGATTGACTTTTTATTTTCCTGCCAAGAGATATTTTCTCTAAAACAGACCAAAGCAGGTTAACATATGTATGGAAAAGATAAAAAAAATGTCCTAACACGGATTTAAATGCGTCGAATAAAACTTTCCCTTTTGTTTACGTCTCCAGTTCTGTACATGTTTCTCTCCATAGAGCCTGAGAGCAGGATTATAAAGTCAAACAGACTCTGGATCAGCCAAAATTAATATTTTGAAGCAATTATTCATCCTAACTAACTCTCAGTGCATTTGCATTTCTGCATTTTAAATAACCTATGCTAATAATTAATGTTTAAAGTAATAACACCATTAGAGTGACAGGCTTGAGGATGAATTGACTGGATCGACCTAAACTCACAATGTGTGAAAACAACCAGACGCGTATAAAGTACTAGAGACACAGACTTGAGTAAAAGTACAAGTAAGTTACTCTATCAAAAAAAAGTGACTTGACTAGGTGAAATGTTGTTTATGGACCACACTCAAGTGGAAGAACTAAAGTATTCAACATTTTTTGTACTGCTGCTTTTTTTTGTACTACTGCTCAAGTACTAAAAGTAAAAGTACAAGTACTGTGTTGTGTAGTTATTAAAGAAAGCACATTTTAATGTAAAGTGACGACACATAACGTTAGAGAAAGCTCCCAGCCATGAAACAGCTAAAGTTAGCTAGCGAACGTGAACTCGCTAGCTAGTAGCTAGCTAGCAAGCTATTATTAAGTTAACCAACGTTAGTTTGGCACTTATATTAGTAATATTATATTATACTACTATATAATTTTAGTTACATTATGTCACTAATATTCGCTAATAATAACCATAACTTTGATATACAGTTTTGTAAATATGAGCATGTTGCTAGCTCGCTAGCTAGCTATTACTAAGGCTTTAGCCTTACCTTGGAGCAGACGCATGTATGCTGGTTTATTTTCTTGATATTTAGCTGGAGTGGGGCCTTCCACACTGTTTCATCCGGTTTTGGAAAGACTCCCCCGCTGGACTCTTGCGGTATCTAGTGTGTGACAACTCATTATTTAGCTTTTCGGAGGTCGGCAGCTCGACGGACCTTGTTTCCACAGTGACGGTTGCTAGGATGTACGATTGGACAGTGACCGTTTGGGGGCGGGGTTTTGCGACAGATCAAGGGTCAACGAGTAACGATGCAGCAGATAAAAAATGTACTGGAGTGAAAGTATTAATCTCAATATATACTGAAGTAAAAGTGTTAGTAGGAGGAAAAAAAAGAATACTACAAGACAGTACTGATACAGCACTTTAGTACTTAAGTAGAGTAGTAAATTAGTTCTACTTTGTTAAGATCTCTGGAACACAACAGCGACATATAAAGTTTAAAGTCGGTGTTACGCACTAGTGTTCACACTCTTTCAGCTCTGCGTTTGGTCTCTACCCTCTTGGGCTCTTTAACAGCTGAATGGTCCCCGCTAACAATGACACGAGAGCAGCCAGTGAGTGAACCAGTGCAGTGAAAGCTGTTTGACAGACAGTCCGACAATGGGCTGAAAAGCTCCTACAGATTCCTGCGTTAATTATCTGTAGGTTCACCAAGAGCTACACGTTTCTCACGTTGCCACTGTGGCCGTAGCTGGAATATTTAGTAGATTAGATTGACAGATTTAATAGATATAATATGGCTCTAGTTATCTATAAAGATTACGATTAAAGCAGCTTTCAAAGAAAATAATTAAAAAAAAAAACTTTAACTGCTTTCACGTCTCTGGATCCACCTCTAAGTAGCTGTGGTTTCACCTTCTCTTGAGGTCCAATGTCGGTTTCATGCGGCAAATCCTACAGAAAAATACTGTCATTATTCATTTGAATATGAAATGACATCACTGCTGCCCGGGGCCACGCCCCCTGAGGGGCAAAAACATGGTGAAATGTATCAGTAAATACAGAGAGACCAGGAAAAATGTGGATTATCAGATCAAATTTAGGACAAATGGACTCAACAATGATCCATACGAACTACCAAATAATAAATGGTCCACGAACATTGACATGTGGCCAGAAAACAGTTCTACTGATATTTATATGGTCCTGAATACAACACCGGGAAAATACACAATTTACTAAAGTATGACCTTTTGGTACTTCATACAACACAGCTCCAACAGCTTTGTACTAGAGTATTATTTGGAAAAGTGGATTAGCCTCAGGTTAAATTAGGTTCAGTTGTGATAAATGTAGCTAATTAAAAGATGCTAATGCTAATCACTTCATCAAAAAAATACAGCATAAATGAATATTACCTGAAACTAAATGTGAACCACAGCACCACGTGTCTGTGTCTGGATTCCAGTTGTTTCCTCATAATGCAGTGACACATTTACTTCTCTTTCCTGTAAAAAAATAAATCTCTGACTGATATTTTGGAACAAGCTGCAACGAACATGTCTTTGGACGGTTTCCAATAATACCAAGAGCTAGAAAGGACACTATGCTGCTGTGCGCTGCCATCTTCAACCAACATTTCCACAAACATTTCAACCATATATCACATGCAAACAGAAAGGCCCCAGTCGACCGAGGGATTCGAACCCAAAACCTTCTTGCTTTGAGGCGTCACTCTGTTTTCATTCATTTATTTTTAATTCTTTCTTTTGTAATCTCTTAAAAGCCCTTTCATTACTAACAGTTATGATGCTGTTTCTTTTACAGGGGATCATTTGTAAGAGCAAATGAATGAATGAATGAATGAATCCATACCGACCCCTGTTGAGTAGGTGGTCTTTAATGAGACCCAGGACTCATTATGACCCCCTCCAAATGTGGCCAGAGGAGATCAGTTTATTACGTTAATTGAGACGGAAACATCCTCTGATATTAGTCATGTGGTCACACACCTCTTGTCTCTGTAGTCGACTTTAAAAGGATTGTAAGAGTGTGTTTGACGGGAGGTCATTGAGTAGCGCTGTTGTCGGCTGTGGGGCACGGTGCCAGTCTGGCATGTAGACCGGTCCGACTGCCAACTAAATCACCAACACACACACTCGGAGGCATGTCAGGTTTTGGCAGCCGCTGACTGGAGCTTTGATTTCCAACCTTCATGAAAGGCTAAGAACGACGACCAAAAAAAAACAGACGAGGAGCTTTAAGATCAGCTCGGTTTCCTTTAGAGAAAACCACAAACATGTCGGCCCCTGATTTCCTCCTCAAAGTCCCCTCCAACCGTTTCTTCGCCCTCTTTATCTTTTTTTTTTTTTCATCCCGACAACAAAACGAGTCTGTTTGTGGAGTCTGTCTGCGTGTTTGTGCAAAGAGGATGAATGTAATCTCCTTTTTGCTGTTCTGAGGAGAGTTGGTATTAAACACCAGATTGACAGATGTTAGCTGGATTATCTTTGCAGGCCTCTTAACGCAATCCAGGAACACTTTATTTATTTTTTATTTATTTTTTTTGTGACAGGTGCCAAGGAGATTGATATTGCAGCGACTCTGGAGCACCTGCGAGACCAGCGGCCAGGAATGGTTCAGACCAAGGTAACACACACACACACACACCTAAAATGATTACAATTAAAAGTTTTTATCTCTGCGTCCAATAGATGTATTGATGACGACTGTATGGCGTTTTAATTATATGCGGTATCCACCTTTTACTGACCCCCCCTGAGCCTTTGCATGAATTATGGGCGCGAAGTCTGGTACAAACCAGAACCAGTGTTTGTTTACATGTTAACTGTTTGTGATTAATTCATTTTATGTGAAATCAACAGCTTTTACAGCTCTAACGTGAAGACGTTACAGTGTCACCGTCTACTGACACTAACTAAAAGAGGCCAAAGATAACATACAGTACCATTTTTAGTTACTTTAATTCATGTTTATTATTTAGATCAGAGATCTTCAATATTTTTCAGGCCAAGGACCCCAAGCTGATGGAGTTTACAATATGTGTTCTATATTAAACTAGTGCTATTCATAAGTATAAATTATTATTATTTTGCATTTAGTATTAAGATATTGAAATAATACACAGGTTCAAATATTCATTATTTTTATTATTATTTAACATGTGCAACAATAGGGTGGCTGTGTAACTGCTGTACACATGAACGTACCTAATGTTAGCAGCTGCGCTGTTAGCTTCTCTTACGCTAATACTGCAGCGTGACTCTGGGATTTCACCGAATCCTGAATGAGTGAAGATTTGACTGAAAGAGAACGTCTTCTGCCTCCATTTATCCCTTTATTGAAATGTGTTGGGTTCATGATGATGTGTATTTAAAGAAAATCTAAATTTGTGGGGAAAATTGAAAATATATATATATATAAAAAATGTCTAATCAACCAAAGATTTTGCTGCATTTTACACAATTTGAAGTCAGTCTTTTCAGCCTTCTTATTTTTGCAGACACTTATTGATTATAAGTATAATTCAAAGTCCTTGTAAAACACTGAAAAAATTGTTCAAAATAATAAAATAAAATAAATGAATAAATAAAAATGTTCAAATAAACCGCTACCAGCAACCAACCAGCGAGCTCACTGCTACTTCCTGTGTCTCACAGGAAGTTGCGCCCATAATCGTTTCTACATCAGCGCCCCCAGAAATAAGGTGGATACAGTAAATGGAGGACTAAAGATTGGTGCTAACGGACCATTAGCTCAGATAAAATCTGCTCAGAGTTCCTCTTGTAGAGAGTTTCTAGTTTGGACTCCGCCCCCTCGAGGGACATCTCTGTTGGAATTAATTAAAATTTTTGTTTTAAACCCTTTTACATCTTAAAACTGTTAAAGAAAGTCAACTGGAAAAAGTTTCACTCTTCTGGTAATAGACAATACACAACAAAGCCACGTTATGTTACGTTGTGTCACTGGTTAGCATGGCATGCTAAGGTCACTTTACCTGACAGCGACGTGTCAGGAGATGAAGGACAAACCGCTCATTACACCCGACTCCCGTCCTCACCTGAAAAGTTTGTGTGAGGGATCGACTCATCAAAGTCGAGACAATCTAGTACCAACCTGTGACCTCCAAGTCGCCGTAGTGTCTCTAACAATCAGTTATACCTCTTCCTTAAAAAATATACTAACTTTCTTCCCTGTCGTGCAGTTTTTTTTGGGTTTTTTTTGCAAAGCGCCCTAAGCCCTTTGTTTCTTCTCAAATACGATATTAGTTCAGACGACACTTCGGAGCAGCTCGCAAATTAAAAACAAGGAGTTGCCAAAAACTGCAGTTCCTCAAGTGACCGCTTGAGGCCGACTCCGAAAACGAGCCGATCCCCGTTATATTTTATAGAACTCATATTTTTAAGTTATTTCAAGGCTTAACGTTGTTTATAATTTGGGGGGTGACAGGTTTCTAACCGTCTGCCTCCACCTGTTTGCCTTTTTTTTAAAAAATAAAAAATAAAAAATGATGTGGAGTCAGCCAGTAGAAAAATGGCACTTAGAGAGGGATCATTTATTAATGTCACGGTGACCTCAGCTCCATCCATCACCTTTGAGATGATGATGATGAGCTACAAACTAAAGCTCCGGTGGCTGAATGAGATCAAATCCTTGTTCCTTCAACGACACTTTTTTTGTTTTTTTAACAAGTTGGAGCTCGGCTGACCTGGATTCTTATGATTTTACTCTTAACAGGACACTGTTAAAAGGGATTTTGGGAGCAGAAACTGTAGGAATATGTGCGAACAAAATGAGGAATAAGCTGGATTTGTCCTGCGGCCAAGGCTGATGATCCAAACCGCTGTCTGTGCGGGAACATCGGCTTCCAAAAGGCTCGGCATGAATCACTGAAATCAAACTTTTCACTAATCCTTCACCCTCCCAAAGTTTTCGTTGGTTTGCGTTTACATCTCAGCCTCTTTCTTTCTTTCTTTCTTTCTTTCTTTCTTTCTTCTTCTTCTTTCCCTGCAGGATCAGTTTGAGTTCGCGTTGACGACCGTTGCCGAGGAGGTGAACGCCATCCTGAAAGTTCTTCCGCAGTAGAAGCGAACGCCTCCTGAAGTTCTCTCCTCCTCCCCGTCAACCGGAGGATCGGCCCTTTTGTTTCCTCCCTCCTTCTTATTTCTTTCTCCTCATCTCTTCATCCGCCATCGATCCCTTCGTTCATGCCGTCACATCCTCTTTATTTCCTCACCTGGACTCGTCTGGTTCATTTTCCCTCCTCCTCCTCCTCCTCCTGTTACCCATCCTAACAAACAGGAAACCGGTCCTGTACATAGTTACACGTTCCTTCCTCTTTTCCAAAAAAATGTCTTTTCCTTTCTGATGGGCTGCTCAAAATAGCTTCTCTACGTTCTGGAGATTTATCAGCGTTGACCTCAGGGGCGTCAGTCAAATTTAATCCGTTCACGTGTGGAGTCTGTTCCACTCTATTCCTTAGACCAGTGGTTCCCAACCTGATGGCCCCGCCCCCCCCAGGTATCACAGAGGGGGCAGTTCTCACCTGTTTCTTCAGTTTTTAGCCAGTATTGTGTGTCTCTCCCTGCACGTACGATATGCAGGGCATGTGGTGTTCGATCACAATAAAAATAATAATAATCAATATTTCGAAAAAAAATGTGTAAAGGTTCGAGCAGTCAGCTGAGTTCACCTACCAATGCAATCAAAATAACGCACCTTTCCCTCTGGGTCTTGGATTATGTGGTTGAGATCCAGCTGCAGCTCATGCTGCATTCATGACAACTTGGGAAAAAAATTACCTCCAAGTTGTCAAACTTTTCCAAAATAAAAAGTAGCTGCTGCACATATTTTAATGTTCAGCAAACGGTGAGGATATACCAAACTTATTTTTTTCTCCTCTAAGTTAACCTGTAACGTGAACCTTATGATATCAGACATTTGAAATGTCCAAGTTTTCCTGAAGGCATCATCTAAGCTGTTTTTTTTTTCATCAAAGTCACTGTTGTTGGAAAAATAGAGAGTATACTTGTGAAGCTAAGAGAATATGTCCTAACCACAAACAAAGGACATAAATAGTAAAAATAATAACTAATATTGAATGTTAGGATGTAAATTTTGCAACTTACGGTTAGAATATGATCAGCAGTTGGTTTTGTATAAATTGAAACTGAATTAAATGGTTAAATTGCAAATCGAATAATTCCTTAAATGAATGAGCCCCACCCTCAAAATTAAGTTCAGGCTGTGTGGGTGGTGGGGGGGCTGCTTTTCTTAGGGGTTGGGAACCACGTCCTTAGACGCTGTTCATACGGCTGCTGCTCGATGCCCCTGACGCTCTGTGAGTCAGTGTGACGTTGACCATCATGTCCGTTTCACTACATCGTGTTTGTGTCTGATATTTAGTGCTTTACGACACGTTTTCATGCAAATGCACCAGAGTTTCAGCGAGGGAAGTCATCTTCAGCAGCATTTCTTTTGTAAAAAAAAAGCAGGAGGTGGAAGACTGAAGCCCTGAAATCATCATTAATATCACGCTTATTTTAAGAAAGATGAATAATTCCTGGAAATGAGGTGAATCAACGCGAGCATCATTTATCGTCTTAGAAGAAGTTTCCTCAACCTGAATCGTTGTCTCTTGAAGTTACACTCATGTCTGCCTTAAGAAAAACAAACAAACAAAAAAAAAACACACACACAGTAGATGGACGCTTGATTTTAACATGGCCTGATTCCAGGTTCTTTACTGGAAACACACAGACACGAGAATCAGCCGTCGTGAAATCAAGCGTGTCTGACACTCTGTATTTTTATGATCGGAGGAGGAGGAGGATAGTTTCATTTTATTTTTTTTATTTTGAATAATACAGTAGGTCTTCAATGTAGCATTAATGGATGATTTGTTCATGTACAGTAGCTGAACACGTGTCGCGTCGAAACTCATCGGTGGTGGTTTCCCAAAAGCATCTCGGACAGAAACGTTTAAAAAAGGACTGTGGCCATGTTTACATGGACATTAGTGATGATCACTTCAGAATGAGTAACACTTCAGACTAGTAGGAGACATAATCTGTTCAATAATAAGACATCAGCTCCTAATAATCATGTAGACACTTGACCTGGTTGGAATAAATATTTTATTAATATACAGCGTCAGTAATAAAACTAGTAACAGGGAAGAAATTAGAGCTGAATCCGTTCATTCTGAGCGCGTTTGGTGACAGTTTCCAGGAGGAACAGAAACATGGAGGTCGTGTTAATTAATGAGCCAATTAATTATGTATAAAACAGAAATGTGACTATTTTCATATATTTATTCCATGATTATTATTTTTTTTTTTTGGGTTTCATTCAATAAAAAGATAAAGAAGTGTTGACCAGTAGTGTATTTTAACGTGAACATAGCCGATAGTTTCTATTCAGCCTGTTAACGAGCTGCAAGTTCAAAAAATACTCGATTTAGAATAAATTTAAAAACTCTTTTATCATGATTAATATTAAATTAACAGAAAAGAGGTGTTTGCTAATAATTGACATAACAGATAAGAGGATGGGGTCTTCACATCTTATTGTCTATCAGAGTCTCCTTTTATTGTGGCGGTGGATGACTTTGGGAAACCAGCCCCTAGTTTTCGACTGCTTTTCGCCGGCCGACCGTAAATGAACACTTTTTATTCTAGTTTTGTTCGTACGTTGACCTGGATTCACTCTGTTACTAGTGCATGGATATTTATTCAGCAGATGAAGTGTGCTGTAGTCTCTGAGCAAACAAACTCAGCGTTGGGTTATTTATCTATTAGCTTTTCCAATCAGTGCGCGAGGCGCTCCGAGGACCTTGGAGCCGAGGATTATCGCCCCTAAACTGTGCAGATTGACTCGAGAAGGTGCTGCAGCACAAACATGATGCAACGCTGCAGCAACCTGGTCTCGTTCGCTGGAATCCGTGTTTCCAATCGCGGCTGAAAGAAAGAAACGCTTCTTATGATTTAATGTGGAACCTGATCCAAGTTTCTCTGCCTTTTTGAAAGAAGCCAAATTTAAAAAAAAAAAAGAAAGAAAAAAGTGTCTGATTCTTTAAACTTGTAATAATGAGTCTTTCTAGCAGTAGTGAAGATGCTCTGTCGTTTTTCTTTCACACACTCCATCAAGCATCGATAGATGGCTTGTCTGTACATAACCCCCTCTCCCCCCCTCCCTCTAAGAAATCACTACAGAAGATATTTTGTTCTATCGGTGTAAACTACTTGTGAATAAAGTCTCATTGTTGATGCAGTACTGTAATGCAATCCTGACTCGTGAGTTTTGTCTCTTTTGTCTTTTTATTCCTTCACTCTCACTTCTTATATAATACTTTACATTTGGGGCCATAATTATAACACGACGGTGGGCGGTGAGACATATGCTACGCCTACTGGGACCAACAGAGCAACTACAGTTTCTATTGTTGGCGAATCGTCGATACTAAACATACCGATTTTAATTTGTAGGAGTGCACAGCTGCTATAGACGCCTTCATGGCCTACGTCACTGTGACGTCACAACGTTAGCTGGAGGCAAAACAGAGGGAAGTTTGAGGTGAACACTGTTACTTTCAACCCTGAAAATGTTGTTTTGCTGTATTTTTGGTGCCAAAATCGAAAAATCATAAACACTGACTTTAGGTTTTATCATTGCCAGTTGTAGACAACTTTGGTTTAGCTTTGGTGCTTAAATGAAGGGACTGGAGACAATCAACAACAACGCACACACTACACATCGGTTAAGATTAACATGTAATATGCATCATCAGTTTCATTCTGGATAATGTTGTGGGTTAGAATAAATTGTGACTGAAATTATGTTACGTTAAATCATTATTTATGGGATTCTTGTTGCAGGTAAATGCTAACTGTTAGCTAACTCAACATTGGTTGTATGTTTCAGGGTTACCCAAGCAGAAGTTGTATTTACTACGTTACCCTCCACAGTGGTTCCACTTACTTCTTGTAATATCTTTGTTGGAGAGATTTCACTTGATAAAGACAGACCAGACTTCGTCCCCTCTGTGTCCTTTGGTCAAATCGTCCATCCAGTGAGTGGGAGTGTAGGGGTCAGTGAATATAGTCCCAACAGTCAGAGTCAACTTTTTAAAATAACACTCATGGTCTTGGGGAGTGTATATATATAGTAGTATATTCTATAAAGTATACGTTTCACTCGTCCATTTTTGCCAAAACAGTCCGTTGAAATATGCTAACCGACATTTACAGGCTACAGTGTTTGAGATGTTTTGCCTCCAGTTAAGCCCCGCCCCTTAAAAAAACGCCACACTGTTTACAAACTGTGAAGGGCTTTATAATTCAGACTCCAAAAGTCTGCCCACATACAAAACTTTTAAACTTGAAAATTAAAAATATCAAATTGGCAAAAAAAATGTTATCTTTTCTAAAATATCCTCTCTCTGCTTAATTGATTGTATTCTCACCCAGTGACCTAAAAAATAAAATGTTCATAGACTGCGGCCCCCATGCCACCCTCCAGACGTAAGAAACACTAACTTCTACTAGAGGTTTTAAAGTAAACAGAGAGGGTTTTCACAGCGCGTCATGAATCCAGAAGGAATCCAAATCTATTGTAAGTGTCATCAAATCAGAAAACAACAAATCCAAGCGCTGCATTATGGAGGTTTGCAGGAGATCAGGAAGTGACATCATGAAATGGGACGAGGGAGTATTCAAGCTCTCTCACAGATGGGACTCTCTATTAACTAACTCTAGTGTAATGATACTCATATAATTAAGATCAGGTGATCTTTGCTGACCTGTCATTCCAGCAGATTTCATGCTGGCATTTATTGTTGGAACTGAAATAGTTACCGTCGTCCGTAAATACGCCAAAACAACAACATCCACAAACTTATCTGACAGCCCTCCAAGAACGTAACTTAAGAAGTAACTTAAGGTTTGACTTCATCAAAACATACAGCATAAATTTGTATTACCTGACGCTAAATGTGAACCACAACACCAGGTTTCTGTGTCTGGATACATTTACTTCTCTTTTCTTTGGCAGATATCTGTAAAAATATAAAATACATCTCTGCTTTTCAGATCTGATGATTGTGCTTTATGCTGTATGTGATGCTTTAATGCTATTAAAGCCTATGATTCAAGCTAATGTTGCTAATCTCCATGTTCAACTGTCACTTTTTGCCACTCGGTGGCCGTAACCATGGAGACGGGGGCGTTTCCTGAAACTCTACCTACTAGAATTTGGTGTTTATTGTTGTTTATTCTGTTCTGTGGCCCGGTGCTGAGAAAGGATGAGTGTTTGATGGCCGACCTTCAGGCTGATCTGCTGCTTGGGCCATTTTTACGAGTAAATCGCTCGTCTTTGTTACAGCCTCGGTGACTAAGACCTCCGTTTTATTATTTATTGTGTCTAAGCCCAGGAATGAGCAGGTTTTGTGTGGACGTCTCTTTAGAGGTGCTCGTTAAGATGCGGCTTCGTATTGATCGTTGGGGGGGGTGAAACACTCCTGGTACATGAGCTCGTGCTGCTGGATGGCCACGTCGGCTCAGAGAGCGGGAAGTGGGGAAATCGATTAAGCCAGATGCCGCTCTCATCTGTGTGTTGAGTGCGTCGTGTTGTCACAGCTCCTTCCACTCCTCTCGAGGACAAGGACGTGGATGGAGAAGGACGAGTGTGGTGCCAGTCTACACAAGACAGACTGAAGACTGAACATTTCCTATGTCTTCTTTTAACCTTTGAATTATCTTTGACAACGCGCTTCACAAATAAACTTTTTCACGCTTCACGAGACACTTTTACCTGTGCTCAAAACCAAACACTGCTCTCAAAATGATGCACACTATCAAGCAGTCAGTAAACAATACATCAAAAAATACAAAATACAAATTGTTCAAAACATATAGGTCTCAGGGAGAAGTTTTAATCTTAAAGCAAATTTCATATTTTTCCTTCGTTGTCTTGATGAACGGAAAACATGTTCTATCATAGTGGCTCAAAACTGATCAGAAATTACTAATCTGCTTTGCTCTTTGCAGTTTTTGTTCTTCCTCCTCTACTTTTACAGTACTGAACTCTACTGTCTCCTTGTTCTTTGTTGATATGAAGAAAGTGACCAGTCAGAAGACACTGAGCACTCAGTACTGTAAACAGATGGAAAGCACAATGTTCAGGGCCATGCAATTTGTTTATTGCACAGTATACAGCCTACAATACACTGTGCTACACTATACAACACTAAATATAATACTAAAATCAAAAGGAGTAAACATGTGATCAAACTGCTTCTTCCTGAACAATATTTTCTGTCCTGAGGCGATGAGGCCGTTTCCAGCCCTGACATAGTTCCTCTCCATGAGGAGCAGATTTACTCTGGTGAAGGTTTGTCTGTCACATAGTCTCCATCTCCAAGAGGTGAATGACTCCTCTATCAGATCCAGGAAAGACGAGTACGGAGTTCATAAACAGCCCATTGATGTCAAACCATTCTCTTACCTGAGCAGCTCGCTGGAAACTCACATTGTCCCACACGGTCTCATAGGTGGGGATGGGATTCTCGATTAGCTCTTGACTCTGCTGCTCAAATAAAATATCTCTTAGATTGGCAAGAAATCCTAGACGGTGCTGATGGCAGCACAGATTGTGACACTACCACCTCGTTGACATCAACAACGTCCCGCTGTCCAATCACGTTTCGGCCTCTCCTTCCCCTCGTTGTTAGACTGAATCTGCTTCATAGACAAAGATGAACTCATGGGGTCTGTCTGAGGATTCCAAGTCAAATATCGTCTGTGTAGAAACACAATATGAGACTTTTGTTAGACGTACAGAGACAGCGCTGTTCTGTAGAGTAGAATTAGGGCGAATATATGCGCTTCTGGTTCTCATACATTGTACTAGAGTAATGTCATTCATATAATATACTGAGCTCACAGTTCTTTCAAACTTGGTGAGTTGCATTCAAAAGCTTCTCTGTATATTTGTTTCACTCGCATCCGGTTACGCTGGAGGACACAGTCGATTCCCTGGACGTGTGTGTTGTCTTGTATCACTCGTTCCCTGATTTCTCTGAGTCGTATTAGAGTATACATAGAGTATCCTAAAGGACCATGCCGACCGATTCATGCAGTACAACACATACAGTGATGAACTTTACAAATGTCTATTGAAACAGCTGCATATTGTGTAGTACAGCAAATTTGCAATTACAAAAATACAGTAGTATACTGTCCCTGCTCTCTGAATGTCCTCACTATGGTGGACAGGACTATTGTGGTCCTGCTTTCCTCATTGTCAGTCCATGGACAAGACCATGGTCAGTTATTGTTGCTGGAATTTCATCAGATATTTCCACTCTTCCTCCTCCTCTTCTTTTTGCCACCTCGCATACGCATTCGTCCTCGTCCTCTCACATTGTTTCTTCTCTCCATTCTAAGACTTTCTCCGTTCCACCTTCAACAACCTGTTTGCTCTCTGGCTTATATTGGTTGTATCACATGATTTGAAACAAGTGAAAACATTTTTCACTCGTTGTGTTTAATCAATGACATGTGTGCCTCTGTTTGCATTTGATTGTTGCCACTTGTGTTTGCCAGTATGGACGACATGTGCAGAATGTGTTTAGAGTTCTGCTATGAGATCTGCAAATTGTGTTTTACTCACGTGAAATGGTTTAAGGTATTGACAACAGACGCACAATTATCTAAACGAGTTCAGGCAACTTTGTTCAGCCAATGGCTTTTAATGTTTTAGCAAATGAGAAAAACTTTAAATACTTTAAATAAGTAACTACACAGATAATTATATATCATCACTCTTCATGGGGCCTCAGCCCCCCTGTCCTTAAAACCTAGTGACGCCCCTGGAAGCAGCTCATCATTGGTTCTACAAACCACACACTGACCTTCCACTGTCCAGAAATGAGGCAACGCACCAAGAAAAGCTGCAAAAGAGGAAGACGTGCTTCTAGCTTCGTTAGGCCTCACGGATGATGTTCTGTTTGGGTGAAAAGAGGAAAATATGTCACAGGGCACCTTTAAGTTTCTGCTGCTCTAAAAAAGAACCGTTGAAACTTGGTCCTTGATGCACAAACATCTGGGTGATTGCAAAGAAGATGAGTTACAAAGCTTTTTATTTTTCATTAATTGTCTTTTCATTTGAAGAAGAATTCCAGGAATGAGTGAATTAAATTAAATTAAATTGAACTGAAGGCATATTTGAAATTGCACAATGGAGGACGTTTAACAGGGAGAGGCGAAGAGGTTGTGGAACTCATTCAGACGATTAATTATTGTGGGAACTTTCAATCCAAATGAAACAAACCAAACATAATTGCCAGCAGCATTAGAGCACTTTATTTTATTTCATCAAAACAAGATGCCCGAGCATGTCGCCGTTCAGCTGAAATGTTGTCATTTATTCTCCCGGGAGCTAATGAGTTTCACCCAAAAGAAAGGTAGCAGTCGTATCTGGCGGTTATTTGTAAAAACCAGAGCGGCGGTCGGTTTGTGTCGCTAATGGGCAGCGACGACAAATCAGGAGCTGGTTACTCGGCTCACAAATACATGCAGGAGTTTTATTCCAAAACGAGAAGCCTGCAGTTTAACAGGATTCAAAATAAAAAGTTTTCTCCTTGTTTGTACTTTAGTCTGGGAGCAGCATACCAAACAAAAAAAAAAAAAAAAAAAAGACATTCTCAGACTGCTCGGTAAACAGTCGATGGTGGACGACGTGACTCATCTGTCAAACGCTGGCGCGGACGTTTGTCTTAAGCTGCAGGACTTTGATTCTCTCTCGGCCACTGAATTCATCCATTCATTCATTTCCTATATCCGTTTGTTAATGATCGATACTGGAATATCGATACTTCCGATACTTCAGTCATTGGAGATAATGTAGGAAAACAGAGGAAAGTAACTTAACTATTGAGTTGTAACAGCACAACAAACCTTGTGAAACACCTCAGGTTAAACCACAACACAGAATACAAGACATTTATGATGAGGACGACAGAAGAGGAGAGAACAGAGTCACAATTTTTAATAATTCAACAATAATTTATTTTAATGATCTGTTGCGGTATTAGCTCGGCTATATAGTAAATGAGGCCACTACCTCAATATACTTCACACTTTAAAATAAACAAATAACTCTGATGTTTTGTTTTCTTCATGAATCTATGATTTGAAATACACTACTTTTTTTTAGGTTTACCAGACACATTAGGGCGTATTTACACAAAGTATCAGTATTGGATCAGTATCGCCGATACCAGCCTGAATTTTACTCATCAGTGGTGTCGAGCATCACTACCACTTGTCCTTCAGAGGTTCGTGATATCCCAGCTAACATCAGGCCAGAGGCAGGTCTTCCGTCTATCTCAGGGCTAACACAACAAGAGACACACAACCATTCACACTCACACCTAGGTTCAATTCACCAATAAACACGAAGGAGCATGTCTTTGGATGGTTGAAGGAAGCCAGAACCTTCTTACTGGGAGGCGTCAGTGCTAACTACCACAACACTGCAGCTAATTTCCAAACAACTTCACAGGGGATAATAATTTTATACAACTCACCTGTTTAAATGATATAACAACAGTTGCAAAACCAAGGGTGTGGCCACATTGAGTGAAGCCTTCACAGTTTGCAAGCTGTCTAACTCAGCGTCCCCTGACTGTCTTTTGAATTAGCCAAGATGGCGGCGGCCAGAGACGCCGCACTGAGCTTCAAAAGCTCTCTTCAGGAAACCTTCAGGTCTTTACAGTCAACGTCTGTCATTTGGATAGACACAGCTGGACACTTCCAGGAAGTTGATAATGCGTGATGTTTTTGCACACTGGAGTTAATCGACAAGACGTTAAGGCATTTTCGTAGCCTCACAGCGCTAACCTAAACTGTGACTCCTTGAATTAAAGTGGCACGGTGAAGAGTGAACCGGGGTTGGTTCCCGTTTGCTCTTAAAGTCAGAGCCCTGCCTCCTCTCAGGTCCGTGTGTCGGGATATTGTTTTAACGCTGTGAAATTGAGCCCAATTTCTGGTGATATTTACAAGGCCGTCAGGATCGTGCAGCATTCAGGTGTGTGTTTGTGCGTTTGTGTGCAGGATTTGAACAATTATCACCTCAGCCAGCATCTCCAAGAGGCTCCAAGGAAATTATTCAAATGAAAATAAATAAATAAATTCTTTAATTTAAATCACTCGTCTGATCTCTTTCATTATTGCCTCGTCCAATTGGATTACTAATGGATGCGGCCGTGACTCTCTGCGTCCCGTCTCTTCTGCCCGGCTCACCCGTCCTGAGGACACTTCTGGCTTTTTAGTTGATCATTTTCATCGGTGCCGCACGTTCGGTGACCCCAATATCGCCCGCCGTCACTCATCATTAGCACGTTTATAAGCACTCTTCCAATGGCGTCCCTCGCAGGGAATTTAACCATTTGCATAGAAAAATTGCTTTCCTCCGCGCGACCAGAAAGGACTGTTTTGCATAATTACAAATGATGTGCGGCTGCCGGACCAAAGTGACACTCGGGAGAACTGGGAGGAGAATGGGACTGGGAGGGATGTGATGTTTGTCGGTGGACGTGAAGGACCGACGCTTTACCATTTTCTCGTGTTTTAAGTGCAGATTTGAATCTTTTTTTTTGTGGTTTTCTGCAGAAATTAATCTGAATTTATTACAGGATTCAATCTGGTATTTGTTTGTGTGTATGTCTATATGGACTAGCATTTAATGCAGTAATTTGAAAACTTGAAAGTTTAAAGACTAAGGCTGCTTGTCAGAGGGTTGTTAGTTAGTATAGCTTAGCATAAAGTCTTGGATCTGTCCAGTGTTGAGCATACTTTGTAAAAAAAAAAAAAAAAAGCCATAATAAAGTAGGTGTGTACATAATCAGTTTTTGCATCAAGCAAACATCAAAACTAAATGTGTTTTGTGGCTAATTTGTTGTCAACCAGTTGCCAATTTAATCATCCATCAGTCACAGAGCAACACCGTCGCTTATTTGGAGTTTGTTTGGAGGCCGTGGTTTAGTCTGAAGCCTCTGAGAAGAATATTTTTACTCTCTAGTTGCACCATGTTGCACTTTTTCTCACCAGCTTTGTAATATTCCCACCAGATTTGCAGAATTACCTGACTTCCTGTGTCTGGATTTATTTCTGGTACATGTCCGTGGTTGGAAAATATAATGTTCTGATTAATGGAGCAGAATCAGTTCCCAACGGAGAGACTGATGTGAAAGAAAAAATGCGTGGACGGTGGAAGTCAGGCTGGTTTCCAGGGTAGACGAGGATGAAAAGAAGCTGTAGCTGAAGGAGCAGCTGTGTTGTGTTTTCAGTGAGGACAGTGTTCGAGTGTCGGTCAACTGCATCTTAAAAGCGCCTGGAGCCTTGTCTCTAAAATGTAGGAGAAGAGCATATTTGTACAAGTACAATGCACATAGTAAACAGATGAGTTGATCTAAGACATGTTTACAATAAAAACTACTTGGTTGTTGTTTAGGAGAGTTTATGTTACAGTAGAAAACGTGGTTACACTAGTAAATGTGGTTTAGGTCGTGGGGTAGTCATGGTTAAATACTAAATTTCAGAGGGGGGAAAGAAAATCCAATGTGACCCATCAATCTACCTCCTTACACAGACTTGATGGATATTTAACAGCAACCAGGACAGACATAATCTTTACGGCTGTGTGCTGGGTTTAGCCTATGAAAAGGGCGTCCGGTGAGTGGGTTTGTTCACACTGCTGAAGTGAACATGATCACAACCGACTCACCCCACCTCCAAATGTGGCTCTGAAATTTCACTTTCACGTCCTTCAAGCTTCTTGGGAATGTTTGCGTAGACTGTAGAAAAAATATGTCCAACTGGTCAAACTGACTCTAGTATCCATGTCCTGGGGGATACGGGCGGCGCCATCTTGTTTGTAGTTTGGAGCCAGAGTTAGTTAATACTACGCTCTGCTCTACCTCCACCTTCACTAGTTATATAAAGAAATGTTGGATTAAAGACTGCACTTATTTTCCAGCGATTCTCGCTGGCAACTGTCAATCATAACGATGTCACAAAAAACATATTCGATGTGTCCTTTGTGTTTTAGCTTGGCCCGTCCACCAACATGGAGGGGCCACCAACCACCAGGGGGAGCTCCAAGTGCTTTGGCTTCACTTTTGAAGGGATGTCATGGCGTCCTCTTCTTTTGCACTCTAAGGTGGCGACTTGTGTTCAGATCACAAAACCAAACCGAACGTCATGGTCACAAGCTTCTCAAGTCATTCTTAGACCCGTAGCAGCAATATAAAAAACAGGCAATAAAAATTATGGCTCAAAAACCAATGAAATGGCAACACTGTAGTGTCCTGAGAAAACACAATCTTCTTGCATTTGAAAACGTTATAATTTACGTTAATATCGGACTGATTCTTAAATGTCTTCACAGTTATTTCTCACCTGTTTTCTGCACTGATATAAAGACGTTGGAGCTAAAGCTCTAAGCAAATACAAGAGAGTTGCATAGCATCATTTGGATGCGGTTAACAGTGAGCTTATTACATGGCTAAAAGCAAAACAACAATGCTCTCATGTATAAATATGGACTTTTCTCGGTTATAGTTATGATCATGAACCTTGTTTCATTTCCTATTGCTGATTAACAGGCAAAGCATCTGGTCTCTCCACTGGAACAGTCTCAATGTACTTGTGATGTCCACATCAAATAAAATAAACACAAGGTAACACAGACGATGCATGTTAATGTTTGGTCCGTGACCACTACGGCACCTGACTTCGTGCACGCCGTCACTAGAAGACTACAGGTCGTAACGAGCTGCTTTTAGTTTTTTGCCAACGGTCTGAGCTGCCGGAGTCCCAGCACAGAGCGGAGCTTTCCATCCGCCGTCATTTCTCGGGCAACTTCCTCCTCAATCTGTCTCGCTCGAGCGGCGCTGGCAGTGGAGGAGAAGAGTCGAAGTGATAACAGAGCCAGAGATAAAACAGACACAGTAGCAGCGGCGTGCTCAGACGGATGTGTTCGAGAGCTATTAGAGCCTGTCACAGTTGGCTTGTCACGGATCGGGCGCGCACACACACACACACACACACACACAAACTCGTGTCCCAGCACCTTGCACAATGCTAATTCTCACCAGTGTACACACACAAGCTGACAATACTCCCCACTGTGGCAATCATGCACAGACACACAGTTGCCTCATTCCTACATGTCTCTGTAAGTGTCTCACTCACTCAGTCGGCCTCACAGACATGTCTGCCTGGCTTCTCTGGGAATCAAAGGCGACGGCAGCAGGTATTTTCAATGTGCAGACTTGAGCAGTTTTCAAAGATAAGAGCTTCGACTGAGTGGTTCCACCGCCATCTGGGTAGTGTGTGGGTGAGAGACTGAGAGAGAGACTACGGACCAAACCCTTGTGTCTCTGTAAATGTCCTCCACTGCTGCAGAGGAGGAAGGACACCTCTGTGCTGGTGTGATCTCTGAAGTGTGTCTGCAAGCAAAAAGTACATATGAGGGGACCATTTATTTTTTTTATTTTTTTATTTAAAAGTTTTAGCTTTTAAACCCAGACATGAAAGTTGGTTGTTGGTCAGTTGGTGGTTGATTAGTGGGTTGGTTGGTTGGTTAATAGTGGGTTGGTGGTTGGTTGGTTCATTGGTTTGACGATTGGTTGGTTAATAGTGGGTTGGTTGGTTGGTTGGTTGGTTAATAGTGGGTTGGTGGTTGGTTGTTTGGTTGGTGGGTGGGTTGATTATTCACTAGTTGGTCAGTTTGTAGGTTGGTTAATAGTCGGTTGATGGTTGGTTAATGGTTGGTTGGTTGATTGGTTAGTAGTTGGTTGGTTGGTTGGTTGGTCGGTTGGTTGGTTTGTTGGTTTGTTGTTTGGTCGGTTGGTTAATGGTTGGTTGGTTTGTTGGTTGATTGGTTGGTTGGTTGGGGTAGGTAGGTTGGGTGGTTGGTTAGTAGTTGGTTGGTTGGTTGGTTGGTTGGTTGGTCGGTTGGTTGGTTTGTTGGTTTGTTGGTTGGTCGGTTGGTTAATGGTTGGTTGGTTTGTTGGTTGATTGGTTGGTTGGTTGGGGTAGGTGGGTTGGGTGGTTGGTTAGTAGTTGGTTGGTTGGTTGGATAGTTAGCTGGTTGGGGTAGGTAGGTTGGTTGATGGTTGGTCGGTGCAAAAAACAGAAAGAATGTATTTTCCTTCAATGAAACAGGACATAGCCACACACATGTGGAGTTTACAGGTCTCTGTGGTCCAGGCTTTATTGGTCTGGATGGTTAAATAAACTTGGAGCTTCTCCAGTTTCACAAGACAAACGCTCAGAGATAAATTCAGACGAAACCTTGTGTCATTAAGTCTAAAATTATATCTGAATCTACATCATGTCTGTGACATGTTTAGACCCACAGAAAATTTCTTTTTTCTTCTTCTACAAAAACTTCTCGTTCTATATGAATCAAATAACGTCTGTTTCCTTCTCTTTTCTTTTTTTTCCATATATTAGAAAGATGCCTTCACTTGTTCGGGTTTTTTTTTGTGATCACTTTTTAAAATTAAAACCAAATCTTTTAGTTTTATTTTATTAATGCACCAAGAACTTTTTCTAAATTGTGAGGTTTAGTTTTATCTCTGTGAAGTGTGGTAACATATGATTAAGATAACCACTGTTTGCCTCCTGTGCATGACCAGCATGTCACCATGTGCTCAAAAATACAGATCAGTTGATTTCTTAAGAAGCTAAATCTTGTTAAAGCTGCTGGGAACCAATGCAAAAAATAAAAATAAATAATAAATAAATCTCATCCCCATATTCTAATCTAAGTCATGATCTTATTTGTCTGCTGGGTTGTAAACTCTGAGCATCTCCAACATTTATTTATTTATTTCTTTATTTTCTGAGACTGTCCATCAGCAGAAGGGGCTTTGATCGGGATGGCAGGCGGCTATTTGATGCAGAGTGACCTAGCATGTCTTCTGAGTAGCGAGGGAAAGATTGGCTGCTGCACCTCTCTGCTCCTACATCTTCAAGGTAATAACGCTCATTTTATACTTCACATTGGAAGCGTGAGGCGGCCGCGTCTATCTCGCGGAGAGTGCTGCGACGGAGCCGGGTCCTGATGGATGCTTAAAAGCAATCACCAGCGGGTCTCTCACGAAGGTCGCAGGTCACCGTGTTCTGTTTGGGTCCGTGTGATTCACACCGATGTCTGGTTCTGATTAAAGAACGAAGGCATGTTGATGCGTATTCTTTTAATGCTGCGTTTAAGCTCTGGTTTGTTGTGACACGCTCTCAGTGCTACATTCTTGCAAACAGTTTTGTGGAAATATTTTGAATTTCAGGAAATAATCAAAAAGCAAGTGTGGGCTTTGCCATTTATTGCTGTTCTGTGGTTCTTGTACTTGTGTTCTGCGTATTATTATCAACATTTTGATCAAGCATCCAGGCTACAGGGAGACGTCCATGTTCTGTGTTTACGATGAGAAGTCGCGCTGCTGCACTCTTCCAAACACCCATCAGTTAAACTGCTTGGTTTTATTATTATGGTCATATCGGTCTGCATTTGCAGAGTGAACGCATGCGATTGCATATGGGCTGAAACCGCACACTCCCTAACCAACTCAGCTCGGTTCATTTGTTCCAACTGCTGTGTTCACGCCAGCCCAAACAAGCCAAGCTGAAGGGGAAACGCTCCCAAGGGAACATTTGACGTGAAGTAAAAGAATTAAATTAGACAAAACTGTTAGTGCTGTTTCCTCACGGCAAGAATGTCAAGAAACGTTTGTGCCTGCATGGGTTTTCTTCCGGCCTCCTCCCACATTTGAATCTAAATGCACCAGTAACACAATAGCATGATAACCTAGAAATGTTTCCCTCTTTTCAAGTACAAGTACACTATGATAAAGTTTACATAAACAAACCTAACCTTTTACAAAATATTTTATGAGCAACCTGAATCTTAAGAAAAATGTGTGCATTTTTAGCTGCTATCTAGTTCTGGGTCTCAGTGTCATGTTATATCCACAACTGAATAAAACAGTGCACCCCCTAGTGGAGTGGAGCGGTTATTTTTATTGGCAAACTGCAATGTTAATGTTTTATATATTTTTCGCACTTGGCAAATTCATCCTGCAGCCAGATTATTATTATTATTTTGGACGTTCAACTCAGGTAGCAATACCAGCAGTAACCACTAGATGGCTGAGACTTTTTGTTGGTCTAGTTCAGGGGGCGGCAACCCGCGGCTCCGCATGCGGCTCTTTCGTTCTTCTGTTGCGGCTCTCTGCGGCGAGCGGTGCGGAGCAAGGACGCTGATCAAAGCCGTTCACTTTTTTTTACGCTAACTGCCTCAGAATAGCGGCAACTAGTCACTCGTCAGTGAACGAGCGAGAGCTACACAACAACTGAATGACACTGAATGCCACACCACATTCACGGTTGTAACGTCAAACAACCAAAAAACACTGAACTCCCACAGTGCATTGCAGCACATTTACTAGTTGCTATCGAGTATTTAATTCAAATGTATTTTTATTTTAGTGCGTTAGTTTTTTTTTTAAAATATAATTCTAAATTTGAATTGATGGTGATCTTTTAACATTAAAATAAAATGTATTTATTTTTTTGTCGCTCAAAATATACGTCACAACCGCCGACGTGCGACACCCGCCGGCAGGTCCAGCCCCAGGTAAGACAACTACGGATAAATCCCTGTTATGTTACATAAATGCAGTTTCGTTTTCTCTGTAGTAGTTATTTCATTTCATAAATGCAACACACTATAGGCCTAACATAGAGGTAAAAACGATGTATGCAGTGTTACCTTCATTTTAGATGTCAAAGAGGTTTTGTGGCTCCCAGTGTTTTCTTTCCAAATGGCTCTTTGAGTGTTGAAGGTTGCCGACCCCTGTTATAGTAGCTTTGCATCTAAAGATGCTGCCACGCAACTACTTTTTAAGTATAAATGAAAAATAAATTGACCCCTCCATGTTCATTCAGAGGTTAAGTTTGATTAAATCACTTTAGCTGTGGCCTTGAATATATTCTAATCAGTGTTGTTAAACTTAATGGCTCTTTCAACTTAACAAGTGAGTTCTTTTATTCTAATGTCACAAATCGCTGAAACTAAGAACCAAGAACTAAAAGGTTCCTTCAGCGCGTCTTTTATATATATATATATTTACTGTTGTTAAACCTAATGTGCCTTTTCTTTATCATAATGTCACAAAACTTTCCAAGGAACTAAAAGGTTCCTTCAGCCTGTGAACTTCTTTATCCAAATATCCCTGAACTTAATGTCCAGGAACTTTCCTAAGAACGGAAAGACTCTTTGAGCCTGTCTGCGCTAAATGCTAATGCTAATATGCATGCGATAGCAGCAATGCTAAGACCATCTGGATTTGCATAAACTATTTGGGGTGATAACATCTGGGGCAGCTTGTTGCCCCATTATAACTATAAAGGTCACTGACTTAATTTATTTGTTAGTCATCTGGAGACATTGATATGACCTGGAGGTAGGAGGGAGTATCCTGGAGGAACCTGCAGACGTCTGGTCCACGACCAGAGAGCGGATGAACCCCTTGACCGGCTCCCTGATGAGGAGGGAATACATCCCGGTGCTGTGAGAATCAACAGGAGCTCATCACCGCGTCAGTAAACAGAGCCGGGCGCTCGAATAGAGCCCGATGTGTAAACCTTGTGCACTAAATAAAATTCAGAGCTCGTGGCGGCGTGACGAGCAGAGCGACAGAGACGGAAAATGATGGAGACACAGAGCGATGGAGACGCCAATCATCGGCCTCGTTCAGATTCGCTCCTACACGAGGAAGCCAGCCAGCCAGCCAGCCAGCCATCCATCCATAATGCATCACGCGTCGCCTAGCAACAGCCGGGAACCTAGCAACAGGATCTTAGCAACAGCAACAAAACCGCTGGCTGCCTCGCTCCGTCCGCCAGGGCCAATGGAGGAGCGACGTTTCAGGTGCGTGGCGGCCAATCGGGAACATGTAGGGACTGGTACAACATGTACACACACACACACACACACACACACACACACACACACAGGAAGTCTTCTTACATCCTGTATGAGACTAGTGTCTCAGATGAACTACACACACACATTAGGCAATGATTGTGTGTTTTCAGTTATAAAATACACTTTTACCGACTAACCTCCAACTAGCATCTCTCTATAAAGATCATTTTTGGTTTTATTAACCCAGATTTTGATACAACATGTGCATTTCTAACATTAGGATAAAGGTAAATGTATTTGGGTTTGAATTTGTCCTAAGTTTCATCCGCATAACTTCTTTATTTCTAAAGAAACTGATAGGGAGTTGGGGTTTAAACAAGAACAAGTAATCTTTAGAGGAAGATAAGACTTTTTTTTGTTATCAGGGTTAAACAAAAGCTTCACCTTTTAACGGCGAAGATAGAGCACACAGCTCAATGCGTGTCATTCTGAGTTTAGAAAAATTCATCGTTTGCGTTTTTTGTGGCGAAATTTTACAGCAACTGCAACGACACCTGCTCAGTCACTTTATTCTTTATCCCGGAAGAAAAAGTACTCGAAGAATGGGAGACATGCTTTTATTTTTAGACTTTTCCAGGTTGGCCCTGAATACATTTAGCTGCATACAAGTAAAGTCAGGTTAGCCTCTGCTCTGTCATTTAATGCCATAAAATGACCTGCAAAAAGGCAGAATACATGTTCTAAAACCATTTAAATGCACCGCAAAGTTTGACTGAGGTTCAAATTGAATTAGTCTCTTTCAAAACGTTTTGATTCCCTGGAGGGCACAGTTTGTAAAAGACATGTAGGGTCAGCGTGTAGGACTGAGCAGCGAGGAGGCAGATCACAGCTGAAAACACTTCAACTCTCACAGGAGAACCAAAGCATCTATTCCAAGGCTAGAATCGGTTTCAGATTGATTATTTCATTTTTATACTGTTAACTTGTTTTATATTGTAATTACTTGATAAAACATTAGCCTAAAATATTTGTCCTGTGTTTTATCATACTCATCTACCTAAAGGCAAAATTACAAAATTATTATTATAATGATCATGACGTTTCAATTAAAAAAGCGGCATCGCCCACACCTACCAAAAACAAACTGCAGTTCCTCTAACAGCCACTAGGAGCGAACTCCAAAGCCACGTTTACACCATAGAGTGTATATAAATATGTACAACATGTCCCCACTTCCTCTCATTGGCCAAACTCACACTATATAGTTTGAAGCTGATCAGTACGGTCTGAGGGCGGAGCCACAACATCGACCATCAGCCCCGCCCACACTTCCTCCCAACTAACTCGCATTTCGTTTAATTAATCCTACTCCCTGTTCTACCTCCACCAGTTACAAAGACATGTTGAATTATACACTATACTTTTTTTTGTTTGTTTTACAACTCTCACAGACCCAAAGGACCGCTTTACAGAGCGGTTGGCATGGCAACATAACGGACTAAAGTGAAACTTGGACGCTGGACTGGACGCTTGAACATGCAGCAACAAGTACATAAAATTACAGAGACCATGCTTGGAAATAAATAAATAAATAAATAAATAGTTCGGCCCAAGTCCCACCTGCTAACATGGAGGAGATGTAGCGTATGTGACATATACTGCAGCCTCCAGTCACCAGGGGGAGCTCTACTAGTTTTAGCTTCACTTTCGAGGAGCTGTTCTGCCGTCCATCTTCTCTCTAGTGCTAATTTTTCCATTTTTCCACAACTATAACTCAGCTAATCTATTATTATACATGATTCTCTCTTGAGGCCACTGATGCAGAAGCCAAATCCAACTCCAGAAATCTGAATCTATACATAAAATTTAAGCTAATAATAAAAAAAAATGAGCTAATAAAAAATACATAACAATAAAATCACATTTGCTGAAGATTCAAGAAGGATTCAAGGATTTTTGACTGTCATTCGCAACCATACAGACGCAGTAGATAGAACTAAATTATGCACTCAGGTCGTTTCTTACAGTATATAGATACAAAATAATAATACTAAAACAGTATAGATAAGAATAAAGATAATAAATAAATAAAGATATATAAAATAAACACTTTTCTGGCCTGATGTTTAGCCGTTAGCTGCCACTGGAACAGGAACTAGGAAGTGAGTGACTCTCCGCTGTCCATCCGTCCAAGTGCTGCACGGTTTTAAAAGGTTCTCCTCCTATCTGGGAGCTGAAGCTGATAACCCTCCTTTCTGAGGAGTCTCCAAACCTCAGGGCAAAAAAAAAAAGAAAAAAGAAAAAAGAAGCTCTAACTTTAAATGAGCTGTAACGGCGTCTGGGGCCCTTCTCCTCATTCCAATGTGGCGTCGCATCCCGCAGATACACAGGGACTTTTCAATTCCCAGGGCCAAAGGTGTGAGTATTATCTGGAGATTCATTCCCGGGCCTTAAATGGAGGCATGGAAAGCGAAGCTTAACTCACCTGCTTTTTTTTTTTTTTTTTTTTTTTTTCATTGTGAGCTTTGACGCTGCTCATTCTTCATTCAGCGCCAGGCAATCTTCAAAACCAGGCGGGAGGAGGAGGCTGTTTTTCAGTCAGTGTGAAGAATATTCTCTCGTTGTTAGAATAAGCAGAGGTTGTTTGTGATTTACTAACTGGATGCATTTGGCGTTTGGTCTTCGAGTATTTCAACATTTGAGTAAAAAATAATAAAAAAATAAGATTAAGTCCTATCAGATGGTTCTGAAACGTTTACACAAACACACAGCGGCAAGCTAACTATTGATGCTAATTGAAAAGTGTCGTCCTTTACTTTTACATGCAGCATAAAGACGTGCACGTAGACACAAATACAGAATTAAAAAAGCTTATTATATTGGCAGATTTTGCAGCAACATTGCAAAGAGGGATTAGGCTTTGGTTTGTCTTTCCTTTTTTCCTTTTCACTTTCAACTGCAATCTTTTATTTTAAGTGGCACAGTTTTACCTCCAGAAAATGGAAAAACAAAGACTAACAAGTTAAAACTACATTTTCAATTTATTGTATTTTAAAGCAACATATACAGTATGTTGCAATATTTAAGTCAATACTCCATAAATTAGTGATGTGCAGATGTGTATTATCTGTGTTAGCATTCATATGTTAGCATCCGTGTTAGCATCTGTGTTGGCATTCATCTGATTTCATCTGTTAGCTTCCGTGTTAGCATCCGTGTTGGCATTTGTGTTAGCGCATTCATCCGATTCGTATGTTAGCATCCGTGTGTTAGAATTCATCTGTTAGCACTCGTGTTAGCATTCAGGTTAGCATTCATCTGTTATTATCCGTGTTAGCATCCGAGTTAGCATTCATCTGTTAGCATCCGTGTTGGCATCCGTGTTAGCATTCATCTGATTTCATCTGTTAGCATCCGTGTTAGCATCCGAGTTAGCATTCATCTGATTTCATCTGTTAGCATCCGTGTTGGCACCTATGTTAGCATTTATCTGTAATTATCCGTGTTAGCATCCGAGTTAGCATTCATCTGTTAGCATCCGTGTTGGCATCCGTGTTAGCATTCATCTGATTTCATCTGTTAGCATCCGTGTTAGCATCCGAGTTAGCATTCATCTGATTTCATCTGTTAGCATCCGTGTTGGCACCCATGTTAGCATTTATCTGTTATTATCCGTGTTAGCATCCGAGTTAGCATTCATCTGTTAGCATCCGTGTTGGCATCCGTGTTAGCATTTATCTGTTATTATCCGTGTTAGCATCCGTCTGTATCGGTAATCTCTCAGACCGGTTCCCATGGCAACATAATGCCGAGTAACCCAAACCGCCAAAACATTATGAACATCTCTGGCATTAACAGCAATGGAGAAGGAGGGCAGATGTGATAATCCAGCTCCTGGAATGAGATGATTTGCTGGAAGACAAAAATAATACTGCTCTGATTTAAATAATAATAATAATAATAATAATAATAATAATAATAGAGGATGTATTAGAGGCCGTCCTGTAGGTGGTCGACACCTCGTTTCCAGAGGAAACGTTGAGCTCTATCCCTCCACATGCTTTGTTTCATGTCTGCTGTTTGCATCGAGTGGCCGTGTGGGCGGACGCCATTAAAATGTCTGACACGTAGAGAAGCGCTGCTCTCATTCAGATCAAGATCAGAAAGTAACGAGTCCCCAGACAGGTGATCTCCTGTAGTGCATCTGCGTGAACAGTGAGGGAAAAAAAAAAAAAAGTGTGAGGCTACATCCTACGTCGGGCCGAGTGAGTCACCCACGTCTCTCTAAATAAGTAATTAAAGGGAACTCGCAGTTGACATGACACACAATCAGCCAGGATCACATTTAGACTTTCAGATATTTAATATTTAAACCTTTTTTTCTCTCACTGAGCTGAATCCGAATCTGAATTGCAAATCTCCGCTGGTCTCTGACGGCCGTCGTATCATTTCAAAGGGACTCGATGTTGCCTGGATGTGATCTCTGGACGGCAGAGAGGTCAAACAAATGACAGAGTAATGAAAGCCTGTCTGGGCCGGAGGGAGGAAAACACACTCCTGAGAGAGAGGGAAGGAAGGATTTCTCGCCATGTTTTATACAGTGTGTTTTTATACAAAGTCAAGACTCCCAGCAAACCCTGGCAAATGTTAACTTCCTGTTGGTGCTAGAGAACAGCTGATTGGGGAGAAGATGTCGGACTCTACGTTCACCAGATGGACGTATACGCTCATTATTTCCAGTTTGTCAGAGAAAACAATACGAAGAACATTATAGTTAAGTTCACTTTGAAGCCAAAAGATCTCTGGACCTCGCAAAATAGTGCAAGTAATTTAAGGAAACGTAACGTGGTGCAGCTTTCTTTAGGTGTTTGGTTACAATAACCAGTAATACAGTGTTTTTCAAACTTTTTTGAGCCAAGATACATTTTTTTCATTGAAAAAATCACGATCACGATCTTCTTTCGAATAAAAAGTGCACTAAACATGTCCACTTCAAAAATACCGATTGACCATTAAAAGCCACAACAATGTGGTCTTAAAACTAACGAGGTAGCAGAAAACTTCAAAGTGTTTTGCAAACTCTAATTCTGTCCAAAAGCATTTTGTTAGCAGGAATACAGAATTATAGTCTGCATTCTAGTTTTGAAGCGTTTCGTTTGGAGATGGTGTTCAAGTTTGCTTGATACCACAGCATTGTTGAACAGCTTTTCACCACCACACACCAACGGAGCACAGTGAAAGTAAATCACTAATTCTCTTCTCTCAACGTACAATGCAATTCGCTACCTAATTACTTTGAAATTACAGTAATAAGTAATAATACATTTCTGAAGCAACTTGCCCAACGCTATACATGACAGCATCACACAGTTTCTGGAGATTTGTCGGCTGCACATCTATGAAGAGAATCTCCCGTTCCACCACATCCCAAAGGTTCCTCTATTTGTTGGATTGAGATCTAGTGACTGTGGAGGCCATTGGAGCACAGTGAACTCTTCGTCATGTTCCTTAAACCAGTTTGAGATGATATGAGCTTTGTGACATGGTGCATTATCCTGCTGGAAGTAGCCGTCAGAAGATGGTCCACTGTGGTCATAAAGGGATGGACATGGTCAGCAACGATACTCAGGTAGACTGTGGCATTTAAACCATGCTCAGTTTGTACAAAGGAGAAAATATCCCCCACATCATCACACCACCACCACCAGCCTGAACCGTTGATACAAGGCAGGATGGATCCATGATTTCATGTTGTTTAAATTCTGACCCTGAAATCGAGACTCATCAGACCAGACAACGTTTTTCCAGTCTTCTATTGTCCAGTTTTGTTGAGCCTGTGTGAACTGTAGTCTCAGTTTCCTGTTCTTAGCTGACAGGAGTGGCCCCCGGTGTGGTCTTCTGCTGCTGTAGCCCATCTTCTTCAAGGTTGTTGTGCGTTCAGAGATGGTATTCTGCATTCCTTGGTTGGAACCAGTGGTTATTTGAGTTACTGTTGCCTTTCTATCATCTCCAACCAGTCTGCCCATTCTCCTCTGACCTCTCACATCGACAAGACATTTTCATCCACTCAACTGCTGCTCACTGGATATTTTCTCTTTTTTCGGACCATCCTCTGTTAAACCATAGAGACTGTAGATCATCAGTTTCTGAAATATTCAGACCAGCCCGTCTGTCAGTAACAACCAGACCACGTCGTCATGTAAAGACACGTTTAGATACGAGGTTAGGTGGTTTTATGGGGCTGAAGGAACAAAAAGAAGAGAATCGATTCAAAAACGTTTGATAGAGACGACCTGTGGAGGTACAGGAGACGATGAAGTGTTAAAAAGAAAAAGTCTTGAGAACGGTGCACAAGCAGATGGAGGAGACGATGGGAGGGGAGATGGAGGAGACGGACCCGTTACTTGGACCTGGAAAATGAATGAATGGATGAGAGCAGCAGAAAGGATAAAAATGTTCATGTCCCTTTTCTAACTAGCCTGGTTTGCCTGTCACTCTAACAAATCCAGCGTGGGCGGCAGCGGCGTGGACTGCAAATCAGTTTTTTTTTTTTTTTTTTTCATCTCGAGTTGATGTGTTGTCAAAATAAATGTTGCTTGCCGACTGGATGTGTGCCGAAATAAAGAGGAGAGTGGGTAAACACCAGACTTCCTGCTGCACTCCTCTTCCTCTGCAACAGTCTTCCCTCCTTTTTTTTTTTTTTTTTTTTTTTTAATTCCTAACACTGTCTTTCTCTGATTTTATTCCGTTGGTTTTATCTGCAAGAGCCGAATCCGTTGCAGGATGTCTACAACATAATAAATATTCCTCTCTGTGTCTGTGTCATACCTTGTCATATTTTGCTGGCTTCCTCTCTTTTCATGCTCTCTCTCAGGATTTTTTTTTTTTTCTCCATCACTGCTCAGATTAATCAGCAGCTTCCTGCCAGTGTCTGACAGTTTTCTCCTAGTTGGCCGGCGTCCAAATCAGACAGTGTTAGACACCAGCTTGCTGTCCTGTCCTGCCTGTCTCTGTCTGTCTCCGTCTGTGTGAACATCAGTCTGTCCGTCACAAACAGCAAGTAAGACGCCACTACTGTTCTTCTTTATTTACGTGCGTGTCCTGTATGTCTTCAGTATGATATTAACTGAGTAAAATGACAGAAACCGTGATTGAAAAACAAATGATTTGACTCTGGTGTTTCAGTTCGGCCCGAGTCCCGCCCACCACCATGGAGGGGGGTGGAGCTTATGACCTATACTGCAGCCTCCAGCCACCAGAGGGAGCTCTACTTGCTCTGGCTTCGCTTTAGAGGAGCTGTCATGGCATCCACTTTTCTTACAGTCTGCGTCACAGACATTTTACGTTAAAAATGTTTAAACTCTAGCAGAAATAAACACATTTTTACAGCCTGGTACAAGCACAGTGTTGGTCTTCATAGATAATTTAACCATTCATGTTTTAAAGACTTAATTCTTTATTCTTTTTTCGATGCTCAGTCATGACATTATATCTTAACTTCAGCCAGATGCGTTAGACTGATTCAAATTCAGCGAACAAAAAAAATCTACAGCGCACACTTTTGCTCATTTCAGGCTCGTTTCCACGTCCCGGAATAAATCTGAGAGCAGACGCGCGCGTTCGTGACTTAATCGAGATCGTGATCAAGCCTAAAATCTCACACCTCCGTATGACAAAAAAAACTGAACAGAAACGAATTTTCGGCCGACTCGTTAGCCCACTCCCCGGTTTGTGTGATGATCGGTGCCGTCCCCCTAATCCTCGCCTGCGTTTGTCCACCCGTGTCCTGTCTGCCCGCCCGTCTGTTTGCAGTGAGTCAGCATGTCGGCGGAGAGTCACCTTAATTTAGTCCGGAGGGAACGTGCGTCTGCTGCTGAATAACTGCCTCTCACCTCCAGCCTCCAGCGAGTTTCATTTGAAAGCATCGCCTGCGTGTTGACAACTGTGTACACACACACACAGACACACACACAGACACAGGTTGGACGGGTGGTTGTTGTTTTTTTCGACACCGGATATGAATAAACACACAAAAACACACACACACATGCACTTTACAGGTGCTGCTGAATATTTAGACACGGGCCCCTCTACACCTGCACACCTGGAAGCTCATGTTAATGCCTTTTATTCTTACTGAACACATCCAGAGTTTTATATTATTATACGGGGAAATAACGAGAGATGAAAAGAGAGAATTGCAATTTAACTAGAGTAAAGGTGATAATCTGGTCTTTACTAGTACAATGAGGTGTATTTTTATTTAGGAAGGTAGGAATGAAATACGGCACATGTACAAAATATTATTTCCCCTTTCTTTTCTTTTTTTTTTTTTTGGGAATAGGCAAAGTTCAAGTGTTGAAATCAGGTCCATGTGAATATCAGGAGAACTGATTTCTGGACACATGTTAATGTCTGTGGACGATTTGTTATTTGGTAGTTTATATGGATCATTGTTGAGTCCAATTGTCCTTAATTTGATCTGATAATTTTTCCCGGTCTCATTGTATTTACTGATACATTTCACCATGTCTTTACCGTTCAGGGGGCGTGGCCTCTATTAAATCAATCTGATTCATTTTATTTAGCATCTGTCAGAAGAGTCAGAATGATTTCTTCATTGTTGAATCCTGTAGGAACGAGTAGGAAAAATCTGTCTTTACTCTTTTTCTACTTTTTCTTTTTATAACCTCTCTCTTTCTTCTCTGAGCCTCTAAATTGATATTTCCCAGGTTCTCTCTCCTCCTTTCTCTCCATCTCCTTCATCTCTCTCTCTGTTCTTTTTTAATTTGGTACCACGTTAAGGCTCTGGAGGAGAAAGTTAATTACGCAGCATTTTGAATTATGAATCGCGACACAGTTTGGTAACATATTGCCTCATTTCTCACCGCAGACCGAAGCTGCCACGAGATTTTATTTATTTATTTATTTATTTATTTTCACTTTGCAGGTATCGGAGGTGCCGTGTTCGCTGGGATCTTTCATATTAGTTGAGCTTTACATCAACTCGACATCACCTTTTGTCAGAGCCCGCGTGACGTTTTTAAAGTGACACATGAATTAAACATGGGTAGAAAAAAAAGAAGTTATGATCTGAAATTCCTCAATTCCTCAAGTCTGTATTTCTTAATTGGCAGTAATGTTCGATGGAAGTGAAATAAATTATAATGTGCATTATTTAATTAACGTCCGCATTTAAAGGCCCTTTCTCATCAATAAAATGAAGTTGAAGTAGTTTTAAACTTTAAAGGGTCAAACTTTTTCTCACCTGACCATGAAATGGATTTAATTAGTCCAGGTCTCTGCCTCCAGCTTAATACCGGTCACCTGATGATGCTTGTGAAGGTAGTAAAATGAATCTGGTGGTCTGGTCTAGGTGGAGGCTACATGTCTAAGTAACATCCACATGAATGAAGCGCAGGTCCAGAAGTTTCCCAGCAGAACACTGAACTGTTCCAAGATGGTCGATTTTATCTACGTCTCCTCCTGTCAGTGGTCATAATGTTGTGGCTGATCTGCGTCTGTGAAAGTTCTCAGGTATCCCGGTCATGGTACATCCCAAAAAGTGTCTAAGACTAGGGCATGTGGACTTGTGGAGTCTCCTGAAGACGTTCCATCCACGTACTCGGTTCTAAAGGACAGCCACTTAATTAAATGCATCGTCAGCATATAGAGAAGTTAATTTATTGATTTAGATTAAACTCTGTGTTTTTGCTACTGAGATCGTTTTAATATCGCATGCACTTGGTGTTGAACTGGTATCAAGTTCTTAAGAAAATTGACCCGGTGACTCAGTATTTTAACTCCCCAGTGCCACTCTAAAAAAGAAATCTTTTGTCTCAACAAAGAAAATCAACGCAGCAATTTCCATTAGAGTTACGAGAATTAACTCTTCTTCTACAATCAACGGTGCTTTTCATTATGAATCAGTCAAGATGGACAACTTGGCCTAGTCCACTGTCAGTCATGACACAACTGAGAATGTCCCCAAACACAGCAGTATAATTATTCATTCATTATTCATTCATTAGACTCACTTCTGGACCCAGTGCGATGCTTCTGACCCACCAGGATGGTCGCCAGGTGCTTAGCGGAGTTATATGTACTGGGGTTTATGCTGCCGGCCGTGGGTCTTTGTGAGGAAAGAGGAAATAAGTCAGTTTCTGATGGGCTGCACCCACAGATGTTCCTGTTCAAACCTCAGCTTCCCGCCAGTCGTTTACAACTGAAGAAGCTAAAACCTCTTCTCAATAAACTACAAGTCCAGTTGCCTTTTTTAAACGCTTTTTGGATAAACCATGACCTGGATGACTGAGAACCTTCACCGACAATGTTTCAGGATGGACCATCAATTCACTTGTCGGAAACTGCAGTTCATCGAGTGGCCACTTGAGGCTCCAAAAGGCTCCAAATCCCAGAGTTGTATATTAGAGAGAGTCTGTCCAACTAGGGAATGGAGCGTCGGAGCTATCCCTCTATGCTGATTGGTTCTGAGTTGGTCACGTGTTTCATGGGCGCCATATTAGATACATCTAACCAATATTCACCCATAGAGAAGTGGTAATAACAGAGAATAAAGTTAGATAAAAACGAAAGGATGGATAATGAACACAGAGACTGAGGAGAAGGTAAATACAGCTCCATGACTGATGAGGTGATTGGGCTACAAAGCATTTTACAGGCTCATATTTAAGATATTTAAAGTAAGTAGACGCTGGGATATTTAAGTGAGGGCCTTTTACATACTGACAGACATTGGTAATAACATTTATAGGCCTGTTAATGGTGAAAATAAGACATTTATTTCAACATAGCACATCCGCCCCATAGGGTTACACTGTAGAATCTAATCTAACCTCTGATGTAGCAAACATGGCTTGATTTGAGTTGACCAGACTCTCTCTAATATATGCTAATAGAAAATCCTCATAGACCCCCATGTAAAAAAACCCAACTTTACATCATTATTAAACATGTTTACAGCCTGGTACAAAAAACATTTTGGTGTCAATAGTTTATGGCACTATTCATGACAACTGTACTCATTTGTTTATTTTGTATTAAGGTGTAAAATTCTGCATAATTAAGGGAGTTCCCACTTTTTGAGTGACAGGAGGTAGCCTGAGCTAGCAGGTAGCGGAGAGTTGGGTGGGCGGGCCTCAACGTCCGACACGACCCCACCCACATGCCCATATTTGGAGTATCCAAGTGTGGGCGGAGTAAAGCTCAACCAACATGGCGACCGTGGGCTCCGCCCACTTCGGGCTTAATTTTCCAGGTTCAGAAGCCAATTGGTGACGTCACAATGGGTTTGTCCATAGTTTATACAGTGAATGATTTTACCTGAAAGACACATAACATAATAATAATGATGATAATAGACGACAACCCCAAATTGTCTGCATTTATTCTTTGATCCAGTCCCAGTTTGCTCATCAAGCTCCACAGTCTGAGGTCCTCACACATCATTATCACAAATACGCACACGCAACTATAAGCGAGGATTTGTGGTGAGATCAGACTCCCACATTCACACTCTATACTGTTCCTGACCCTCGCGCCCACCCTCACCCTCTCACTTCCTCCCCCCTCCGCCCCCACCCCCCCCCCCCCCCCCAGTCATTTACATTTATATTGAATTAGAAACCATGGTGGAGAGCGAGTGGAGGCAGCCGAGACTGATTATAATGGGAGATTACGGGCCGACTGCACCACCATTATGTCGTGTAATTACAAAGAGGGAAGGAGGTGGTGGAGGAGGAGGAGGAGGAGGAGGAGAGGGAGGAGGCCCCTTAGATTCCCAGTTGCCAGGATCTATTTCATTTAGGGAAATAACACCTCTCTGCTTTCATTCCACCTGACGATATCACAGAGTCAAATTCCCGCCGCTTTTTATGTCACACCTGTTTTTATAGGTCACGATTTATCGGAGGCAAATCCCGTCCCATCCACCATCCCTCCATCCGCTTCATTCATGGCGTCATTTGACCCCATCGATCTGGTGTTGTAATGCATGTAGGGGACGGGAAAAAAAAAATCTAATGGGCTCGAGATGATGTAAAACCTTTAAGAAGACATCACGCTTTGTGTTTCTGTTAATAAAATGATGTAGGTGACGGATTATCTAGTAATTCCTGTTTAATAAAGAGGGTCACGGCAGGGGCTCAATGTAGTGCTTTTAAATTACAATTAAACTAAATTTAACTCATTTTCTAAGGTGTGAAACCCCCAACGAGTAAATAAATTCTTGTTATTTCGCAGCAGGAGACTGGAATAAAATGTCCAACCGCAGGAGATGCATTAGTTTAACGGCACAGATGGAAGAAAGTGGTTTAATATTGTCTTGAGTCCGTCCCTCATCATTAAATCCATATTGTTTGCAGCTTATGTTCGACGGTGGAGCAGCTGTGTCTGGGTGGAGTTACACTTTACATTTATTTCTTTATTTAAGGAAGATTTCTCAAGCGTAATTGACGTGTTTTCTCGGCCCCAATTTACAGTCGTTCCACCCACGTATCTCTCAACTTCCCCATCTCACTCTGTAAACTATAAGTGCCACTCATTATATGAAATGATGTTGAGGCTTCCAACCTCAGAGCACCTCGGTGCTACTACAGAGGCAGGAAAAAAAAAGCTTCGACCGACGTTTTAAGGAAATAAAACGTCGTCTGTCTGTGTGTGCGGTTTTGACACCATCTTTCAGAACATGAAGACGTCGCTTTGGATGTTTTGCTCGAGACGTATAGTTGATTCGTGAATTATAAATGACAGTGAAACCAACCGGCCCCACTTCCTCGCTCTTCCTTCTTTCCTTTAATCTCCTTTTTTTTTTTTTTTGGGAAAAATCAAGACCGGTCATGAATATTAGAATATTTTCCTCAAACTTGGCAAACTTCAGAAAACTCAGAGCACTGTTCAATCAGCATCTCCTTTATGTCATTAAATGACTGTAACTCAAATCACACTGAACAGTTTCATTCCGAAACACCCTCGAGAACAGGTGTCAAACTCATTTCAGTTCAGGGGCCACGTACATAATATGGACCAGCAACACAACAGCTTATTAACTTGTAAATAACGACAACTCCAAGTGTTTCCCTTTGCTTTTGTCTTTTCTTTTCTTTTTTTTTTTTTTTTTTTTTTTAACAAATTCTTCCCATGGGCCAGATTGGACCCTCTGGTGGGCCGGTTTTGGCCCCCAGGCCTTATGTTTGATACCCCTGCTCTGTATGGAAGATTATTAGTACGGAAGAGTATTAGTGACACCCATGAGGACAAAAAGGAGAGGAGGTAGATTTTTTGTTATCATGCATTTTGAGAAAAAAACTTGAAATTTCAAGAAAAAGTCAAGATACATTGTCAGGAATAGAGTCGACCTTGCAGCCGGCAGCAATAAATGTGTTGAGTATTGGGGCTTAATTAATAATTAATATTAAGAATTTAAAATTGTTGTGAAAATTTTGACTTTTTCTCGAAATATCAAATCTTTTGCCTGAAATTTCAAGTTTTTCCTCGAAATTTCGAGTTTTTTCTTGAAATTTCAACTTTTTTTCTTGGAATTTCTATTTTTTTTCTCGAAATTTTGACTTTTTTCACCATAATTTTTTACTTTGTTTCTTGGCATTTCAGTGTTTTTCTCAAACTATTTTTCATGAAATTTTGACTTTTTCCTCAAAACGTCAACATTTTTCTCAAAGTGCACGATGAAAAAAAAAAAAATGGGTGTCCCTAAAATGTAACATTTAAATTTAATATTTAATAATATCGAACAACATATAAAAGTACAAAGAGAACAAACTTCAGTAACGTTCATGAGGATCTCATTTAGTCGGTGCTTATTAAATAAAAGTTATTATACACTCGAGGACCGTTCACCATTTATATTTATATAATTAACTATCCCAGGCAGACTTGTGGTTGATACTCACTAATGTATGTTATACAGCACTTTGACGTGAATGAGCAGACGAAGTAAACGAGCCAAGAGACTCTCAGAGGAGGCGGGAGGTTTATTTTATTTATATATTTATTTATTTGTATATAAATATCTCCATTAGCTGTGCCCTAGAGCACTACTAGTCTTCCTGGGCTCCACAGGTCCACGACATAGAACTAGTAGTTTATTCCTTATTATACTTCTAATTAATTCATTATAAGGTTTGTATTCGGTGCAAAACTTTTTTAAAACATCTTTGACCCCATTTTTTTGGCTTCATATTTAAAGACTTTTCCTAATTTAATGGGCACTGACATGGACACTGGCCCCCGACGTAGTACATGTTATTATTCTTGATAATAGTTTTTCATATTCAATGTTATAGATAACAGGAATATGTACTTATAAATTATATAAAGCCACTTAAATATGTCTCTTTCCAATTTAAGTTTGATTTCATGGTAATCTGTAGATTTCTCCCTCGATGTGTAACAGGTGTTAGGATATTAAAAAGCATAACTACCACTAACTCTTTAAAACACAAATCAAAACAAAACAAACAAACAAATGTGAATGGACACTTAAGTCCTTATCAGACCATGATGGTTAAATATAAATATTTTTTTTTATTTTACTATGGTGTTTCTTATGGGGTGAGAGACGTCTCATAGTGGACAAGGGCCCCACCTGGTGTTTGGTTTAGATCACAGTTTATTATAAAGACTAACGCTACTGTTGGAGTGGATGGAGCTGTTTTTAAAGGAGCTTTCTAAGGATTTCTAATTCTAAGAAAGAAATCGTATAAAGAATTTATATGACACTAGACTTATTGATATGAGAAAAATTTCTCTTCTCCCTACTGCCGTCAAGCCAGAGACTGAGAGGCTGAAGAGGAGTTTCTATCCCTATGCCATATGTTTTTATTATATTTTATTTTATTTTATTTCTCTCAGGTATATATCTACATTTATATACATATATATATATTTTTTTTTACCTTGTGTGCCGTGTGGAATTATTGCTGTAGTAATATTGTAGTACTTTAGTAGTAGTAGTGCTGTAGTAATACTGTAGTACTTTTTTGTGCATATGTGCAACTGTGCATATGACTTATATTATCTAAAGTGACGTTTACTTCCATGGCAGCCGATACTTGGGTATTTATTTATCTACAGTGGCAAACATTTTAATAGATTGGGACTTATTTTTTTAAGGAAGCAATGTTAAGAAGCTTTCTATAATTGTTATGATTCAATAAACAATTGAAATTATGATAGGGAGTCCACGTTTTTTATGTGAGATTTAATAGGGTAATTATTAATTAGTGTGTGTATGCTCCTGAGACCCTGCACCCTAATGCTAACTAACTTCGCTGACTTTGCATAGCCGTGCTCAGATATTAAAATAAATAGTTTTATGATCTGTTACAGTGTAACAGTGAAATAATCTCCATGTCCACATATGAGGACTTTTTTTTTTCAAAAACTACTTCCTGGTTCAGAGATGATGCTTAGTTTTTTTTATTATTATACGTATATAAATCCTACTAATTTCAAAATACCTCGGATAAATTAAAAATGCATAGCAAACACAAGGAGGAGAGTGTAGGCTGTGAAAAGACGCCACTTGTACCAGATGAAGACGTCTTTGAATTTTAAAGCTGCTTTTATTTTGTGTACACACCGGAAGTAAACAAATAATCGCCATCCGGTTTATGTTGCAGACTGTCATACGAGTTGTTCTTGAACTTTAGCAGCCCGTGTGTTTTGTTTCGTTATTCTGGAGTTGAAGTCGGATCGATAGGTGTCATGAGCACGGTTATTCCTCGGATAGAGCAGCTCTCTGCCAGAGTTATTCGGGTTTTAGGATGCAACCCGGGACCGATGACTCTGCAGGGCACCAACACTTACCTGGTCGGCACCGGGGCAAGGTGACTGAGCATTTATAATCATAACACTAATAATATTTAATGGATTAAATATCAATGTCATTAAATGCCAGCATGTCCGTATTTGTAAACCAATGCTCGTCTAAAATCGCGATAGTCCTGGAATTCCTCGTTGTGCTTCGTGCCAAACTCCATGTAAGATTTTCTAAATTTAGTATTTTCTTGTTGGAGCTATTAAATCTTCGTGTATACAACTTATATCTCGCTCGAGAATTAATTGTCTTTGCCTACTGATCACTTCGGCATGTACACTAAAAACATAAGTCCTGGATTCCTCGTTGAGCGTCCACATGTAAAGGAAGTAACGCCAAACTCCATGTAAAATTTTCTGAATTTTGTGTTATCTTGTTAGGAGCCAATAGATTTTCGAGTATACAACTTATATCTCACCCCACAATTAGTTGGCTTTGTCTGCTGATCTATTCGGCGTATATGCCAATAATACAAATTATTGTTATTTTATTTATTATGCAAAAATCATGGGAAAAAAAATACTCAAACGTGTTTTCCCCACATCATGCATCAATAAATTCTCAGAGTCAACTTTGCTCCAAAACAAACACATAGAAAAAGAAAAAAAGAAAAGTGATACACGAGCTAATGATTAATGGAATTCCTCATAGTGTGCACCATTAGCATATGCAATGGGTTGTCAGGCCAAATTCCATTTAAGATTTTCCAAATTCTCTACTTCCTTGTTGATGCCAATACATTTTAGCGTATACACCTATTATCCTGGTGTGCTGTGAATTGTCACTGTCTACTGATCACTTCACTTAGGTAAAATAAAAGTTTGTTGTATAATTTATGACACAAAAATTGTCATCAAGTAAAAAATACAACAACTTTGAGTCTTTCTTGCTTACATTTATTTTCAGTATATTCTCAAAAATACCTTCCAAAACAAACACAACAAAAAAAGTGATGTGTGAGTTAATGAGCTCTCTATATGCAAATAAAATAGCACACCTAGGTAGCTGAATTGGATTGGATCTGTACATATATATTTTGAAAAAAAGGCCTTGCATGTAAGAACCGACCAATGACATATAATGTGCAACTGTGTTCCAGACGGGTGCTGATAGACACCGGTGAACCTGCCGTGCCTGAATACATCAGCAGCCTGAAGCACGTCCTGGAGCAGTTCAACACCAGCATCCAGGAGATCATCGTCACACACTGGCACGGCGACCACAGCGGCGGAGTGGAAGATATCTGCAGGGACATAACAGGTTAGGACTGTAGTATTCTTATAGTAATATTCTTACAGAGCACTTTCTCAACGCAGAAAGAATTAAATAACACAATATGTCTCTGCTTCTCTGCTGCAGGCTCTGAGGTCCGGGTCAGCAAACTGCCTCGCTCCAGCCAAGTTGAAGAGACCGCTGGGAAAAAGAGCTATACTTACCTAAAAGATGGAGATGTTGTCCAAACAGAGGGAGCCACCCTGAAGTCAGTGTAGTTTCTGTGCACTTTAAATATATGGAAAGAACATCAGATACAACCAAAACAGTCTTTTCTGTTTTGTTTTTTTGTTTTCTTAGGGTGCTTTTCACACCGGGCCACACCGACGACCACATGGCGTTGCTGCTGGAGGAGGAGCGGGCGGTCTTCTCCGGGGACTGCATCCTGGGCGAGGGCACCGCCGTGTTTGAGGACTTATACGACTACATGAAATCTCTGAAGATCCTGCTGGACTCGCAGGCCGGTCTCATCTACCCCGGTGAGTGTGGACACGCTGAAACTCCCAGAATACTCTCGCACACATGCTCCCCCTCACCTCAGTGGTGAGTTCAGCAATGGCTTTGAACATAGTCTCCACATAGACCCCTTCATGGCCTACGTCATTGTGACGTCACAACGTTAGCTGGAGGCAAAACAGTGCGAAGCTTGAGGTGAACACTGTCACTGTCGACCATGAAAATGTCGTCTTGCTGTATTTTTCCTGCCAAAATCAAAAAAGCAAAAACACTAACTTGAAGTTTTATCGCATACCAGCCACTGCCAGTCGTAGACAACTTTGGCTGAACGTGATTAAAAGAAAAGATTGGAGTGAGACAGTCATCAACAATGTGTGAACTTCATATGAGATAAGACTAATATGTGAAGCATCATTAGTTTCAGCTTGGGTAACGTTATAGGTTAGAATAAATTGTGACAGAAATTACATTAAGTTAAAAGGTAGAGCAGTTTTCCAATAACCGAAAGGGTAGCGGTACGATTCCGGTCCTATCCCTAGTTGCACGTGTCCATTAAAGACATTGTTGTAGCTGGTGATTTGGATACTTTCAACATTTCTTGCGTGTAGATTTCTGATAGGTGCATGTAAATGTCCGGGCAATGGACAGTGGGCAGACCTGACAGCCAGTGAGTGATGGATGATTTGACAAATCACGTTAAGTTAACCAGTATTTGGGGGGGTTCTTGTTACATGTTAATGCTAATGCTAACTGCTAGCTAACTCAACATTACTTGTATGTTTCAGGGGCGTCCAAGCAGAAGTTGTATTTACTACGTTACCCTCCACAGTGGTTCCACTTACTTCTTGTAATATCTTTGTTGGAGAGGCTCTACTTGATAAAGACAGACCAGACTTTGTCCCCTCTGTGTCCTTCGGTCAAATCGTCCATCCAGTGAGTGAGAGTGTAGGGGTCAGTGAATATAGTCTCATCAGTCAGAGTCAACTTTTTGAAATAACAGTTACAGTCTCAGGGACTGAGTGTGTTAGTATATTCTCTAAAATATGTGTTTTCCTCGTCCACTCTTGCCAACACAGTCCGTTGAAATATGCTAACCGGTGTTTACAGGCTACAGTGTTTGCGATATTTTGCCTCCAGTTAAGCCCCGCCCCTCAAATAACATCACACTGTTTACAGACTGTGAAGGGCTTTATTTCAGTCTCTGTTTGTCGAACAACAGACAATGTGAATGCGAACAGCTTTATTGACAATTCAAAGTATATGTGAGCACATACAGTGAACTTGTCTCACCAGTTCTTCTTCGTCTTCTTTTTTTTTTTTCTACTCCCATGATCTCTGAGTCCCTTTATTAAAGTCTCTCAGGTGTTCATTGTGCTGCTGCTACTCTCTGTGCAGGTCACGGGCCTGTGGTGCAGGACGCTGAGGCAAAGATCAAACACTACATCAGCCACCGCGACCAAAGAGAGCAACAGATCCTGGCAGCCATTCAGGATGGAGCAGGAAAGGCTTTCTCCTCCATGGAGCTGGTGAAGATCGTCTATAAGGTTAGAAAGAGCCTCCTGGTTACAGCACAGTTTAGAACGAAGGCCTGTGTCAGTAGTAGATAATGTCGTCAGATTTCATTATGGGACATATTTTAACCAATGCAGAGGAAAAATAAAGAAGAATGCACGCAGCTAAGGAGTCCTACAATCAATCAGATCCATTTTGGTGTCAATAAATTAAACTCCAAGGTTGAATTTATTCTAAATTTATTCAGCTCTTCTGTTTACTTCAACGATTTGATTGGCCTAACAGATATTTGATTGCTCGGTTCCCAACGGACAGACTCCAGACTCCAACTTTCCTCCCCCGCGCTACATCCTGGCTACATCTTAACCATATTTGGATATTTAGATGCTTAAGATTTTCAGTGTCTGACTATCTTACTATTTATTTATTTGATTAGGACAATGCACATTAATCAAGCACAGCTCCTAAATTTCATCCGCTGCCCTAAGGCAGGTATCTTAAAAAAAATAATAAAAAACATACAGACAATACACCATGACAAATAGATAAAACATGTAAAAATCTTACACAAATAAAGGTTAAAAGTCCATGTACAGTCTCCTCTAGTCAGTGCTCTGGTGTTTACTCTAGAAGTCCTGTCATAGTTGAGGGGCTAATCCATTCAAAACCTTAAAGATGAGGCAGACATAAAAAAAAGAAAAACAACAACCAGTAGCTGTCAAGGTCCAAGATTTTGTACTTAATGATAATGTGTATTTTATTTTTTTTGTCAAAAGTTTTAAGTGTTCTCTTGAAGAGAAAATCAAATACTTTTAAAACTGGGTGAAAGTGACTTGAATGTACACATGGGGTAAGCGACCTCCTGTGTTGTCACTTACATTTAAGTTTAGTTTTCTGTTTTGCTGTGTGCGCTACCGATAAAACAGCATGCTAACCAATTAGCCTGTTGTCTGCTAACCGGTCTTTGTGAAAGGATCTCCGTTGACATATTAAAGTATGTTGTATCTAGCGCTCTAATGCTCGTGGTTTGAGCTTTTATCAGTTAACCGTATGGACTGATAGAGCTTCAGAAGCTGCTCTACTACTCTACTGACAAGCTGAACGGTTGCCAAAGCAACTGTTGCAATGCAGTCTGGGATTTGTAGTATCAATGGTACACATGCAAAATACATGACTGTAAATCCAGGGGAAACACTGCACGCCACAGCTGGAAATTGTTGTTTTTCAAAATGAAACTTTTTCACTGGACCAAAAAGTCATGTTTTATGTTCAAATGAAATTTTCCATTTGTGTTGATTGTATTGTTGGTCTTAAATTTCATTTGTGGAATTAAAAAAGTCTTAAATTGAACTTACCTCGAGCTGTAGGAACCGGTCCTGACACCCACCCTTGGCAATTAACAAAAAATAATCCTTTTTTTAAAAAATAAATAAATAAATAATAATAGTAGTAATAATAATCTTTTCTCTGTGTTTTTTCGTTGGCTCTTTTCTTGTAGGACACTCCTGAATACCTGCACGCAGCAGCTAATGTGAATCTGGTTCATCACCTAAAGAAGCTGGAGAAAGAAGGCAAGATCAGCCTGGGTATGTCATCTCATACTAACATACTGTCTGCTTATAACAGTTTTACTATTATATGTCCATATGTCAGGCTTTGCATTGTTACTGTGATTGTTAAATAGAGTTTGAAACTTCTTTCCCGACAGTGAACAAATCCTCACAGAACGGCGAATGGAAGAGTAATCTGTGATTCCAGGTGACTGTTTGGAAACAGTGGAAAGAAATCAATGTGAAGATAATCCACCTCATCTACTTGGATGTTTTCTGACTCGAAAAGCAGCCGGACTGAGTTGCAGCTGTGTGTGTGTCACACTTTAACAAGGCTGAACCACACACCCAAACCTAACTGTGGATTTGATTTAGTAAAACATATCTCTATATTCCTTCAGGAGTTTGCTTCACCAACAGGTCTTTGTCACTCTTATGATTCTGTTTGACAGATTGCGAGACACTGGCAACTGATGTAAAATGTTCTTCAAACTTCAAATCCTCGTGTGTGTTAGTTTTATATGTCAGAGGAGGCTTCACATGCAAGGACGGGTTTCATATTAGTAGCATTTTCTACTTTTCTATCAATTATATTTATAATTTGGGATTTTCTTTTACGTTGCGAATGAAAGAGACGCCTCTTCAAAGTCGGTGGGTGGATATATTAAAGAAGTAAACTGAACCAAGTGTCTTCTTAAACTGTTGATTCAACTGTGGCCAACGTTTCTCTTCTGCTGCACAAACTTTGACTTGTGCGTTTCTGTCTTTTCAATCTCAATAATGTTGCACACATTTTAGTTGGGCACTAGGTGGCAGTATCTGTCAGTATCTTGCATGGTTGTAAAATCAGCATTAGAAAGACACAGTTTTTCAGAAAATTGTCAAATATGATAAATGTAAATGTTTGTTGAAAGTGGTTGTTTGATAAAAGTAATTAACAAGATGTTACTGTCAGATGCTGCTGTCAGTAATAAATAATGTCTATCTGTGAAGATTATTGATGTTTGAACAGTGAAATATGATCTCAAGTAAATAAAGTTTGCCGGACATGTGCCAAATGAGTAATAATTAGGTTTTTTTATGAACTCTTGAACTGTGGCCAACTCCTAAGTGCTTTCATGTTGTTTTCATTTTGATTCATAGACTGACTGTGTGGGATTTTTTATTTTTTCTCTGTGTGTGTGTTATTAACATAAATTGCTCATATTGGGATTGAGTAATGACTGTACTGCGAGTTCGCCACTCCTAAAGATGAACAAAACAAGGCTCCTACAAAAATTGTCAGCATATAATAATATAAAGCTTATAATAAAAATTTTACATCATAAAAGCCATGGAGTGAGATTAAGTGTATGATTTGAATATATTACTTTCATTAGTGGACCTAATAGTCTGGCATCATTGCAATGATAAGACAAAATGGCAGAGAAAAATAGCATTAAAACCATTGGAGTTCACACTTGGATATCACATTAATATCTCTGTAAACTACACAGAAATGACAGTGATTGGCTATTTAGTTAAGTACTTACAAATAAATTAACAGCATTAAATGTATTTATTAAAGTTAGGGATGCATGTATAATATGAAAAGTATAGGCCCTAGCACGGACCCCTGTGGAACTCCAGCTACACATCAAGAATGTCTTTAAAAAGCATTAGAGTTCAAACCAGATATCACATTAACATTCTGTTAAATTACTGATGAGTTGCTGCTCTAAAAATAAAACCTATTTTAGGTTTTAGTTAAGGTTGTATGATGTGAAAAGTACCAACTCTAGCCCACAATCATGTGGAACAGCAACTACACACCAACAAAGTGCCTTATCATTAGAGTTCAAAACGAGACATCACAGTAAGATTTTTGTAAATTGCTGTTGAGTTGTTTCAATAAAAAATAATCATTATTTTAGGTTTTAGTTAAGATTAAGTACGACATATAATGTGAAAAGTAGCTACTCTAGTACAGACCCCTGTGGAACATCAACTACACATTATTGTCACGACTGCACAAGGCTTGATCCCGAATGGACTTGAAGACAATGTCAAGAATCACACAATCTTTATTTCCAAAGATAAATAAAAACTGCTCAACCACAAGGCAAAAACAGCTAAGAAAATAAACAACTAAGAAAACACAAAATCTTTGAGGAAAATTATTAAGCTTTTCAGTAGCGACCCTAGCACAGAACCCTCTGGAACACCAACTACTTCAATCAAAGTGTTGGGAAAACATTAGCGTTCAAAACCAGACATCACGTCAAGATTCTTGTAAATTACCATAGAAATAAACATTATTTTAGGTTTTAGTCAACGTTAAGGACGCGCGTGTAATGTGAAAAGTAGCGACCCTAGCACACAGCCATGTGGAACACCAACTACACACCAAAAAAATTGCCTTAAAAGTTCAAAACCAGACGATCACAATAAAATTCTTGCAAATTATTATTGAATTATTATTTATTAAAATAAACATTATTTTGGGTTTCAGTTAAGGTTAGGGAGGCACATATAAGAACATACATAAGAAAACACAAATTCACTCTCTTTGAGGAATATTATCACGCTTTAAAGTAGTGACCCCAGCACAGGACCCTGTGAAACACCAACTACTTCAATCAAAGTGTTGGGAAAACATTAGCGTTCAAAACCAGACATCACGTCAAGATTCTTGTAAATTACCATAGAAATAAACATTATTTTAGGTTTTAGTCAATGTGTAATGTGAAAAGTAGCGACCCTAGCACACAGCCATGTGGAACACCAACTACACACCAAAAAAATTGCCTTATAATCATTAGTTCAAAACCAGACATCACAATAAAATTCTTGCAAATTATTATTGAATTATTATTGATTAAAATAAACATTATTTCAGGTTTCAGTTAAGGTTAGGGAGGCACATATAAGAACATGCATAAGAAAACACAAAATCAATTTCTTTGAGGAATATTATCACGCTTTACAGTAGTGACCCTAGCACAGGACCCTGCGGAACACCAACTACTTCAATCAAAGTGTAAATTACCATAGAAATAAAAAAATATTTAGCTTCTGGTTGAGGTTAAAATTGTTTTGCAGATTGTGATAGGGAGATAAGAGAGAGACAGTAGAGTGGTAATGAGATGAGAGGAGGTAGTGGTGTAGAGGGAGGAGGAGGAGGAGGAGGAGGAAGAGGAAGGGGGTTTGCTGCTGGTAAAGATAAACAGCCGAGGAGCCTCTGAGCCACATGAACATGGCGGCTCCAGCCCTGGACACCGCTGTCGCTCCGTCCCGCTGACCGTCTCCTCACCCGACAACACCTCAGACTCTCCCCCCTCCAACTCCCAGGTAAGTTTCTCCTCCTGAAACCCCCCCTCTCTTCCCCAAACACCACCACCACCACCACCAACCACGCCGTCGGTCCCCCCCCCAAAAAATAAACCCGATATTCGCGCACAGAGTGTTTATATTACCAGTTTATATCACACTTTTTAAAGCGAATGTATTGATCCGTTCGTGCATTAATACTATGCGCGTGTGTGCGTGTGGTAATAAAAACAAACCACGGGGTTAATTAGTCCGAGAAATAACACTGGAATCAGCCGCAGGTTGTTTGTCGTCGCCAAGTGGTTATTTTTAGCTAATTTGATGATATTTTATTGCTTCGTGTGACTGACAGCCACCACCGCCGAACCGGTTAACGTTTTTTACACGGAGCTGTTGGTTAGAAAATGAAAATGAAATGAAAAATAACGCTGTTGCCAAATAAATCCGCTGTCAGTGCGTCAGGTCCGCGGGGTGGAAGAAGTAAGAGCTGCGTCGTGCTACCGGTGTTATTTAACATGTTCACGTTTTAAATAATTTAAATACATGGCTCTGGTTTGACTTTGGACCGGTTTGTGTGACTGTGCGTCGACATAAACTTGTTTTAAAGTGGATAACGCGTTAAAGTTTTTTTTTCCTGGAGCGGTTTGTGTCGCTCGGACTTCCTCAACCAGCTCCAGCGTCAAGTGAAAACTGGTGAGAGCCGCGCATTCCCGGTGGGTGCTGTCAAATTAAAACAGCCACAACATTATGACCACCCAGGGGAGAAGTGAATAACAGTGACCATGTTGTGACCTGGCGTTCATTCTTACTTGGACAGACGTCTGTTATGCGTCTGATCCTCCTAAGACCAAGTCCTGTAATTAACCACCACCACCACCACACACACACAACTATGCCATGACTCCTCTGAAAGGCTCCTGTGGCTCCTGAACACAACAATCGTTGTAATATTTCCTCGGCGTAACATCTCTATAGGATCTCCAGCAGCATTATGACCACCAGGGGCATCACTAGGTTTTATTATTATTATTATTATTTTCCATACTTCACGGTGAATGGGCGCAGATCCTGATGTGCATCCATGCCTAAAGTGAAAGTAAAGAAGGAAGCCACAAAGATAACTCTAACTCTATAAACATGCAACAAACACCAAGGCAACTTCCTTGAATGTACAAACATACTTGGCAATAAAATCTATCCTGATTCAGATTTTTGGGAGCATTTGGTTCATTAATGACATAGGACTTTGTGCTGATTTAAACATTTAAACTATTTAAACAGATATTCTGACCACTTTATTCTGAATTTTTCTGCACTTTTTTGTAAATAAATAAAAAATAAATAAATAAAACAATCATATTATTATAAGGAGGCTTCAGCCCCCCTAAAAAAGGCCTAACGACGCTGGTGATGACCACTGACAGGAGGAGTAAATAACACGGTCTATCTTGCGACAATTCAGTGTTTTACAGAGAAACTTTTGAACGTGTGGATGTTGCTTAGACATTAAATAACTAACAGTCTGTGTCCAGACATCACAGGATGACTTATAGAGACACCAGGGAGACCTGCACAATATTTGGAAGGTGGTCATAATGTTATGCCTGATTGTATGTTTGACACAAACTTGTCTTACTGAAGGTAAACAGATGCAAAATAAACCCTGTGTTCTGTACGGTGTATATTATTATTATTATTATTTTTGGAGCTGGGCACCAACAGACTGAGCCTTTGGAAGTTGGTCATAATGTTATGTCGGATCAATGTGCTTGCATCTACAGAGAAATTATTCTGATTTGTGTTTAGTTGCTTTTGTTCAGTAACTTTTATATCATTTCATCTGCTGACAGATATTTACATTTGTTAAACTGGAAATCTTGTGCAGGAACCTTCTGCATCGGGAGCTGCTGGTTTTTACTTTGCCCCATGTGGACTAGGACCAGTTTATTAAGTTTTTAGGTCCTGGCTTTCCTCTGAGTACTGCAGCTTCCTCCCTCAGTCCAAAGACATGCATGTTAACAGGTGTGAATATAAGCGAAAATGGGTTTTCTGTCTCCGACGCCACCGCTCATGTAATGCTGACTGGAATAGACTCCATTTCAACCCCATTTCAACCCCATTTCAACCCTCTACAGAACAAGTGGTTATAGATGATGGAAGGAAAGATGCATGGACATTCATCTCTTATAGTGATATAGTCATATCTTATAGTTTATACTTCTAGTTGATGCAGACCCCTACGTAGACCTGAGGAAAGGTTAACTGAGGAGGTTCGGAGATACAAACATTTGTACGACTCGTCTTAGGCAAAATTTCGGCGAACGTCTCAGTCGCCATTAGCCACATTTACATGGAGACATTTTTCTCATTCCATTTGGACGTTTCAGGTCGACTGTTTACATGTGAGATGATCTGATCTATTGGAACGACTGTTTTACTGACATGTGACATGCACAGATTGAAGACTAATGACTAATCACCACAGTAGTTGTTATTGTTTTTACACTTTTATTATTACAGCAACGCCTTGATTGGGAAAGTTTGTGGGCTCATATCCACTTTTGCTATTGTGTTGTTTAGCCACATAGTAGCCGGTCTTCAAGGTTTTTCAGCGGTTCTGAATTTGCTCCACACTTCAGTTTATCCTGGCTTCATTAAATTTTTGATGGACCTCTTTAAATAGTTCGACATTTCTATGTTTTCTTCCGTCTAAGCGTGAGATAACTTCTAGTTCTATTATTATTATTGAAAAGAAGAAGTTGAGGAAACATCACTGAGCATTTACGTCAAGACAGAGCATGCTCATTCGGATTCACCGTTTACACGACTTTCAATCAGTTTGGGAAAAAGAAAATTCTACACCTGTGAAACTGAATGAAATTTCATTCATTTTGGGCCTGTTTATTCTGACTGAGGTATGTATGTGGAACATTTTTATTCGGTTTGGGCTTCTAAACCCAGCTGCTGTTAAAAGTGAAGCAGGAAGTAGCGTTTAAAAAAAAGACAGCGCTGATTAGCATTTGGGAGGTGCTGTTACAGAGCGAGCCACACTGACGAGCGCACAAATATAAATCAGTGCGTTTACATGCACGTGAAAAAAAACAAAACAAGATTAGTGCCTTAGTCTGACTTTAACTGGACAACTGAAGCGCATGTAAACATGTTACTCCGACTAAAATCAAAGTTATCCTCATCCCATTAAGACGCCCGGATAATGTCATTTGGAAATCAATTTTCTCCAGCATGTATACACCTTAATTGGACTTTAACTGGCTCCACGGCCGCTACGCTGGCGTATGACTCCAGATTGCAGAAGGTCGCAGAAGAAGAAGGTAAACAGAGCCAGTAGGAGAACCACCGCAGGGATAGCGCCATCTTATCTGCACCATAAGTAGTGCAAAGTCGTACTATTTGAAATGCTGGTCTGCCTCATGAATGACCCCAGTTCTTTATTGTATGACATAACAGGTCAACCCGGAAAGTGGGCTGTGTTAACCCATTGAAAAGACACTTATCGCCACCTAGTGTGGAGGAGGACGAGGACATGTTACCGTTAGGTATTTGAGTTGCATGTAAACAGGGACGTGGACCTCGTTCAGGAAGTCGAATTTTGAGCATAGCTCAAACGTGCAAAGGTGAACGGCGTCTACGTTCCCGCAAACTCTGCTTTCGTGTGCAGGACGAGCTCCCCAGTATACAAACCAACAGTTAAATTATTTGTACCATAAAGTGTCACAATGTCCCCCCCTTTTTTTTCTTACTTGTACGATTTTTTGTATCAGGGCCTTTAACCACTTTGTGTAAGCATGCGTGCTATCAGCAAAGAGCTGCAGGGTTGGGACTCGACACACTGTTCAAGTTTATACAGACCAGAGTAACAGTGTGTATAGGCCTTTGTCAGCGCAGCTGCAAGAATTCGTCCCTATTTGCCGTTGTGCTGGTTTGTCTGTGTTTGCTATACTGGTATGTTACTATGGGAAACCTGTCCGTTTGCTTACGTGACCGGTGCCATCTAACTCCTCTGGATATGTTATCTTTGAGGGCTGGACTCCTGACTTCTTTTTTTTTTTTTTTTTTTTTTTGGCTCTTTTAAGCCTATTTGCTCTGCACCCTGCACCCCAAAGTGAACTTTGAAAAGATTGCAACACCTCCACCGGGTTTCCAAGCTCCGTGTTTAGCCTAGCTCGCTTTATCTGAGAGCTTTTTTTTTTTTCTTTTCAGGGTTTGACGGCGAGTTTCTGCAGCTAGACAGCGAAACCTGGAATCTGTTGTAAATTGTGCCGCTTCATCCTTAAAAGTAGCGTTAATTCGGCCAAACACCAGTAAGTTTCAGTTCTGCTTTGCTTTCTCAATGCCAATACTACCTTATCGTGGTGCAGAAGGAGTGCAGGAATGTACTTAAGACAAAGATCTTACCCTGAGGTTGGCAGCTTGCCCAGTGAGGGATCCTTAGTAGGTTGAATGCACTAAACCACGTGAGGGCTCAAACAATGTCCTGACCAATGACAACAGCGGCAGGAGGAGGAGGAGATGGAGGAGGAGGTGGAGGAGGAGGAGGAGGAGGAGGAGGAACGGCACAGACTTGACTGTGCAGTTCTTCGTAGTAGCTTTTCTACTGGGCCTTATCCTCGCGTAAGGCGAGTAAATCCACGCTCAACAAATGCTCATTTTTACCACACTCCTCATCAGACCCTTTCCCGTTCAGAATCAAACACGACCTCTGCTCTTAATCTTTTTTTTTTTGTTAAGGGCAACGCAGCGTTCGTTTCAGTGTGTTTTCTTTCTAGAGTCTCGGTATGCAGTCAAACCGGTGCGCGCTGACCAGGTGAAATTGGCATTGTCAACAATCGAGGCGTGATTCCACGTGAACATCAGGACCGACTGCTCTTTCCAGTGTTTCGCGTGGGTTCGCCCGTATGTTTATTGGCCGTGTGCGCCGCTTTGTGCGCGGCTGTGTCTGTCGACCAGTGTTTGTTTACGTCTGGCTCCTGTCGCTGCCACCGACTTATCAGACGCACGCCGCCGCTGGCTTTCCGTCACGTAGCAGAGACGCTCGTCCTCCGCGTCTGATCCTCCTGAGACCGAGCGCTTTAATTAGCCACCGCACACACACACACACACACACACACACACACACACACACACACACACACACACTCTCTGTGATATTCCTCAGCATGACAGATGTACAGCCACAACATTATGACCACTGACAGGAGAAGGACCCCCTACCTACTAAATGTGTTCTATATTATAAATATACATTATTATTATTATCATTATTATTATCATTCAGTGTTAAGTTATTCAAATAAAACACAGGTTCAAATATTCATTTTTTTTTTTATTTCAAACTCGTTTTTAGTTTGTATATATAAATGTCTAATGAATGAAAGATTTTGCGACCCCCCCTGACGTACCTCCATGGACCCCCTGTTGAAGACCTATGACCTACACCAAACCAGCCCACTCCCCCTCCCCATAGCGATGACACACACCAGCAGGATGCAGTCTGACACACACACACACACAAAAACTCTGTAGGAATAACACCCAAAAAAAAACATGAAGAACAGCACAAGGTGTTGACCTGGTCTCCAAATCCTCTAGATCTCAAACTGATCAAGTATCTGTGGGATGATCCTCATAGGACCCTCCCCTCAAAGGCCCCCCCACTAACAATATCCTGTTACCAGACACCACAGGACGCCGTCAGAAGCTCCATGTCCGTCCTCTGACTGGTTTGGAGGCTGGAGGGAGACCTACACGATGTTAGGAAGGTGGTCATAATGTTACGCCTGATCTGTGAAAGGATGCTCTTTCTGCAGAACGTCACGTTGATGACTCAGGGATCTAACTTTAATTTAAAAAGTGTGACATTACTTGAGACTGAGCGTTTACTATCAAATGAACAAGTAAAAGACTTTTTTTCTTTCAGACTTTTCACAGATTTGTCCGTCCGCCACCAAAGAGCAGCTTTTATTTTATTTTTTTTTTTTACAAACGTCCATTATCCTCGGATGCCTCGCAGCACGCAACAGCCCCCCCCCCCCTTTCCCCAGCTGCAGATGTGAGACGCTCAATGAAAACACACATCGGCCCCAAACTGTCTCTGATCGCATCTGACGAGAGAAAAAGAACTTTGGTTTGGTCAAATTTCACGGGCATTTCCCAAATTTAATAACTGATAAATCAGCGTAAGTCATCATTACTTTGACAGTTTCAGTGCATAAGCGGGAAAAACCGAGCAGTAAAAATTGGATTTAGTTTTGGCTACTTCGCTGTCACTCTCAGCAACAATAAAACCCAAGAAGGCGTTTCACAAACACCGCAATTAGCGCTGGCAACGGGCTCCGTTTGTTCTGCGAAAGCTCGTTAGGCTATTAGCTCGTATTATCCGAGCGGAGCCCGGCGGAGCCTCCCTCCTGCTCTGCTGTCGTCGTAGCGCTGGAGAATTACAGCCGCCGTCAGCTCCAGCTAAACTAAATTAGCGCTTGTTATGCAACCTGCCACACTTGGCTCCCAGGTGCTCCAGCCCTGCACAGCTTCCATTATGGGCTGCGCATAGGAAGCCCCCCCCCCCCCGCTGCACACAGGACCGAGTGTTTGGTTCCTTATCAAAGCAAGTTCACGGTTGAGTTTGATGTGCAGCTGGAGATTAAGCTGCTCTTTTTTTTTTTTAGATATTTAGTCAATAATGTGCAAACTACGAGCAGAGGCAGCCTGAATTCAAAGAAGCATAAATTCCTTCTTCAGGTTCTGATACTAATACGTAAAGACCGTCAGGATCAACCTTTGCTACAATACGTCAGAGGTCATTGGAATTACATTTTCCTCTAAGCCTGTCAGGAGGATGAAATAAGAACCTCAGCTGGATGAAACTAGATAAATCTTATTTAAGTAAATCGTACGCAGCTTCATATGCATCCATTTCTCAGCACCGTAGGTATTTTTTCTTCAGTCACGTTACAAATCCACGCTCTCATAGGTTAATACTGGGTGTCACATTTCTAGAGACAGCGAATCTTGAAATTACAAAGGCTCAGTCTGTTGCTCCAACACTAATATAAACCTTACTACAGAACATAGGGTTTATTTTGCATCGGTTTATTGAAAAGATAAGATCGTGTCAAACATACAATCAGGCGTAACCTTCCTAATATCGTGCAGGTCTCCATTGTGTCTCCAAACCAGTTGTGACTCATCAGAGAATGAACATGCGTCTTTCTGAGGGCGTCCTGGGGTGTCTCTTTACGGCGTAGGTCTTCAACAAGGGGGTCCGCGACACCTAGTGGTCTGCGGAGGTACTGCACCAAAAATCTTTGGTTGATTAGACGTTTTTTATATATTTTTGTTTTTAACTTCTTCCCTCAAATTTAAATTTCTATAAACATGAATCCAACATATCTTAGTAAAGGGACAAGGGTCTGGTCTGGTCTAGTTTCTGAGCTAGTTGGGTCGAAGCAACAACCACACAAATAAATGCCATTTCCAAAAGTTTCCCAGAAGAACATTACGCCGCCGCAAGACGGTTTAAATGTCATTTACGCGCCCTGTCTGTCAGTGGTTTTAATGTTGTGGCTGATCGGCGTATGTCCGGTTACGTGTCTCGCGGTTCTTGGCCAGGATTACGCGACTGTGGTCAACTGCTGTTATGTGGTCGTGCTGTAAACCAGCCCCGGGCTCAGGGTAGTCGTGGATGTCTGCGTTACCATAGAGCTGCTTAGTAACAGAAATTAATCACAGGCAGGAAGTAGGTCGTCTCTCTTTGTGGCTCTCATTGACTTTCTGCGGCTCCCTCTCACTCTGTCTTACAGTGTGTGTGTGTTTGTGTGTGTGTGTGTGTGTGTGTGTGTGTGTGTGTGCGTGTGTGTGATGGCTCCACCACTGTGCTGTGGTCTAGTATGCAAATAAATAACTGAAACTCTCCATTGCTAAATTGCAAAATTAGCTGTGCGATTTGTGCATCTCGGTTTTTGTTTCCTCCTTCCTGCATGCGAGTCGCACTTTACCAAGAGACCAGGTATTTCATTCTTCACGCTCAGTCTGTTTATTTACATGTTCTGGTCTCAGATGTGTCTTAAAACCTGCAGTTTTATTGTTTAATGCAGCGCACGGAGCCTTAATTCACTGGAAAACGCTTGAGTTGCGGGAAATGAGTCATTATTATTAGTATTATTAGTATTAGTAGTATTAGTAGTAGTATTAGTATTAGTAGTAGTATTAATATTAGTATTAGTAGTAGTAGTATTATCATATACACCACTACGTATGTTTCAAGTGCTCAGAAACAAAAAGCGTGCAGGAACATTTGTGCTTGTGCAATTTGCAAAGCAGTTTGGCGGAGATCAGCTGTCCATCCCTCCTACACAGACACTGACACACTCTGATGCACACACACACACACACAGTCACACACACACACACACACAGTCACACACACACACACAGTGACAAACGCACACAGCTAACTCAGCTCTGGCAGGTGCACGTTGGGAAGGGTTGTGTGGTTTTAGAGCGACTGTGTCCAACTGACCGAGAAGGCGGCTGTCTCACATATGCACATGCGCACACATGTGTGCACACGCACACACACACACACACACACTCAGTGACAGTGTACAAACTGAGGTGGAGGTGGTGGTGGAGGAGGGAGGGGGGGGCGGTTGCAGATGTTTCAGATTTGGCCGCTGACCAAAAAAAACAAAAAAAACAAAAAAAAAAAAAACCTAACTTCTTCTTTTTAGAGGCTTTTCATTTGTTGATTACAGTAACTTTGTTGCACACTTGCCCACGTCAGCGTCCCGGCTGCAGCGCTAACGCAGGCCTTTGAAGCTTTTTGAACCCGGCCTTAAACTTTTTAAAAAAAAACGTCGCCATAGAACCAGTTATGCCGCAGAGGTTATTGTTTTTGATCCGTGCTGCGCAGTAAACCTGCAAAACCTGCACGAATCTGGTTCAACGTGATAACAGCGTCTGACGACAATAGGCCGAGAATATTAAAATGAAACGGCAATAAGGGAGGTCGTGTGCAGTCACTTTCTTATCAAGAATGTTTAGCATGTGAAGAAGGAAGAAGAGAGTGTGATTCACTGGAGAGGAGGGCGACATGTGACGTGTAACGTTTCCTGAAAGTTTTTTTTTTTTTTTTTACACCAGATTACAAAAGATGAGGTGGGACGACACAGAGCTACTGACACCCGGTTAGCTAGCAGATATTCTCTTTCACCGCCCTGAATGCTTCTGCTCCGGGGCACCGCAACTTGATCCGGTGTTTGGACTCTTCAGTGGCAACACATGAAAATAAAAGAACGTGCTTTTTTTTTATGCCCGGTTAAAGAGGGATCTAAGTGTTTCCCTGAGACAACGTGAACCCAAGCCAGTGGGAACTCGGTGAACCCGGACCGGCACCGCACCGGCCGGGGTCGGGCCTCACGGCGTGAAAGAAGGCCCCCCCCCCCCCCCCCCGCCCCGTCGCTCTCGGAAACATCCTCCCAGCGGCTCGGCGTCTGAGGGGGAAAAAAAAGCTGCAGGTTTTCTTGTTTTTGTGGAAAATTGGGAGATTAAAAAATATTTACCGAGCGCACACACTCACACATCTGATCCTGGGTGTGGCCCCCAAGGTTGCGCTCGAGTGAAACGCATCACCTCGCCACACCGCAGGAGTCACGCCGTCATCGAGTGCGCCTCAGCCCTGAAATCACAATATTATTCACCGGGTTTAGCGTTTGAATGTGATCAGAAATTCCTGTGCAGGTATTCATTGTGCATTAACAGGAAAGTTGCCTCACTAGTTGAGGTGGTTGTGCTCAGTCAGTTGAAACCACTTGTGTGTATTTAGGAGAAAATATTGCAGCTCGGTTTTAGTGAGCTTGGATTTTTTTGGGCACATGAATTTGAAAAGCTCGACGTATTTAGCGCAAAAACGAATCCCTCTCTCGACGGATTTCTCTTTATCCGTGTGTTTTCTGTCTTGCAGTGACGATGTCGCAAAGTGACTTTTTGTGGATGTTTACCCACGATGCTTTGCATATGAGGTGAGTGACTATTTTAAAATAACGTTTTCTTAATGTTTACGCTTTTAATTTTACCTTTCTGTGTCGGGCTCAAAAATTGTGACGGTATCACGGAATATTATGGTATTTTTTTCTTTTTTTCGTGCATAATCACGTGTTCACAACATTTTCTTCTGGTTGAGAGAGGAATTAATGCAGCAGGTTGACTGAGGATGGACTATTTTACTGTGATGATGAGTAAATATTGTAGAATAATCCCACACTAGTAGTAAAACAAGTCTGCGTGGCCCCATGTTAGCACTGACTGATGATGTAGAAATCTGGGGACATTTGTTACTCGGAGATAAAAATAAACAATTAAATGTTATCAAGATGAAATGAAGAAACAGTTTAATTTATTTTGACATAATTATTCATATTTACACATATTTAAACTGCTGTCAACGTCAATAGCAGCGCGACCTGCTACCATAATAATTGTGATATGCGCGCACCATTTTTTTCCTCGTTCATAAAAAGATAAAATTGGGGACTTTTTCGTCGACATCTTTATCCGGGGGACAGATCATCCAAAATGGGGACTGTCCCCTGAATTTGAGGACGTCTGGTCACCCTAAAAAAACAAAACAACAAACAACCGACATGGCGCCTTTTTTTGGCGCAAGTCTTCTCGTTCTGCCGCTTCATTTCTCTGACCTTTCCATCTTCACCACACCTCACGGTGACACAGTCGCTCCATGTGTGTTTAGAAGCTCTACTTTGAAAATGGTCCGGTTTGAACAGAACAGTGTCTCTCGGACACTGTTCGAATGCTGTGTAATCAAATGCACCGGTATGAGGGTATATTAAAAATTCACATCATAACAGAAAAAATACCTTTTTTTTTTTTGGTATAAAACCACCCAGCTCTAGTCTAAGGTAAGTGATCATCCCTCAAGACTTTTGAGATGAGAATCTGTTCTTTGTTTTTGAAGTAAAATATAAGTTGCGCCATAGCACGGCCGACCTCCTCCTGCAGCTCGTGACTGTGACGTGTGTTGCTTGATATTAGAGTTCCACCTTTTGAAAAAAGTAGTATCAGTAAAAGGAAGGGGGGGGGGGGGGGTAAGGTCATGAGAACGTGAGAACCAAAAAAGACACGGCTGCCGGAGCGAAGGGTGAGAAACCACGGGCCGAGTATTGAAACTGGTTCCCTGAGACTGCCACCAGCTGATGAGGCAAATAAGGGACATCCTGACATGGAGGCGAATACGGGGAGAGATGTATGCGCTTGAGTGGGAGAGGCGGTTAGCGTCGCAAATTGCGTGCGAACTTCACTCAGTCCTGTTTGTGTGAATACACGGTAGCTGTATGTGTGTTTGTGTGTGTGTGTCTGAAGTGTAGCAGCTTCCACCAGCACTTTAGCCATTTGTGAAATTACCCCTCTCTCCCGTCATATCTGTCTACTTTTCTCTCACCCATTTACCTTGTGGTTTCTCCCACAGCTCCGAGTGTGGAGTTTATTACGTGAGTGCAAAAGTTTTCCAGAATCAATGTTTTTCCTGTGAAAGGGCATCTTAAATTCTTAAAGAGAAGCAGGGAATATTTAGACATCCGTTTGCTTGGTGGCTTTGCGGTTTATATCTATTTATGTGACCGCACTTCCTGCTTTTGCTCATATTCTGCTAATAATCATAATATCCTGGTCAGAATAAAAATACCTCATGTAAGCGCGTCAGTCAGAACAGAGCTTGGTGAAACCCTTTTAATATTTCTTTTAATAGGAAAATATTATCTCTTAATAACCGTGTAAACACTTTATCGTATGGTTTATTTTATTTATTCATTTTTTTTCAAAGCCTATTGCAATCAGGTAGAGGGCTGCAGCCTGAACTAGAGACAGTTAGAGAAATAAATGTTACTTTTTATAAAAAGGGGCAAAAAATGGCAATAGGTTGAATGAAGATCATGAACTATTTACATATTTGAAAGGCCAGTGGGGTGTGAAAGGATGTAACGGGGTCATTAAAAGCGTAAAAAGGTTGTTGAGTACCGGTATGTGTGGTACCAGGCCGGCTCGGGGAGTATCCGGCGCTTGTAGATGACGTCAACGACATGTTCGGCTCCACTCGGGCCGTATATCTATCGATAACTCGGCTCGTGTTTTTGTTAAAACTTTATTAGCATATTTAAATATAAACAAACAAACCTTACATCGGCTCGTCGTCAGACAAAACGAGTTTTATTTATTTTTCACAATATGTTTGGAAGAGATAGCTCGATAGTTTTTTTTTTATTTACAATTTCAAAATGTTCACAAAAGACAAAAAAAAAATACAATGAGTCCATTATTCCTAAAAACAAAAAAAGTAATAAAATGACAAAATTATTTGAGTTCAGTCCATTATTTCATGTAGTTTTATACTTAAAAATATGAAATAATAATACAGCGTTTATCAATTTATCCAGAGAATTAAGCTGCTTTGCTTCAATCATAGATATATAGCTTCGTGCTTCGACAACAACCGCTAACTGCTAAAACTGCTAACGTCTCTTCCGCTTCTTCTTCGTGTTGTCCAACCAATTATAAAATGCGACGTCACCATCCCCAGCGATTGCGTCATCTGGAAGCGCCGGATTCTCCCCGAGTCGATCTGGTACCTAACGAAGAAGGTGTTCAATGTGTTTTACAAAGACAGAATGGGTGATCTTCTAATTAAGGAATTCAGTGTTATCAATAAAATTAGGTTAAAAAAAAAAAACTTTTTATCTGTTATATTTCTGTCAGATTTGATTGATGCTATATTGAGACAATATCTACTGAATTAAAATAAATAATAATAAATATTAAAGAATATCAGGGACTGTTTATTGAATGGATTAGCCCATTAGCTGTTGCCTTGGTGACGACTAATCTTCCACAAAGGATGTAAAATATAACACAAATGATAACATTTAAGCATATAAACAGTCAGACATTCATACATTTCTCGCATAACTACGCTTCTAATTACAGTAATAATCGCAACACAATTATAATGATACACACACACTGTATATATATCATACAAATATACTATAATAGCACCAGTAATACCAAATATTGGTCCGCCTATCATAATATTACTTCTACTAATTTCATTTTTAATAATGAGGTGAGAATGAGGTCAGTCTGATTTTTTTAAAGGCTATTTGCTTTGTGAGGACGACATCATTGAACAGTAGATAACAGAGCGTTTGTAGGTCTTGGAGTTGGAGGTATCAGGTAACCAGAGCTGGTATTTCTGGTGTAATGGTTGTGGGATGAGAATGATTTACAAAAAAAAAGAAAAAAAAAGAAAAGAGTTATTGGAGTTTTTGGAACCAACAAGTAGCGACCACACAGTTCATGAGCTACGTTATTATATTACCAAGTCAGTGAACTCCACTTTGTCTTGTTTCATTGGTCCTAACAGTTCATTATTCCTCCCAATGAACCATATTTGACCTCTGGCATGTCATGCAAATAATTTTATTTCCATGTCAGAATTTTAATTTGTGTTGAAGCGAGTAGTAAAAAGGCTTATTCATCATCAGCCTGCAGAGGTGTGTGTTTGTACAATCTGGTGAAAGAAAAATACTTAAGAACTAATGATCAGTGCCTAGAAAGGCTGCAGAAGAAGAAGGAAGAGGGAGGAACTGTTTCTTCTTCTTCTTCTTTTTTTTTTTTTTCTGGACGTCTGACTAATAGGAGGGAGGAGTGAGTGAGTGTGTGTGTGTGTGTCGTGGGAGGAGACAGGGGAGGAGTGTGTGAGAGTGTGTGTGTGTGTGTGTGTGGCTACGTGATGGGGGGAGGGGAAAGAGGGAGGGGAAAGAGGGAGGGAGAGGATTTGTGGCATGTAGTTTGTCAGCTGTCATTAGACACAGATGACAAACACGCAGGAGTAATCTCGCGGAGGAGAGAAGGGGAAACGCGAAGCGACCGACTATATGTAACACCAGCGCGGTTTGTGTATATGTATGAGTGTGTGTGCGTGTGTGTGCATGCGCCGCTGACTTGGTTGTTGTGTGTTGGTGTGAACCAGCGTTTCCTCTCGGCCGGCATGGGATGTTTTGCCGGCTCTGGACTGGTTATGGACTGGTTTCACTGAAGCGGAGGTAAGTGGCCGATCTCCTCTGCTACATTCACTTTAAAGACCGACACTCGCAACTAATAACTGACGCTTTTAGTGAGTTCAGAGGCGTAAAATACATCCATGTTTCTAAAAAAAAAACACGTAAACAAACCTTTTTAATGTCCGGCGAAGCTGTAACTCCAACTTGAACTGCAGTTTTGTTTTATTCTGACTGTAATTTGTACTAAATATATATATTTTGAATATGTTTTGTTCCTCTATTACAGCTACAAACATTACAATTATTCTAATAGAGGCTATTTTAAGTTCTGACTAATGCTAAAACAGCGGTGATGCTCAAGAGTAGGTGCAACCGTCTTAGTCAGACTTGGACTTTGAGTTGTCATGAACTGTTATTGTGGTTTTGACACTGTATGTATGTGTGTGTGTGTGTGTTTGGTGTGTGTGTGTGTGTGTGCGTGTGTGTTGTGAGGGGAGTGGTTATGAATGACTGGTCACACACATACACGGCAGGAGTGCACAGTCAGCAGGCCTGAAGCCGTTTCTGTCACCTGAGGTCTAACCAGAACAACTGTTTACCCAGTTTGCTGCGCTCCAATAACAACTGTTGTTCAAAAGTTCATCCAGAAAGAAGCGGCAGTGGCAGGGTGTGTGTTTGTGTGTGTGTGTGTGTGTGTGTGTGTGTGGAGGAAGGGGGGGGGGCGGAAGGAGAACAGAGTTTCACAATGACAGGTTCGCATTTTTGATAAAACTTATAAAAACTTTTTAATCTCCTCGGCAGGTTAGACGTTAAGAAAAAAAAAAAGCAGGAGAGTTCTGTGACTGTATGGTAATTTTCCCACTGACAATAGCTGCGTCTGTAGATAAGTCAATCAGTGATGAGGGGGTTGGATTTTGACCTCCACCTCCACCGGAGGAACAATGTGCAACTCCTGCAGGGAACTCTTTTCTTTTTTTTTTTTTTTTTTAAAGCATTTTTGCTTTCGCTTTGCGTTCCTTTAAAGCTGCGTGACTCATCTGTAAATTTCTCTCACAGAGACCAGACGAATCCCTTTAGTGCCTCAGTTAAAGTTGTTGAAATTTCAAGAATTAGTAGATTACAGTGTTGTGCAAATTATGTTTAAAAAAAAAAACACACACACACACATTCAGAAAAGAGTTGAAAAAAGAGAAAACTTAAAAGGCACAAAGTTTCAGGACTGAACTTATGTAACGTTGTGATTCTGTGAAAGGAATCGTTTTATGGAACAATCTGAACAAAGAAACCAAAGAATCCAAATCAAAATTTACGCTTAAAAGAAGAATTAAAGCCAGAGTGATGCCCTCCTGAGACCTGAGCTTTAGCTTGGTATGCATTTTTAATTTCTCCAAGTGTTTTGAGATTATTAGGACCTAAGAACTGTAAAAACTAAAAATCACCTTTGAACAGGAAGTCATTTTTTTGGGGAAAAAAGTGTCCTTATATGTGGACGGGGGGGATTATTTCACTGTATATCCTAATAAATCACCAATATGTAACACAATATAAAACTGAACATGGCTTTGCAAATAATGAAATCCCAGTGTCCTCAAACGAGTATTTGCTAGTTAGTGACGTTATAGCTCATTACTATTAATGTAATTTGTTGCGTTAGCGCGTCATATTAAACTAGAAAATAATAAACGTAACCAGTTTCTTTTGTCTCTCTTTTGAGTTTTGTACATTTTTGCTCTTTTGTTACGTGATCAGCTGCAGAATGAATCCACTGAAATGTCCATTATCGTGTTTTTACGTGGAGGATAAAAGTCTAAATGAAGCAGAATAAGAAGCTGCAACGATAAAACTTAACGTCCCCATATGAGGACGCAGGGTCTCAGGAGGTTAAGGAGGTTATGGAGACGTGAAAGTCAGTGTTGACCGATACCTATTTTATTTATTTTTAATTTTATTGTTATCATTATATTGCTGTTGTTTTATAACCTCCTGAGACCCTGTGTCCTCATATGGGGACATTAACCTTATTCTGCTTCATTTAGACCTGTTGTCCTCATGTGGGGACACTTTTGTCTGCTGTGTACTGGTAGCGAAGGGTCAATACACTTGTTTATTTATTCTTATTAACTCTTCTACTTTGACATGACATGAAAATTCAACAAATTCCCAACTACTCGTTGGGAATTCCAATTTTCAATTTCGCTCTGGTGACTTAAATTAAAGTCAAATAATCCGTGTGTCCACATAATGTTTTCAAAAACTACTTCCAGTTCAAAGGTGATGGTTAATTTTTATACTATTAATGGTCCTACTAATACCAAATACCCAAAGAAATTAAGATGATTCCAAAGAAATGCTTGGGTCTCAAGAGGTTAATATGTGAACTGATTCTTGGGGTAAAGGGGCAGATTACGTAAGATTATTCTTCTTTCTGCTCCCTTTCATTCAGATTTGGGTTCATATTGAATTGTTATTTCTAATTAAACAATGAATCAAGAATGTTTTTTAGGTATTTAAGCTGTTATTAAAATTACATGTTTTTATTTAGTACTGCAAAGGTTAAGCTGCAGTGTTGAGCTGGGGAATTAAAAGCGTTAATGTTGGCTTTTATTTTACTTTGAGTCGTATTGGAAATTAAGTGGTCGTGAAACAAATCTGGAGTCCGGGTCCAGATTTGGTGCCTGTCGAGTGTTTTTTTTGTGTGTCGTGCAGTCGCTTCAGTCAGGACACGACGAGAGAACAAAGCTTCGCTCTGATATCTTGTCTGTGTTGGATATTTTGCATCTTGAACGCTCTACTCTGCACTACAGATTAGAATAAACTACATCCTAAGTGGCCTTAGCGCGTGGTTTCTGTGCACACATGTAGACGAACATTGGCTTTGTGCGTGTCTTAATGTGCCTGCGCATCAGTGTGCATGTGTTTGTACTCACAGCTGAGTTAGCATCCGGGCAGCCGTGTTCAATATTATTGATTCTGGCCTATAATCGATCAGCCTCTCACATTACATGAAGCTGCACATGCAGAGTAATGAGCGGCAAACAAGCCATCTGCTTATTTAGAGGCCTCCTTTTGATTGCCACTCCACTCCCGGTCACCTTTTCAGTGAAATGGGTGGATTTCGCGTTGATTCGGTCGACTTCCTGCGTTTTTTTCCGCCCTAGTTCCAAGAGGAATATAAAGCGAGGGGTGTGTGTGGCTGATTTAGGAATGTCACGAAACAAGCTTTGCGTTTTTTAATTGAGGAAGGTCACACCACACTATGTGAGTTTGAGTTATACAAATATCAATTAGTCGCCTCTGTTTGGATGCAGTCGGGGCGGCTGGAATAAAAAAGAGAACTGGTTGGAGCGGGTCAATTTGTTCAGCTTGGGTTTTACGGGGGGGGGACTCACTTCTCAGCACACATGAAGGCGTTTGCTTTCCATTCCGGCACACCGGTGTCAGGAGTCTTTGGAAACTTTGACAATCCAATAAAAAGAGCTCGGGACGTGCCAGGTGGTTTGAGAGGGTGACCAAATGTTAGATATACAAAACCGGTTGTCGATCTGACAAAGGTCTGTGTGTACTGGCGGTCAGGACGCACTTAAACATTTGAGCTGCGCTGTGACGGCGCTGGTTTTGCATGAAATTCGGAAAGAGGTGATACTGTCAGAGCTGCAGGGAAGTACACAACCCCAGGCTGCTGATGTCTTGGGTATTTTATTGTTGAGAAAGTGTCGGAACAAATAAAATGTCCAGAGTATAATTTACTACTTTTGGTTTTACCTTTATGTTTCATCTTAAAAGTGGTTTTCATTGTTTTCGTTACTCATTCTTTTCAGCACAACCTCACATGTGTCATTTTACAATTACTTTTTCATTGTGACAAACTGTTTTAACACATTGGACCTAAAACCACACGAAAAACATAAAATCCGAGTTGGAAAAAGTTGGAAAAATTTTTCTCTGTGAAAACCACAAACATGTTGAACGAACCGTTTTTAGAGTGTAAATTTCAAAAGCTTACAAAAAATTTTAGCAAACAACGAATATAACTATTTCCATTAAAATGCAGGAAATGCATCACTCATTATTGTACAACTATTTACAACCATTTACAAAACTATCACTTGTAACAATAAGTAATAATATCTAAAAGTCTAAATCTCTTTAGCTGCGGTCGCTCCATAGACTCAATATAGCGTCACTCCTACACTTTTCCCTCTTTTCCTTAGCAACCACTGACACACTGTCTCCTGATTGGTTGATGGGATGCATTTTTCCCACCAACAGGAAAGGGGGTCATGTTTTTTTTGTTGTTGTTGTTGTTGTTGTTGTTGTGGTCTTCCATGCACCAGACGTGCACCAACATGGCGGCAATATTCAAGAAGACGTGCGGTGTGAATTATTTATAATAAGTCTAGTTTTACTTATCAACACAATTTAAAAAACTGGTCCATTGGTTGACGTTAGCACTTTTTTTTTACAAAAGTTGAGACAATTGAGTGCTGCTTGCTGTTGTGTTGCCTTAAATTGGTCATGTGATTTGGTTAGTTGTGTGATAGTTTGGAATCTGAGGTCAGAGCAGAGAAATGATCTTGAGGTGAAATGTGTTTGTCGTGTGGTCATAACAGGGTGTACACACACACACACACACACACACACACACACACATGGGAAGTGACAAGTGGTAATGTTGCTACACCAGGCCGTGTAAAGTCAGTTCAGTTGTGGTGACGATGAGTAACAACCTGAATCAATCTCTCCTTGGTTCAGGTTCACCGGTGCAGTTGTTTGACATACGAGACAAACACGACTGTTTTTACCGCAAAGAAACATTGTAAACAACTTTGGTTCCTGACACCAAATTCTCCGTGCGGCGGCTGATGATGATGGGTCTGGAGGGTCGGGTGAAGCCAGATGGAGTTTCATGGGCATTGTTGACGGTAGTGATCCAACCAGAAGAGCTAGTGGAGTCGATACACTAGGAATAATTTTTTATCCCGACATTGCGATTGAGAAATATGGTGTTAACCAAGGAAACGTCCACTAGCGAGCAGCAGCTGTCTGATAGAAAAATGTAATAAAGTACTAGTAAAAGGATTATTTAGGTTTTGTATCATTTCAAGCACTTTATTTTAAATATATGTTTTTATTTAGAGTGACTTAAACTCTCATGCCCTGATAAGGACAAAAGTGTCCTTTTCCATTTTATTTATTTATTTCATATCTCAGTGGTAGTTGTGCTTTTCTGGAAATAGTATTTGGAAAAACTGTGTATTTTTTTGATATTTCAAACTCAGATCCCATAATGCTCCATTTTTACACTGTGTAACCTAAAAGCACAAAAATTTAAATATTTTCAATGATCTTAATGCAAAGTGGATTTTTCTTGGGGGGATTATTCGAGCCTTGGATATTTTTGTAGTGTCACTTCCATTGAAACCCATTAAAACCCATTGAAACCCATTGAAACGTCAAGTCTTTCAAGTAACAGGATGAACGATAAAGTTGAAAAACCCTCAGTTACACACACACACACACATGCAGACACACAAGTCAGTACAGAGGTCACTGTGAACGTATGACTCTTATAACGTCGTCTCTTTGTCATAGTTTTTGAAGAGGACACTTTTTTATCCCTTAACGGCAACAACTTTAAAATCAGGTACGAGGGTTAAATTCTCTTGCAAACATCTAAGTTTGCAATTAGCAACACGCGCGTCTTAAGTCGACAAAATTACAACGAGCCATCAAACGTTTTCACGATCAGGTCGACGAGTTGGAGGATGGCTTTTTGTTGGCGGATGGTGGAGCGCCTGCTACTTAGTAGCCGAACTGGTAACTTGTGTTTGTGTTCTCTGTGTTGTGTTAGCTAAGATAAACATTTCCTCGCAAGTCTAATATGAGTTTGAGTTTTTACCGAGTCTCTTTGGACCCTGAAGGCATCAAAGGAAGCAGCAGTACAGGTTTCCCTCCGCTGCCTCCTCGCAGTGCGTTTCGTTCTGAACCGTCTCTCTGTTAAGTTAATAACTCTGTAGTGGTTTTGTTTCCTCCCCGTTGAATTGATGTTGTCGTCCGGAGACATAAAGAAGGATACAGTCCCGCTTGTCTCCGGCAACAGGCGATGAGCGGTCGTCCATAAAACCTCAGAGCACCAAGCGGCCGAGACGCAAAGACATAAAGAGATCGGACGTATCGACGTGGTGGCGGCGACACATAAAGATGCGGTGACACGCGAACCGCTGAACATATGTTGCAGGCCCGGCCCTTCTTCGTCTTCTTCGTGGAAGAATCCAGTGTTCTTAATCCAGCCACAGCAGGGCATTAAATCTACTTTATGTTGGCGTGCGATGGGAGGGTTTGCTCTGTTTTAGACTGAAGCTTAAACACCAGAGGGAAAGGTGGCGACTCCAAGACGTCGCTGTCTAACACACGGGTCAAATTGCATATATACCGACATGTGAGGGCTGTTTTAAGCTAATATCTTTAAGGTTAGCAAGAGAAAAGCTGATTTCTGTAGCGAAGTGGTGAAGAGGCAGCTGGTTTCTCAGGACTGGTTGTGATATCTATGAAAGATAAAAAACTTCCTACAAAAAAGTCCCCGTCACAAAAGAGTAGCCGGCTCTCGCATAGATTCAGTTAATTCCTGGGTGATAGAAAGCCTGACATTTAAGGTGTTATCACATTAAGCACACAGATGGATGTTTTCCACTCTCTCTGCAAAAAAAACAAAAAAAACAAAAACACATTAGCTTTAATTTTGTGCATGGTCAGGTTTTTTTTTGTTGTTGTTTTTTTTTTTTCGTTCGTCCGCGAGCTAAGGCCCGATGATGACAACTCATTACCTTAATAACAACCCACTTCCATGACAACTATCATTTTGTCGTGCCTCTCATGCATATTGTGATCGTCACGTCTTCCCGGCCCTGAACAGCGCGTCTCGTTATTGCCTTTACTTCGCTTTTTAGTTATTTATTTATTTAATTACTGCTAAAACACGCTGGACGAGCCGTCGTTTCCATTTCTTTTCGCCCCGCCTGACTTCCATCTGGGTGTAATCCGACACTCACCTGCGGCCGGTCCTCCCTGGCTCACTGGGAGGTGGAAAGCACAGGGATTTTCCTCGAAGGCCAAACAGACGGTTTGCAATTAAATAAACGATAACAGGCCTGAACCTGTGTTCTCTCTGCAGGTGAGGAGGATAAAGCGCGATTTAGGTTTGTGACGAAGCACCTTAAAGATGTTTAAAGACATTCTGTAGGTTCTTTATTTCTTCTTCTTCTTCTTTTTTTTATGTAAACCCAAAACAAAGACACTAAGGAGCCGCGGTTTGTACTGGAGACACTTAAGCAGCCAGTGATCAATCCTCAGCTTTAATTCCTTAATGGCTGGTTTGACCCTGTGGCCTCGCGTCTTCTCTGCAGATCAAATTGTTTTTAAATGGCTTCACTTTGCGAAGCTCTTGGCTCCTCTGATTGCATTAGTATCGGGGTGAAAGGGGTAAAGGCTTTTGTCGCAGCCTACATTAGCGTTAATTTACCGCGCGCGCGTGTGTGTGTACGCGGCGTGTGTGTGTGCTTCTCCATATGTTTTTGTTTGCGAGTGCGTGCGCACGTGGAGGCTTCATCTGTTTCTAAGGTTGCCCGAATGATGATGACGTTAACTCCTATCTGCCATAATAGTGACTTTATGCCACAAAACTAAAAGGATGAAAAGTTCTTCAGGTTTGAAAATTTTCTTACTTGGCGCTAATAGACTTCAGGGTTAACCTACGCAAACCTTAGCACCACAACTGAAATGTGCCTCCCTAGAAATGTCTGATTGGTAGTAACGGGTTTCGCTTTAGCATTTCCCCAATTTTTGAATGAATTGTTTTGGATCAATAAGGATGGAACACATGGAGGATGGTTAACTGAGGAGGTTCGGGATACAAACATTTGTACGACTTATTTTTGGTGGAAGTTTAAGTCGCCTCAAAGTGAAGCAGGAGGTTTATTTCTAAAGCACTTTTAAAAACCACCTCGGTCGACCAAAGTGCAAAATGATCATACAACAGTAAATAAAACAGTAATGGAATAAAAATGAGCACAATTTTAAATCTTAAAAAAGAGATCTAACTAAAATGGCCCTAACCTTGGTAGGTATAGGCTGTTGGTGCGTTACGTTTACCTCGGTGCTCAGGAGTCGGCACTGATAAGACGTCACACTTTAGTTATCGGCGTTCCAGTTACAGAAGCAGAAAACTAGATAGATACGAACTCGCCTTGTCCGAATATAACTTGGTGGAAACTTGGTGTGTTTAATATTTACATTGCAGAGTGAAATTGAAGTTAATATATCTATATATATATATATATATATATATATATATGTATATAGATATTAACTGATATTATTGCTATAATGTTAAGCTAAATTTAGTCTTTTTAAGTTCCACAAATTGTAACTGGAACAGATAACTTGAACCAACTCATGAGTTTTTTACTAGAATTATTTGCAGTGATGAAATCTACAAGACCACATGAGGCAGAACTTTATAAAAATATTCAAAAGTTTTAATTGTTTAATGTAAATGTAGAAAAAAATACACTTATTAATTCCAGTTTGCCACGTTGGTGTTTAGCTCTGTTTTGGTTTTACCAGGCTATTGTTTTTAGCCGTTGCTTGTAGTTCCCATATAACACATGAAAAACTACAAAATGAAATGTAAAATTACACTGTAGCAGCATTTAAACATATGTATGTGGTAAAATAGTGTCTGTACGACTGATTTAATGCAACAAAAACTAATCAGGCGTGATAATGAACAGAATATTACAGGGGCTTCTACACACGGGGCGGCCATCTTGGAAACTCAACTCGGGGGTAGTGAGGATTCTACGACTTTTTTTCGAACTCTGAATTCGGGGGACGTTCCAGTTTAAAAATTCCAACTTGGAACGTACCATCTCCTCCCCGCGAGTAGAGAACCTGGACCAGGCGCTGCCGGGAGCAGCCGGTTTGATGACCTTTGGTGTCCTGGTAGTCCTGTAGAAAGAAGTAGAAAGTAGAAACAAAAAATGAACCCGACTCCATGATGACCTGGGCAGTTTCAGTGCATATTGAAGAGTGATCTAAGCCTAGTTTGGCCTTGAGGCCCAACTTTAACGTAAAAATAAATGCATAAATCGGACGATTGACAAGTTGAACCGGTGTGCTACTTGTAGTAGAATTATAAAAGTCTTGAATAATTGTGAAAACACTGACTAACTAAAATATTCCCAAGGTAGCGTTGAGCAAACCGTCAGTGGAGATGGTGGACATTCATTCATACTCTTATCATAGAAAGTACTTTGAGCTAAACTTAGCTAATCAGCGACGATACATCAATAGATACTGATGGATTATTGGCGAGAAATTGCACTGCTTTACCTTCAAGATAATCAATACTTATGGTCACACCTACGGCCAATTTAGAATCACCAGTTAACCTAGCATGCTTTTATTGTGAAATACGCCTCTTACCTGTTGATGGCTGCAAATCTTTGTCTCATTGTCAAACGCTGACAAGTAACAAGTCCATCCCTATTTTTAGATTCACTCTTTTCCAGCTCACTCAAACACACTTCCTTCACTCCTTTAAGAGTGAATATTTTTGCTGACTGACTCCCAGGTTTAACGGTGTCGGGGCTCAGGGGAGGAGCAACCATCTGGAGGGGATGGATATCTGAGAGGAGATGTTTCCCTCTAACCTTGTGAAGCAGTAATCGTCATTTAGCAGCAGTGGTGATAACAAATGTTTTTATTTGTAATATTGCAACATATGAACAGAAACCCAGTCTTGGCGTTAGCTGATGTTTAGCATGTTATGTCCTGTCCATAGTTTAGTGTTCGGTTCATAGTTGAGGAGAAGTCGCCGTCTGAGAACGTCTGACGTGTTCTATTTCTACTCAGAAGTCGCAAGTTCCAAGTTTTGAGTTGGAAATTTCCAACTGAAACGTCCCCGAATTCAGATTTTCTATTCAGAAAGTCGTATCATCCTCTCTACCCCTGAGCTGAGTTTCCAAGATGGCCGCCCCGTATGTAAACAGTAATTAGAAGCTCCTGTAATATTCTGTTTTTTATCACTTCAGATTAGTTTTTGTTGCATTAAATCAGTCGTACAGACAATATTTTTCCACATACATATGTTGAAATGCTGTTACAGTGTAAGTTTTTTTATGTGTTATATGGGAACTACAAGCCCATGTCACGCTAACAACGGCTAAAAACAATAGCCTGGTAAAACCAAAACAGAGCCAAACACCATCGTGGCAAACTACTTTTGAATATTTTGTATAAATTTCTGCCTCGTGTCGTCTTGTAGATTTCATCTCTGTAAATAATTCTGTTTCTAAAAACTCATGATTTGGTTCAAGTTATCTGTTCCAGTTACAGTTTGTGGAACTTAAATAGATTAAATTTAGTTTAACATTATAGCAATAGACTAATATTAGTTATATTTGGACCAGGCCAGAGCTTTCATGGAGGCGGCCATCTTGTTTTCCGATAACTCAGGTGTGACGTCGTTCCCGGTGCCGACTTCCGACCTCCGAGGTAAAACAAAGCGTCTCAACCACATCAAGTGCTTCGTCAAATCTTTGTTGCAGTGCAACAGCGGGATGTAAAGACGTTTCCCTAAACTCCTGGTGGCGCTAGAGCAAAAGATGACTTGAAACATGCAGTTTATTTTAGATTTATTATTGTAAGTATTTAAAAAAAATTGAAGGACAGCACCAAATTTCACGCCAGTGAATAGTGAAGCTGTGGAGATGTTGAGCCTGAACCGAGCCGCTGGATATTCTTATCCCTCTAGTCTCACTGCTAGCGTGGATAAAGACTGGCTGCTGGCTAGATGTGTTGATAGCTGGCTGACTGGTGATGATAACAGCTGATTAACAAGGGCTCTCCTTGTGTTCTGGGATCTATCACCACCACTGAGCCAAACCACTTGGCAGAAACTATTTGTTGTACTTGTCTAGATTTTTTTTATTTATTTATTTATTTTAGTATGACATTAGCCCTTTTTCCCTTCTCCTCTCCTCTTATCAGGTAATTAGACCGTATTTCCCTTCTTCCTCAGGCCCGATTATTCAGAATAACAAATGCCCCTCCTCTCCATTTTTCTTTTCTCCCGTCCCCCCCTCTCCACTTGTATCGTTTTACATTTGCACTCGTCCAGCTCGGTGAGAAAATGTTTTCCCTCTCCCTTCTCCTATCCTCTCTCCGTTTCTCACCTCCTTTATTTACTCCCTCCCCTGTTGTTTTCTCTCCCTCCCCCCCTCTCTCTCTCTCTCTCTTCCCCTCTTATCCCTCCTTCCTGCCTTCATCTGCACAGTATCAGCCCCACTGACCGGCTGTTATGCAACAGTCAGGTGATGTGTTGGCCCGTTGAAGGCCCTTAAAGGCCCACTGTCCTAACGCACTCAGCTTCTCTGCTGCTTGCAGTCGGTCTGTCGATTCATTCATTTTGCTCCTTTTATTATATTATTTTATTATCTAAAAGCTGAAATATGATTTGCAAAGCCTTGTCATGAAATCCTTTCAAACTGTATGTTGTGAATGATTGTAAGTCAGTCAATTTACATGCACAAGAAAGAAAAAAATGAATTATTGCCTTAATCAGACTTTAACTGGACCACTGCGCTGGTGTATGACCCCAGAACAACGGCGACTTCCAGGTCTGAGTGATGAAGCCCATGTGGAATACGCTGCAGTTCATCAAGTGGCCACTAGAGGCAACAAAAGGGAGCAAATCCCCCATAGACCCCCCATGTTAAAAAGCCCAACTTTACAACATTATTATACATGTTTACAGCCTGGTATAAAAACGATTTCAGTCTCAATGGTTTATTTTTTTCTAACTCATTCATTTATTCGTTATTAAAGTTTCAAATTATCAGCCTACTGCTGGTGGCTAGGCTAATTGGCTAGTGTCTGATAATGTTTTATTTTTGATACTAGCAGAAAGGAGCGGCTCTCACTACCTCCTGCTGTGGACTAGGCCACGTAGCTGGTGTCTGGTTGCATCTTATTTCTGATACAGGCAGAAGGGAGAGATGTTTGGTCGGAGTGTGGTCACATTCCCATCACTTCTTACCTACTGCTGGTGGCTAGGCTAGTTAGTAGCTGACCACTGGTTCACTGGTCAGTTCTCCAGTTGGAGTTTTGCCTCAGATCATGGCACAAGGGATCGTATTATCTCGTCTTGTGTGTTAATGTATATGCATAGTTAATCGCGTTCCCGCTTCGAGTGACAGGTGGTAGCCTGAACTAACAGGTAGCGGAGAGTTGGGTGGGTGGGTCTCAACGCGTGTGGGTGGAGTAAAGCTTATCCAACATGGCAACGGCAGGCTCCGCCCACTTCAGGCTTCATTTTCGAGGTTCAGAATCCGATAGGTGACGTTAGATGGGTTCGTCCATAGCACCAGTTAACAATAACTCACATCTGAGTCTTGTCTTTTAGACCTGTTTTGTTGTTTTTACAGAGATTCTTCTTCTTTTTACACAATAATCTGCTTTTTTTTTTTTTTTTTGCACTGTCCACATTTAATATCTTAGCAGTTAGCAAATCTTTTAGCCTTTCTTTTTAATTCCCAGCCCAAACTGTATGTGCTGAATGTCAGTGCTGTTATATCGTTGTATATTATTGTATATTATTTTCAGATTTGATATTTCTTACCTAATTCCGCGCTACTGTGAGAAGGTAATTTCCCATACGTGGGATAAATAAACATCGTCTTCTGTGTAATAAGAATAACTCGTAGATCTCGTTCCACGGAGACAAACTTCTGTTGCTGTGCAATATTTTCCCTGTGCAATATATTTATCCTCATCCTATATTACCTTTGTTATACAAAGTTCTTAAATTTAAATGCTGTTTTTTGACCAGTATTCCTGGTTGCACCTTAATTTTATTTAGATCCAAATCTAAACCACAAATAAAGTCTGTCTGTGTTTATCTGGCTCTGAGTCTAGTCGTCGGTGTTTGGTTTGAAGGTCTAGCAGCATGAGGTGACCATATGGTGTAACTGTCCCTGCCAGCGAGCGTTTGAGGGTTTTATTATCTTCCCACCTACACATACCTCTTCTTTTATTTCTTCTTCAGTACTTTTTAGGACGACAAAAAAAAAATAAAATATAAAAAACTCCCACTGAAGAGTCGAGCGGCAGATTCGTTTGTGCGAGAACAGTGTGAATGCCGACATGAATTATCTATTTCTATCTGAAGTAATTATTGACACCTACTGTATTCCCATTGGGCCTCCCACATTATTGCCTGTGGGCACTTTACAATGGTACATTGTTTTTTCTTTTCTTTTTTTTTTTTTTTTTTATTTTATGAGTCACGAGCCCAGTCCCCGTTCTGATTACGCACCGTGCAGTTTGTGTACATCTTCCAACACATTAATTCCCGTCTGTTTGGTAATATCGTGGTTAATAATGCGGCGAGTGCTTGAGGAGAGAGAAGGGCCCTCGTCGCTGTCCGTTTATGACGTTTTTAATTTCCATCACGAGCACTTGTGCCTCGCGGAGCCATTACATCTCGAACAGAAGCATCCTCGCTATGACGCAAACAATTAGCATCTCAGTAAATTGCCAAGTTCTATGGTCTTGCACTCTCGCTGTTAGTGTGTAAATATTATAACAGGCACCTCCACTAACTGATCTGCGTTTGCATTGTTCAAACAGGCCCACGTTTATTACTGCCGCGTCTTATATAAACAGTTTGAAGGCTGCTCCATCAGAATGGCAACACGTCAACACGCACCTCGTTTTGGTTTGTGCTGCTTAGGTAGTAGCTGTGACCATATAATGCTGCTAATTCATCCCCCCTCTCTGCTCTCTGTCTAGGTGCTGATATTTGCTGAAGATGAGTAGTGAGGGGGGGGACACCCCGGAGCCCCCCAGAGCAGGGGTGGCGGCTCTGAAGAGGAAGGACTGTCAGTCGGAGCTGCTGGGGCCCAGGTAAAAACCTCCGTACATAAACATACATAAAGCATCTCTCATAGGGCTGGACGGTAAAAATATATATCACAGTATTTATTTATTTTTCATGCTTAATCATGTGTTCACAACATTTTCTACTGGTTGAGAGAGGAATTAATGCAGGAGACTGACTAAGGATGGAATATTTTACTGTGATGATGAATAAATATTGTAGAATAATCCCAAACTAGTAGTAAAACATGGAAACAACAGGGAAATCTGGGGACATTTACAGCTCAGAGATATGAAAACAAAAAATCAAATGTTATCAAGATGAAACAGTTTCATTTATTTTGACATATTTATTCATATTTAAACATATTTAAACTGTTATGTCCGTAACGTCAGTAGCAGCGCGACTGCAGCTACCGTAATGATTGTAGGCTGCGTGCAACATTTTTCTTCTCATTCATCCAAAGCTAAAATTGGGGACACTTTTGGGGACAGCTTTAGATGTGGGACAGGTCATCCAAAACGGGGACTGTCCCCGGAAATCAGGGACGTCTGGTCACCCTAAAAAAAAACCCAAACAACTGACACAACACCTTTTTTTGGCACAAGTTTTCCCGTTTTTCAGACCTTTCCATCTTCACCACACCTCACAATGACACAGTTGCTCCATGTGTGTTTAGAAGCGCTACGTTGAAAATGGTCCGGTCTGAAACAGTGTCTCATGGTGCAGAGGACCTAAGAGAACAATAATAATAGGCAGAAATGTTTCAGTTTCACAGTGTTTTGTGCAGATTAACGTATATGCCAGCTGGTTGTTGGCTTTAGCCTTTGTTCAAGTGCAATAGCAATAGCGATGGCCTTAGCCGAAGCTAATGCCCAAGCGTCTAATTCAGGATGATGTGTTTGTTTTCCAAGCCCCAAGAGGAGCACCGAGAGGAGAAACCGGGAGCAGGAGAACAAGTACATCGAGGAGCTGGCGGAGCTGATCTTTGCCAACATCAACGACATGGACGACCTCAACGTGAAGCCGGACAAATGTGCCATCCTCAAAGAGACGGTGAAGCAGATCAGGCAGATCAAGGAGCAAGGTGAGCTTCAACGTAATAACGAATAAAGGTTAATTACGCCAAACTTTAGCTAAAAAAAACTCTGTTGCAGCCTCCTTCACACCTAATGGTCTTTAATCATCTAGAAAAAACGCACTCTCTATCCACTCCTCTTTCTTTCATTTCCTTCTATATCACGTATTTCCTTTCCTTTCCTTTCTTTTCCATTCCTTTCCTTTCCTTCTCTGTCACCTATCTCTTTTCCTCCCTCTCTCCCTCGCCCTCTCCCTGCCGTCCTCTCCGTCCCCCGTCCCTTCCACCCTCTCTCCGTCCCTCATCCTCCCTCTTCTCTTTTTCGTTCCTGCGGTCAGACGGTCGGTGTCCATGTGTCGTTGCGCCGTTTGTGTCCGAAAACAACAGCTGAACAAGCACACGTTGGCAGAAACACACAGTGAGACGGAGGCGAGGTGCACAGCTGCCTGCACAGTGTCTGTTATAAAATGCCGAAAAGCGGACGAGTTTGCGCGTAGAACCCGAGGTTCTCCTGGCGGAAAAGCACCGAGGGAGCACGTAGATCAGAGGAGAGGTCGTCTGCGCTGGCTTTGTCTCCATTATTATTTTTGATTAATCTGTTTTTCTCAGTAGACATTTTTGCCTTGTCGCTGTAAGGAAAGCAAGTTTTATTAATGAGGCAGCATTCCTCTTTGGGGAGGTCCTGCTTTTGTGCATGTCCTTATATAATTAATCATGCTGAGCCATTATCAGTACACCTGTAACCTCTCCTACTTTACTCATTTGTTCATTCCAGTTGCACTTCTTTCTTTTTTTTTTGGCCTCTCTTTCGCATAATAAAGCCAGATTTCACTTCTACGTGCACCTCTCCACCGTACGCCAGCACAGCTGTGGTTGGTCCAAAATCCAATTTCCTCGTTCGCGTTCACACACGTTGTCATTTATTAGCTCCGACTCCCGACACGAGCCGCTCAGTCCCACACAGCTTTTGTGTTGGGAGTACACAGAGAAACTCAACACAGCTGACTAGTGTTTAGGAGGACGATGCCTACGCACCATCAAGGACGAGCACAAATCACGTTTCACTGCCATGCTACTGCTACATGCGACGTTTCTAACAGGGGAAAGTTATTCTGCCTTTATTTGAGAGCAAGTAGTGAAAAAGAAAGACAGGAAGGTTCAAGGGAAAACCCTGAAAATACAGCTGGCCACAGTTGTTTATTTATTTTGCGTGTTTTGTTAAACTTTGTTGCTTGTAGCATGAATGTAGTATCAGTGATTTAATTATTAGTGCAGTAGAGTTAATATTCTGTCACTTGAACGTGCGATTGATTGATTAATACACTTTATTGCACTTGTCCAGAAAAGTGGATCATGTTTCTTGCCACTTAAATGTCAAAACACAGTTTGCAAACTGCTTATTAGTTCCTTCTTCCATTTGAAAGGCAAAACTTTAAATTTCGATGTTTGTTTCATGTTTTGCCACCGCTCACTTCTGCTTCTTCTCTGTCCACTTCTTCAGCACTGCATGAAACTACAGTGAAATGCAGTGAATATGTTACAGCGAAGTCGTTCCCGATCGACCCAAAACATGACTTTCACTCTTAAAAGCGATATATATATTACCATATCGATATTTTTTCCACATTCCACATTGGACGTCCAAAATAGAGTGAAACTTAGATGGATGCACATTCATTAAAGGTCCCAAATTATGCAAAATTCACTTTATGAACAGCAATATGTGTCCATGTAGCCTGTGTATGAGGCCCCAGAAGTGAAAACATTCTCTCACTTCGCTCTTGCTTGCTCCAGTTTTTAGAGAATGTGTGTTGATCTGAGATTGTTCCCTTCTTGATGTCATACAGGGAAATAACCACTCCCTCCAGTAGTGAATACTGCATTTGAACCGCCCCCTGGACAGAAGAGGGCGTGTCCTCCTCGCAAACACTCGTCTATATTTTACTTCGTTCGGGGATCGATTTCATTTTCGCTAGAAACAAAACTTCCCAAAGTTTTGCACATGTGAATTTAAAAACTAAGAAAGTACATGCTTTGTTTCATTTTAATGGAAGCTAGCGTTAGCTACATGGTAGTTCCTGCAACAACACACACAAACAAACTAAGTGACATATTTAAACACACAATATTTTGTGTGTGAACTTCTTCAGGAAGCTTTCCTTCTGGGTCAGACTCTGGTTCAAACTGGTTCAACTCTACCAGCCATAGTCATAAATCCACCCTAAACATTAGCGTTGCATGGTAACGCCAGCAAAAGGCTCATCCTCTCCCCTGGAGGGGCGTGGCTAGACACAGCTCATTAACATTTAAAGGTACAGACACGGAAGCAGCCTGTTCTCAGTGGAGCCACTTTCTGACTGATTGAAATTCAGAACCAAGGCTGAATTTGGGGTAAAACACTTTGGACCTCTGATACCTACATGAAAGCGTTGAAAAAAATGTGTCATATGGGACCTTTAATACTCTTTAGAAAAAGGACATCAGCAGTGGATGGTAGCAGTTAATAAGTTGACCTCATTGTTACACAGAGCCACTCAATAAACCCGTTTCAAGCAACTGGGGGGATTTAAGGTCTCAACAAGCTGACGATGTGAAATACGGCGTATCATATTTATTGATTTAAAGAAGCGCAGGCTGCTTTAATACCCTCCTCCCGGCACCGTGCAGCCTCTGCAGGCTCTACAGTGACAGGGTTTAAGGGCTGATGACTCTGGTCCCACAACAGGAATGTGAGCTATGTAGCCTAATGGGGCCATGGGAGGCTTAACAGTCCAGTGGTACAGTCGGGGAGGAGAGTGGAGACGGGCCTCTTGTATGTCTGTAAAAGCTGTAAAATGTACAGAACGTGTACGAGTGTGGCGGCTCGCCGTGAAATCCCACGCGTTCGAACCTGCTCGGAGTTTTTGTACGTAAGCATAAGGTTGTGGCCGCAGAGTGTAATGTGTGAACGGGCCTCGGCCAACATAAAAACACAGAGTCTGCGAGTGGGCGTGTGCCTGAGCGAAGGCTTCGTCGTCACAAAAAAAAAACAACCCCGTCAGTGTTTTACCCACAAGCTTCATTGTGATGAGGAAACAAGCCCAGTCTGTGGTACACGTACAGTAACTCACTTCATTTCATTCGAGGCGCCGCTTCTGAAGCTGGACTTTTGACATGCCTTTTTACCTCATCACCAATGAGTCATGCATTCATCGGATTCCTTAGAGCTAAAGCGAATGTTATCTTCAGTTCTCTGCAAATGGGCTGGATGCATATTATTACAATATTAAAAAATAAAGGCCTTCATCGACCTTTTTTTTTGTTATGTCTAAGAAAATATCCACTAAATTGATTTTAAGATCCTTTTATTGGTTTATAAAGCTCTTAATGGTTTTAGTCCAAGCTATTTATCAGATTTGCTTTTATCATATGAACCTCGTAGAGCCTTCAGTGTTCATATTTTTAAATGCAAGGTCAAGACTTACCATTATAGTTACCATATTTTTATCTCTTTTACTGTCTCAGTAGTTAAGATTTTATTATATATATATTTATTTATTATTTCATTTTATGCTCTTAGGTCTATAAACTATTTTTAGGGATATTAAGGTGTCGTTTTCTCCGTCCTCTGGTGTTTCCTCCACTACGATAGCGTTTCCACAGTTCCTGCTCCTCTTCTAATGTATGTTGTTTTATTTGTTCTGCAGCATTAGTCTTCAACAGGGGGGTCCGTGACCCCTAGGGGTGTGCAGAAGAACTGCAGGGAGAGGGGTCGCAAAATCTTTGGTTGATTAGACATTTATTTTATAGATTTTTTTAATTTCCCCCCACAGATTTAAAGAGATTCTATTCTGTGCTCGTGTTTGAACCTGTGCATTATTTGAATAGCTTCATATTAAATGCAAAATGATAATAATAACGTATATTTTTTAAATAGCGCAAGGCTAAGTTTAATATAGAACTTAATCTCTCCATGAGTTTGGGGTCCTTGGCTGCTTGATTGATTGATAAAAATCGATAAAACTTGGAGACACTTGAATCACTTTAAACCCCCATCTTTCGTCTTTGGTTGCAGAAAAAGCTCCCGTGGCCGACGCTGAAGAGGTGCAGAAGGCAGACGTCTCGTCTACGGGGCAGGCCGTCATTGATAAGGACGCTCTCGGGCCCATGATGCTGGAGGTGGGTTCAAATGTCAAACATGCGCTGAACAGAACAACAACGACATCAAGAACGTTTATGTCTCTTATCTTTCTGAGACCCGACGTTTTGTTTAGTTTCTCCAGGATATTTAGGATTAGCAGAAACTGATCAAGAAAAAAAGTTCTCATATGTGGATTATTTCATTGTGTAATAGAATGAAGTCACTAATGTGCATCCAGGGTATAAAACTACTCCAGTACCTAAACATTAACTATGCAAAAACAGTTTGCTAAACAATGACCCTGCAGCTCGTTAATATTGATAAAATGTGTTAAACGTTTGCGTCATATTAAACCAGAAAAGTTAAAGAGCATAAATAAACTAGTTTCAACGTAAAAACATGATGAGGGTTTTGTTCCTTGTGGCTGCAGAATGAATGAGTGAATGAATAGGCTGTAGATTTCAGACAAAAGCGTCCACTTATGAGGACAACAGGTCTAAATGAAGCATAATAAGAAGCTGCAACAAAACCTACAAGTCACTGTCCCCGTATGAGGACGCCGGGTCTCGGGAGGTTACGACAAGTCGTCTGTTTCGCTTTTAAAACAGGAAACTTGTAACTCCTTAATCTTCCGTGTCTTGCATGTGTGAATGTTAATGAAGCGTCAGTCGACAGTGACACAGAGATATTAGTTCCTCTGGCCGATGCCGGCGCCATCATCAGTCTTACTTGAGCGTGTGTTTGTGTGTGTGTGTTTGTGTACGGGTGTGCGATGACGTTCAACACGGGACCCGACAAGGTATAAATACCTTTTGTGAAAAGCCAGATTAGAAGAGGAGGAGTCAGACCACACGTATACACACACACACACACAGGATATTTATAGCATCCTCCAACAACAGCAGTAACACAGGCTGAGTGGACGTCTTTTCTGCGTCTCGTTATATTCTGCACCAGTGTTGTAATAAATAATAGGACGTACAGTAGAAGACTTGTGTGGTCAGACACGGTCTGTACATCGAGCTGGAAAATGCTGAGTTGACAGGACTGATGGATGGAAAATTACACACACTGTAGCTACTGTAGATGAGCTGCAGCGTCTGCTTGGTATTTTTATTCACGATGATAAGTTGCTTTTTATTTTACACACAGTACAATACACAGATTTGTTTTAAAAGGTGCAACAATATTACTTTTTTTTTCCCCCAGAGATTATATTTGACTCTTCCTGGTCCATTAATAAAGATTATGGTACTAGTCGATATGAAAAAAGTATGTTTCTAGCTGACTAACTCAACCATTCAGGCTCCTGCAGCAGCTTTTCTGATACATTTAATTTCACCTCTATTTCTTTTCGTCTCCTCCTCTCCCTCCGTCCTCCCCCTCAGGCCCTGGACGGCTTCTTCTTCGTCGTCAACATGGAGGGCAACATAGTGTTCGTGTCGGAGAACGTCAGCCAGTATCTGCGCTACCAGCAGGAGGAGCTGATGAACACCAGCGTCTACAGCGTGCTGCACGTCGGCGACCACGCGGAGTTCATCAAGAACCTGCTGCCTAAAAGCCTCGGTGAGGAAAACACAGCCGTTTACACCAAAGTTTTACAGCTTAAATGCTACATATCTGAGGGCAGGTTGTAGCTGGTGGATCAACACCATTGTTTGGGTCAATATATAATTGAGGGACTTCTACTTCATCTATGGGATGTATCTTGTATACATTTTTATTACATCCACAAACGTATCTGACAGCCTTTTAATTAGTTTTACATTTAGATGCTTTTAAAGTCTATGATTCAAGCTGATGCTGCTAATCTCCATGATCAACTGTCACTTTTTGCCGCTCAGTGGCCGTAACCATTGAGACTTCGCTTGCTGTGACATCACGTACATACCCTGTTTAGGCGGTCATGTTGATTTTAGGCCTGAAAACAGACAAAATGTGATCATCTATGATGTCTGTCAACTGTGTTAAATGATATACTGAATCGCTTGCTCGGTTAAATTCAGGCTCATGGAGGCATATTTATTTTAAATGATTGGATAATTGGCATCAGGCTTCAGCTGAGCCTGATCTTTTGTAGTTATTTGTTTTAGCTCTGCCATAAACCAAAACCAGGTTTCTGTAGCATCATAGCGTCTTCTTCCTAGATAAAATGGATAAGAAAAGCCTTTATGAATCTCCTGTGGAGAATATTTAGTTTACTTAAGATCGGATTGGTCAACACTAAATATTAAAACATCGGATCGTTACATCCCTGTGGGTTTGTAGAGTATACAGGGTCAGGTGTCATTAGCTGTGTCAGGTTTTATCTTGAAGAGTGATCTCGTTTAACCTGCGCTGGCTACTTGGCAAACTATAAACCGTTTGGTTTATTTAGCAGAACAAATACCCTGAGCATTTGTAAACGTCGGATTCACGGACTTTTATCTGTGGTTTAAGTCATCAAAACACATCCCTGTTTGCCTTTGTGAGACGGGACGTTGCCACTTGATGTTGCAGTGTTTACGTTGGCACGTAACGACGGGCAGTTTTTCATATTTAACATGCTTTCGTTGACACCTTCTTCCGTCTCCCTCTTTGCTTTGGCGCAGTCAATCATCACAGCAGCGATTCGTCCAACAGGAACAGCCACACCTTCAACTGCCGCATGTTGGTCAACCCTCACACCCCCGACGGCGAAGCCCGGCCGGCCTACGACCAGCAGGACGCGGCGCCGCAGAAGTACGAGACCATGCAGTGTTTCGCCGTCTCCGAACCCAAGTCCATCAAGGAAGAAGGGGAAGGTACATCGCACCTACGGTCCTCTTCGCTCCCTCCTTCCCATTTTAGTTACTCAGATCTCTCAAAAAAAACACATTGGGCTTATTTGAAGCCTTATAATATATTATAATATCTTAATATTATGATGTCATGTCATTATAAAACACAAGACATCAAACGGTGTGAGTGGGGATGAGTGGTAGTAGAGGATGACATCAATATGTCTACCATAGACAATTTATCACAAAAACAGCAGTTAAATGATCTTTTTATGGCCTTGAACAAACATGTGAACCCCCCCATCCTCCGCCCTCTCAGGTTTTTCAGTTCTCGGTCGGGAATCAGGTTCATTGTGTAGGGAAAAGGTAAAACAAAGATGTTTCTGCAAAGTTAGATGCTGCAAAATGCCTCCATTTACACGACTTCAGACTCTTTCATAACACATGACGAACCTGTCCTACGTATATAGCAAGTGAAGGGGTCCCAGATCTGGTGAAAATCATCCTGTTGATGTTTTATGTGATGTCACAGCTAGCTGAGGTCTCCACGGTAACGGCCGCTGAGTGGCACAAAGTGATCATGGGGATTAGAAGCATTAGTTTGAATCACAGGCTTTAATAGCGTCTGAATTGTAAAATAAATAATAATAAAAAAAAAAGGTGAAGAGCTGTTGTGTGATTGACTGAAAGCAACAGATCTGAAAAGCAGTCAGTGATAGAAGGCTTCATTTAGCTGCATTTATCATAACTGAACTGACCTAAAACTAACTGAGACTGAGGCTAATCCACTTTACCTCATACTAGTTCATATGGATCATTGTTGAGTCCTTAATTTGATCTGATAATCCACATTTTTCCCGGTCTCCCTGTATTTACGTCTTCATTTCACCATGTTTCTGTCCCTCAGATGTCAGTGACGTCACTGAATACCCTCTATATGTGATTTTCTCTAAGGGGAGAGTTGTAAATAGCTCAGACAACCACCTCCTCATGCTTGGACCTTTGGTGTCTCTACATGAAAGAGCTGTTACTCTCTTTGTCATTAATACACTGAACTCTACAAATGTTCATTGGTGCTTTTTTAATCTCCTCAAATTGCCTGGATATAGATCTAATATAAACAAATGGCTGAGAGTAATCACAGAGGAACCATTCCATAACTTTACCGTCTCTTTAATAATAGTTTTCATCTCTCCTATCTTGGTTTTATGCCTCTTTGGTTGCTCCGTGTCTTTTTTGCCCTTCTACTTTGGTTATTTTTTCCTCCCATTTTCTCCTCTCGTCATTATTCCGTCTGTATCTTGACTTTCTGTCACTTTCCCATCACTCTCCCAGTCTCCTGTGTCCTGTCCTCCTTCCATCACCACTTCTCCCTCCATCCACTGGGAGAGACTAATTAGTGTGTGGCACTTTGTCATCTTCCCATCTAATCTAATAACACAGACATGCACACCAGGGAAAATAATCTGTCTGGCACTCTAATTTTAGGCGTCTGACAACCAGATATTGTGCCAATCTGTCCCCTGACAGGGGGAGGATATCTGGTTGGTGGGTAGAGTAGACCGAGGGCTGAGGGTTTAGGTTTAGATTGGCTCAGAGTCAGAGCGGTGTTGACATCCACGTCCAGGCCGAGGTCACGGTCGCGTCGTTTAGATTCAGCGTTGGAGGTGAGGAAAACGGTGAAATTGAGGCCAAGGTTGAAGTTGGATCCTGGAGATGATGAGGGTGAAGGGACACTTGATCGTTAAGTGCACCTGTGCCGTCTGAGTGTGTTATGTATGCCTGTTCATATCACAACACGACAACAGCTTCGTGACCCATTTTTATTCAAATTTCCAGATTTCCAGTCCTGCCTCATCTGCGTGGCGAGACGAGTCCCCGTCAAGGAGAGGCCTGCGATGCCCTCGTACGAGAGCTTCTCCACGCGGCAAGACCTTCAAGGTACATCTGGGGGTTTGACAGCAACACACTGTGAGATTGTGTCTTTTCATTATGGCTGGGTTTGTATATGCAAAGTTGTGCCAACTAAAGACAAAATACTGTTGGGATACCTCAGATCTCTGGAACAGTAGTTTAGGAACTGATACATCTCTAAATAAAGTGATGTTGGTTCCTTGTGAATTGGAATCAATTCTTTAAATTAGTAGTGATACCCAGCCCTAATTTGAAATCAATTAGTATGTTGGAAACTGGTTGGAAAATAAGCTTTTCAGGCTCTTTCATTAACCCTTTAACATTCCTCTGGGACAGCAGTAGCTTCTTGAACCAGTCAGAGCTCTGCACATGAGTTGTGTTTCAGTAAATGCTGAATGATGCAATATGTAATTTTCTTCTGGTTCCATTGATAAAAGTTATTATAGGATTCAACCTGCACATTTTCTTTCATTACTCAAGAACAAAACCACCATCATTCAGTTTACCTTGTTTTTTTTGCAATAAGTTTGGAATTATAAGAGGTTAAAGAGCTAAAATTCAAATACAGGTTAAAGAAACCTGGTTAGATTCTCAGTGCTGTGCACGAGTGGTTTTAAATGCTAGACGTCTGGCCCACATACATGACCCAGTATCACCACGTTCTACCCATCCAGGTAAGATCACGTCGCTCGACACCAGCCTGCTGCGGGCGTCCATGAAGCCCGGCTGGGAGGACCTGGTCCGACGCTGCATCCAGAAGTTTCACCTGCAGAGCGACGGGGAGATGTCCTTCGCCAAGAAACACCACCAAGACGGTAAAGCAGCAGAGTTTCCTCACAGCATTTAAAGCTACAGCTGCAGAACATTTGTCTCCACCTGCTGCTAGTGAGAGTTATCGCGCAGACGCTGTCATCCGTTCTCTGCTTAGAGCGTCCCCATGGAAGAACCACACCAGTGGCTGTGTCCTTTTTTGCCACATCCTGTTTTTAAAAGCCAAGTTTATTGTAAATTCAGTGAACTTGAGTTTCTCCATTATCTCTCGTTTCTCTGCCGTCGGCCTCACCACACGTCCGGTTCCTGCAGGCTCATCCTTCTTTAGTTTGACCAACTGACAGTCTCTGCAGGGTTTAAACACATCACCCAATTATCCTGCACTATAGCTCCAAATAATGAAGTAGAAACAATGGAGAAATTTACTGTCGCAGGGTTTACGAGGTTCCTTGTACATATAAGCTTCAAATGATTAAATATAATGTATATGGATGTATATTTAAAGCTTTCCATCTACATGGAGGGGGGATTCATTTCAGTGGGGGTCAGTCTTGTGCCACGATGCTGCCTCTGCTGTTTTTTTTTTTATTAAGGAAGCCTAATTTCTAATCTGTGTTGGTTTCCTTCCAGTGTTGAGGAATGGCCACGCCCTCAGCCCCCTCTACCGGTTCTCCCTGGCCGACGGCACCGTCGTCTCGGCTCACACTAAGAGCAAACTGGTCCGATCTCCAGCCACCAACGAACCGCAGCTGTACCTGTCCCTGCACATCCTGCAGAGGTACGCCTCCACTTCCAGCTGCATGAGCCCTACAATGAGTTATCCTCTGTTTTCTGCCCTTGCTGGTCTTCCACTGTGTCCAAATGATCTAGATTCTACAAGGTTTACACCAGTGGGCGTAAAGTAAAGTGGGTTTTGAATTGATTTCATTGTACAAAAACAACTGTAGATCATATTCTAACTCTGAATTGCAAAATATACATCCTAACATTTAACATTAGATCATATTATTATTTTTAAGTCCCTTGTTTGTAGTTAGGACACATTCTCCTAGCTTCAAAAACGCAGCTTAGATGATGCCTTCGCGAAAACACGTAAATTGTTCACGTTCACGTAACAGGTTAACTCGTTTAACATTTCAATAACATTAGAATATGTGCAGCAGCTACTTTCGTGTTGTGGAAGGGGTCATTTCTGAGTTTGACAACTCAGAGCTAATTTTTCTCCCAGGTAATCTTGAACGCAGCATCAGCTGTGGCTGGATCTCAACCAAGTTTTCTAAATACCAACCCCCACCCTACTTCTGATTCAGTTTGGAGAGGGAAAGCTGCGTTACCCTCATTCCATTGGCAGGTGAACTCAACTGACTGCACGAACCTGATAATATCCCACATCAACAAGTTGTGTTCATCTTTTTTTAATCGCCATCAAACGCCATACGTCAGAGGTCCAAAATACTTTACGTCCTGCATATTGTACATGTAGGAAGAGACACACAACACTGGTTAAAAACTGGTACAACAGGTGTAAACTGATTGCTCAGATCGGACATGTTCATGTTCACAGTCAATGTAAATCTGCAGGGAGTCCATCTTGAGTACGGTGTGAAACATCTGCCAACGTGTAGACGCATCTGAAGATGTGAGAAGTCGGGTTACATGATGTATTGATAATGAATCTTGAACTGGCCTTGTAGCTTAATGTGAGACCATTTTTAATCACTAAATCGGACGCAGTATTTTCTCCTGCTCTTCCACGACTTGTTTCTCTATCACATGTTTCTCTCTCTGTGTTGGTGGTTTCCCTCTTGATTTGTTTAAAGAGGGAGCACTGCAGTGTGGTTGGAAACAAAGAGCCTGCTATTCAGATCTGTCACCACACACACACACACACACACACACACACACACACACACTCATATATATAGACCAAAACTGTCACTAGCACTACCAGCCTGTCCAGTCTACAGTACCCTCCCTACAACCACCACCACAGACCGACCGACCAGCATCCAACCGTTGAAACGACCGTTCAGACTCAGGATTCTGGACAGCGGTCAGAAAACAATGCCAGAACTGTTTCCCAGAGATCAATGGCAAGAACTTGGCCTCTTTACTTCCACAAGTTCAAAATTATCGCTCTTGCCTCCTGCACAATGAGAGCTTTGTTTGCTCTGTGTTGGGCTGAAGGCGATCCATGTTTAAGAGTCTCTCTCTGTTGCAGCCACAGGCCTTGTTACAACTTTGTTTTCTCACTTGTGTGTACTGATCCCGAGCCGCTCTGTACTTTATGTCATACTTAACCCCGACACTGTGTGTATTTAACCCTCTGCTTTGATGGTTTTGTTCTTCAAAAACAACATTTAACACATTAATCGCTCTCTTCCAGGGAGAGCGGCGTAACTGGAGACAAGGCAGTGACCCCGAACAGCGTGAGCGGGCCCTTCCCTTCTCCCGATGCCAGTGTCACCAGCAACACCCACCACTCCACAGCCGCCTCCAGCACCCCTGGACGTGGTTTTGGGGCCGTAGCGGGACGGGCGCCCACCCCTCAGGGAAACTGCCACGCACAAGGAAGTCCCAGCGTCACCTCAGGGGCCCAGGGCGCCATGTTGTCTCCTCGTCATCGCCAGAGTCCCAGCATGGCGGCCACCAGCAGCAGCAGCTGTAGTAGCCCTCATCTCCCCCAGCATCCGCCTGGATCTTTCTCCCCCGCGGGCAGCTTGCACTCGCCGGTCTGCAGCAGCACGGGGAGCAGCCAAGGGTTCAACTCTCTCAGTGCACTGCAGGCTCTCAGCCAGGGCCACAGGATTTCCCAGGGACTCGCCGAGGGGCAGCATCCAGACTCACCTGACAGAAAACCAGTAGCTCTGCAGAGCCCCCTTCACAGCGGCAACGCTGGTAGCCAACTAGCCAAGAATAATTCCGGCTTAGAGGCTGATTTATTTGGAACATTTGAGGAGCAGCAAGACTTGCTGTCATCCCAGAACCAAGAGGGTGAACAGAGGGAGGGGAAGGACGGTGACCATGACAGCTTTGATGCTAATGGAGGTTTGGGGGACCTTGGGGACGCCCCAAACCGACTTCTGAACACCAAAGGCCACACCAAGCTACTCCAGCTCCTCACCACCAAGTCAGAACCGTCTGATCCCTGCTCACCGCCGGGGCTCCTGGGGGAAGATCAGGCCTGCAAGGACCAGCTGGGCGGCGGCATAGGTGGGGCAGGACACAACAACCACTCCACCTCGTTGAAGGAGAAACACAAAATTCTCCACAGGTTGCTGCAGAACAGCACCTCACCCGTGGAGCTGGCCAAGCTGACGGCCGAAGCCACCGGAAAGGACCCCATCGGTCCAGAGTCGGCCTCGGGGGACAGCATGGCCGCTCTGAGCGAACTCTGCACTAAACAGGAGCCGGGAAGCCCCAAGAAAAAGGACAATGCGTTGCTTCGTTATCTTCTGGACAGGGATGATAACGGCATCCTGGATAAAGCCATTAAGATGGAACCCGGAGAGGGGCTGAAACTGTCCAACATAAAGACGGAGAAACAGGACCCTGGATATAATATGGCAGACCAGGTCAGTAAGCCAACAATTTAAGAGTCAAAAACATCAACTCATGGCTTGATAGATCCATATTTCAATGAGAGAGGTGTTAACTGGCTATGATCCTTGAGTACTGGACTGGTGGGAAAGCAAAATTACTAGTAATACGATTAAATAATTGGTAGCCTTGGTCAGTGAGATCATAAACCTTTAAAAGGCAACAATTAATCTGAGAATATACTATATATCGCAGTGGTTCCCAACCTTTTACAACTGAGCGCCCACTTTTAAGTCTAAAAAATCTTCACCTCCAACCCCATAAATACAGAGCCCATATAATGAGTTCTCAGAGCGCTTTTTTATTAAGGATATTGAACATTAAGGACTGAAGTGAACATAGAACATGTTGGAACACCTTCAGTATTACAGTTTTCAAAGAGCCGTCCACACACACAAAATAATCCAAAGCTCCAAACTAAATCCAAATATCAAAAGAATCCCATTAAATTGATAGGCTTATAAATAAATACAAACAACATATAAAGATGAAAGAGTCAGGTCTAGCCAGATGAAACCTCAATTTAAGCAAAACCAATTTCATCAAAGAAACAAAATATGCAGCCCACAAGTAGGGAATCACTGACATATAGTGTTGACATTAGTCCAGTAACCATCTAAATTGTACCGAAACATTTTCCAACCAGGCAGTTCATCTTTTAAACCAGCTCCAATGAGCTGGGAGGACATTTAAAGATCCACTGGAGACATGGTAAACTGTATCATTTAGCATATTAGCAGTAAGTTAGTATTTTAACGTAAGTACAGCAGCCCGTAGCCTATCCACAAAATATTTGTTGGGGAAATTGATCTGTAGTGTCTCCGTTGAGACGCCATTATGCTCCAGTAAACATCTGCAGCACCAGTCAAATCATATGGGATTTACATGTCATCTAAGCACAATTTAAATCAACAAAATGCCTCTGAGTGGTTGTAGTAAACAGCCGACAACGGCACCTTTTTTTTTTTTGGACCGTTCCATCTTCACCACACCTCAACGCACCATAAGTGTTTAGAAGCGATACACTGAAAATGGTCCGGTCTGAAATAGTGTCGTTGTGGAATCAAATACACCGGTATGCCGTTTTATTATAAATTCATATCATAACGAAAGCGAATACCGGCATTCGGTATGAACCGGTTCACCGCCCAGGCCTTGGTTGTAGGACTATCCAATTATCTTCTCTATATCGGCCCATCATGAAATCCAAATGGTGAATTACCAGCCCAAGTTAAAAGTTCAGCTCATGTTAATGGAAATCTCAGGCTGCAGAAACACTGATGTCACGTTTCCACTTCCCAGACTCACATATGGACGTATTTAACAGCTCCTATAAACACCTTCATGTGACAAATACAGGAGCTGGTGCTTGGTGTTGGTTTTCTGTCTAACACACACACACAAACACACACACACACACACAGTCTCTGAAACACAAGATGCTCTGGCAGTGGAGGCAAAGGAGACCTGTTTAAAAGCTTGAGACAAAATGTGAACAAAGAGAAGATGGAGATGGAGCGATTCATGAGGGAGCGGAAGGTGACTAAGAGGAGGAAGCTTTACTCTTGAGAAAGGAAAAAAAAGAAAAAGACACAGAATCGAAGGAAGGTTATAAAGGACAAAGAGTATAATGAGGAGAGAAAGATGAGAAGGCAAACAGGGCAAAGGAAAAAAAAGAATGAACTTTAAGAATCCCCCGTGGGGTAAGTGAAAACAAAGAGCTGCACATGTAAAACAAATCCCACACTTAACCTTTAATTCTGACCCTGCGTTGTTAAAGGTTAGAATTAAAAAAGTAGATCCTGGCCCAACACATCAAATCAAATCAAATCAAATCAGATCAGATTTTATTTAGATAGAACTTTTCACACAAAGTGCTTCATTCAAATAAAAACATAAAACATTACAACGAATAATAAAAGCCCACAGCCTGCAGAGACCACCCAGAGCCACCTGACCACCCTAAAATATGGACGACACGTCTCCACATCCTCCCAGTGGTCAACCTGAGGCTGCATCAAATAACTAAAACGAAACTTCTCAGAAAACTGAACATTTGAACATAAATCAGCATTATATTAGCTACCTAAAATGACCCATCCACAGATATGGAAGGGGCGGGGCTTATATGACCTATACTGCAGCCTCCAGCCACCAGGGGGAGTGCTACTTCTTTTGGTTTAACTTTAGAGAAGCTGTCATAGCGTCCAGGGAAATGTTGTTTGTTGGATAAATCACAGCTGCATCGCACAACTGTCAACTAAGAATAACTAGTCTTACGTACAATGTGACTCGTCCAATTAATTCATTACTTGGTCAATAAAATACAACAAATCTATGGCACAATTTAAATATTTACTGTATAATCAGATGTAATTCCACCAAATCAGTGACTGCATTCCATGTCCCAAATTTAAAACTGTGTAATATAAAATGTAGATATCACCTGACTTCAGCGGTGAGTGGGTTCACAGGTGCTCATTAAAGTTAAAGGTGCATTGACAGAATAAGAATCAGATCCGGGAGCTGGGGGCCGAGGTTCAGGCTTTGTTTTCGAAGAGGGCGCTCATTTGACGGATGTATATGAAAGAGTGAAAGATAAAGCAAAGGGTTAGTTTCATGCCAACATTTGTTTTGAGCCCCTTTTATGATAATTTGATCCAGAGTGCTTTTATTTAATCATTATATAAGTAAGTAAAGTGTATACTCCAAATGAGTTACACATGAGTTGACATCGTTCATACTTTTTTTTATAAACTAGACACCAACGTATTTCAAGATGAAGCAAGTTCTTTATAGATTAAGTTTATTATACGGTGCATCTGATGGCCACAGATATTAAGGTCCTCAAAGACTATTTTTTGTCTTCTGTAGTTGGTTAATAACATTAGTTATAAAATGCGTTGATTTATAGCAACAAAGACATGTGACAGTATGTGTGTACATTTTTGTTCTAATGTGTCGCTGTATGTGCAAGAGCAGTAATAATAACCAGGTTTTATCTCCAAGGTTTTGCACTTTTTACACATTTGTGCTGCAAACTAGCTGCAGACAGTTTGAGAATTAGACTCCTGTCATAGTTCAAACCTGCCATCGAACATGTATCTTGCGACTACGTATGTGAATGGTGTTTGGAGTGAGTGTAGTTCATCCACGTTTGGAGCATTGCCATTTGATCTGCATGTCATTTTTCATTGTTTGTGTGTGTGCTGCGTTGACAGAGCTGTGACTGTGTGTCATACTGTACATCACACATGACCTCATTAGTGCCAGCCGTTTATTTTTAGCTCCTCTTCTGTTCATCGGCCAAACAGCCCGGAGGAAACCATTCCTATCAGCGAGTGTGTGTCTATGTGCGTGGTGGGATAAGTTACATTGACTTACTGAGGGAGGGGGGTTTCCATTTCTGTTAGTTGTCATCAGGAATGAATATGGGCTTGTACACACTTTAGTTATTTACATTTTTGTGTGTGTTGCCTTCTCTTATTTCTACTTTTTATTGATATTATATACACCATGTGTTTGAAACTGTCCAAATACACTTGAGTTATTTTTTGATGTTTGTAAGAGCTGAAAGGTTTATATCGGTTTCTTAGTTTCTTCTCCTGGGAGCTTTATTTCAACGTCAAAAGGATCATAAAAAAAATACTTTTAAGGACATGAGACCACCACTTTTATTTCATTCTAGGAGTTTTCTTGTTGCAATGTTACTGCACCTTTGCTTTAAAGAGAATCACGCGGAAAGGGTTTCTAAGGAACGAGTGCTTTCCTGGCCCATAGACTGAATAAAATATGGACGAAATATCTCCAGAGTGAGATCATAGCTCAACAAATAACTAAAACAAAACTTAACATAAAATTGGACATTTGTACATATATCAGCATTATACTAGCCACCTAAAACAACCCCTTCACAAATGTGGAGGGGGCGGGGCTTATATGACCTATCCTGCAGCCTCCAGCCACCAGAGGGAGCTGGGAGTTTTTTTTTGTTTGTTTTTTGGTGTGGACCAGTTTAGGGTGCCACCAGGATCACAACATTCTGCCAGTGCCATGTACTAACCTGAAACATTTTTAGATTTCAGAACTCATTTAAACTTCACTGACAGCTTAACTTCCATGCGTATGTCCTAACCTGTTTCTTTGTACTGTGGTTGATCTCAGACCAGTGAGCTGGAGGACCTGCTGGAGGATCTGCAGAGTGGCAGCCAGCAGCAGCAGCAGCAGCAGCAGCAGCAGCAGATGTTTCCCAGTCAGCCACCAGTCAGGGGTAAGGCCTCTTCCTCTTCGTCCTCTTCTTCCTCTGGACCACCTGGCTCCTCTGTGGACAAACAAACCATCATCGGTGACATCCTGCAGATGACTAACAGCAGCGGCAGCCCCCCCAGCCAGCACAGAGCCTTTCCTCCCATCAGCCCTGCAGGTACACCATCAACATTAAGTGTAATGTCTCTATGAGATTCTGAGATTCAAGTAACTCTACAAGTCTGGAGATGTATGTAAATTATCATATCATCGGCATAGAGTGCTAGTTTATGAGTTTCTTTTCCTATCTGTTTTTCTTTTATCTCAATATTATGTCTCACAGCTGTTCCTAATGCTTCTGTGCATCTAAAGTTAATAATAAAAGAAAAAAATATATTTTTATAGCATAATCAATTAAATGTATTGTTGTCATAATATTTTCTAGCTGAAGTCTTCCTGGGATGAAACCACATTGATCTGCATCGATGTGGTTTTGTAATTGTAGTTTTTAGTCCATTTGCAAATATTGCTGATATTATTTTATAGTCAGTACAGTCCAGTTGCCTTTGTTATGGATCTATGAAATAATAGGAATTGAGTTTGAGTCCAAATGTGCATGATAATGTATGAATAACAGAACATATTTTCCTCACATTAGGCTTTAATGGTGCCAGGCCCGGCCAGTCGGGTCAAGGTGCTCCTCCAATCAGGAGCTTGTCTCTGGAAAACAGTATGGGCCCCAGCCCCACCAGGCCTTTCCCCCCTCAGCACAGAAACAATGGACCCTACTCCTTAATGCAGCAGCAGCAGCAGCAGCAGCAACACCAAGGCATGATGGGAGCCCACACAGGCATGGTCAACCAGGCTGCCATGACTAATACAGGTAAGGCAGACTGGGAAATAACTTTTTAACATCCAGTAACATTTTAAAAATGTGGTTTGGTCTTGAAAATCTTTAAAATCTCCAAATGCATCTGGTTCCCTTAATCCAGGCATGCGAGGCCCCATGCAGCAAGGTTGGGGTGGTCAGGGACCCATGGGCGCTGCAGGGCCGATGATGGGCCAGGGTGTTGGACCTGGTCGCATGGTCCCCAACATGAACTCTATACACCCCACAAGAGGCCCACCTGGGTCCAAAGCCATGGTCAACATGCAGATGATGGGCAGCGGTGAGAAGAAAGAGATATAAGAGAAAGACGGAAGCCCATAAACTGACTCCAGATTTCTCACTGCTTCACGTTCTTATTTCTTATTTCCTGCAGACATGGAGATGGCAGCCCCTCCCTACCCTCAGCAACAAGCTCCACCCAATCAGACTGCTCCATGGCCAGACCGAATGATGATGGATCATTATGGAAACCAAAGCAGGTGCAGTGTTCTCATCACGCTGGAGGATGAAGGAAGAGATGTTTTTTGGCTTCAGTGCAATGACATGAGAATACTTTCCCCTCCAGGCCACCGTACGGCGCTCCCCAGGAGGATGGCATGGGGTGTTGCGGCAACGGGCACGAAGGGCAGTCGGATGAAGGGGCGCTGCTGAACCAGCTGTGCTCGGTCCTGAAGGACTATGAGGGTCTGGAGGAAATCGACAAGATGCTGGGAATCCCCACGCTGGCCGGACAGGTCACTTGAACAAAAATGCATCTTCCTTAATTCTGAAAGTCCAAACATTATAAAACAAAAAGAAAACTTCTTTCTGTCACCCCCTCCCCTGCAGGGTCCTTTGTCAGACCAAGACCAGTACATGGGCTCCTCAGATCCCGTAGCCAGCATGAAGCCGCCCCTCTATAGTCAACACTACGGCGGCCAGCCGGGCTACGGCGGCATGCCTCCCGATGGCAGGTACCACGGCCCCTCTATGGGCGGCCACATGGGGCCACAAAGGATGCCACCGACGGGCTACCCCCCGATGGTGAGGATGCCTGGAGGCGCTGGACCAAGGCCAACTGGCATGAGACCAGGGGGGCCCAATCCCATAGCGCCCTCCCAGCCCAACAACCTGAGGCTCCAGCTGCAGCACAGACTCCAGGCACAGCTGGTACGTGGCTTCGGATATTTCCAGTCTTCCAGATGATGTTTAGTCGCATTAGAAAGTAGTGGTGAAGGAAAGTTCAACCTTGTGAAAACGCAGCATGGATTTACTTCATGTATGATAAGTTCATACCAAGCAATCAACAGGTTAAAGAGTGGATCTTATAGAGGTTATGCATTGACGTCACTTCCTCCCAGGGCCACGCCCCCTGAGTGGCAAAAACATGGTGAAATGTATCAGTGAATACAGAGAGACCAGGAAAAATGTGGATTATCAGATCAAATTAAGGATTTGGAAAAGTGGGTTAGCCTCAGTTTCAGTTAGTTTTAGTTCATTTCAGTTCTGATAAATGTAGCTAAATAAAAGATGCTAACGCTAAGAGCTTAACTGAGAACTTTACGTTAGCCATACAATACTGTGGAGTTAAAAGGATGACGAGGTGTGATCACAAATATTCTGGGTATTGTTTTATTGTTATTTATTGTTGGAACTGAAATAGTTACTGTTGGACGTAACTACGACAAAACAACAACATTCACAAACTTATCTGACAGCCCTCCAGGACGTAACTTAAGAAGTGACTTAAGGTTTGACTTCATCAAAAAATACAGCATAAATTAATATAACCTGACACTAAATGTGAACCACAACACCAGGTTTCTGTGTCTGGATTCCAGCTGTTTCTTCTAATGCAGTGATACATTTACTTCTCTGTTCTTTGGCACATATCTGTAAAAATATAAAATATATCTCTGTCTGCTTTTAATTAATTTTACATTTAGATGCTTTTAAAGTCTATGATTCAAGCTAATGCTACTAATCTCCATGTTCAAATCACTTTTTGCCACTCAGTGGCCGTAACCATGGAGATTTCAGCTGGCTGTGATGTCACATTTATACCCTCTATAGGCTATGGTGCTATCATCTTACTGGTCCAGACCTCTTGAGATCATATTGGGCTGAGTTTGACTCCACTGGGTCAAATGTATTCATGATTTCGTATAAATGTGGTCTACTCACCTATGACATCGATGAAGAATATTGCAACACATATAAAGACATTTGGAACACAGAAATAGGTGACACGTTATATCTTAGACTTTACAAATAGTCAAACAGATGATCAGACAGAAGACAATTTGAGGCAGTTTTCCAGTAATGCGTCATCCAGCCTTGTCATGCTGAGTTAAAAATGACCACCTACTAATTTTCCCAGTGAAGGTCCTCAAGCACACGTACACTGCTTCGTTTTTCTCTTTGTGATCTAGCTGAGGCAAAAGTGCTATCAGACAGTCTGATAAAAGATGGATATTTATGACCTGGGATCATTAATGCCAGTCTGTGCCTCCCTGGAAATTCAGACACTTTCATAAAATTCACTCAAATATCCTTTTTTCATTTTTTAGTTATATTCAGCTCAATTTTCCCCCTTTTTGGTTTTATCTTGCCTTCAACGTGTGCTCATGTCAACTTATTTTAAAATATGCTCACACTCTTATTTCACACTCTGTATTTCTGCCACCTGGTGGAGAGTCAGTTGAGAACATCTTGTGTACAGCCACAATAAAAAGAAATAAATAAATAATTAAAACAGCAGTAATTAGCAGTTCGTCGTGTTCAGATGTGAGACACGACTTCTGCAGACTTTCTGCAGAATTCAAGAGTCTGGAAGGAAACTTCACATGAATTAGTCACCCAGAAAGTTTGAGCTCACTTCACGAGGACGAGTGCAAGATTTTATTTTAAGAGCAAAGAAGAAAAAAGTTCAAACCTCATCTGAGGTATGAATTCGGTTGTTTGTTACAGCTGTTTGTCGCTGGTAGGCCCACAGTGAGTTAGGCATCACAAACATTTGACTCAAGGTGGCTTTAGGGTTCAAAACTGCATCTTCCCAGCTGCTGTCTATAACATAGCTTCATTTATCTACATTCTTTCCAAATTCACTGACTAAAACGATAATAATAAATAATGATAATAATAACAGCCCACATTTATAGCCTAGCGGCCATTGGGATTTCATTATTGATAAAGAGAAGCAGATACACCTGCACACTATTTGATAGCCCTCCAACCAATCAGAGCCATTTCATTGGCTTAGCAGATCTTCACCTGGCCATAATCGACCCCCCAGGACGCGTCCCCATATCAACTTTCTCCCACAGATATTCTGATTGATGATAAAAGATCAGGCTGGTCTAGGCTAGTATGTATGTATATGTATTCTTAAAAAAAGATCCTTAGCTCTTTTTTTTTTTTTTTGCAAAATTAGCATTCTGGATATTAACCTTTAGTCCCTAGCAAACACCTGGTCCACATTTTCCTCCTCTTCTTCTTCTATGGATTTATAAAAAAAAAAAGAAAAAAAGAAAACATCCCTCCCTGCCCACAGTCCTCATATTTCCCAGGATCACTTGTCATGTCGATATTTCTCACCACCCTCTCCTGCCTGCACAGAATATTTAGTGCTGTCAATTCAGGAAGTTTAAGACGTATCAGGAATAGATCACAAAGAAAACGGAATAGGAATGTTGCAGTGCTTATTTAGATGTTAGTTAAATAGGAAAGATGTAGGAGGAGAGTAAAAATGTGGGACGACTAGAGGACTTCACGATACGTATCACGATACTTGAGTCACGATACGATACATTATTGCGATATTATGATATTTCGATATATTGGAATATTCTACATAGTTCAGATGACAGTGATAATTCATTGGACAAACTGAGTCAAAAAACAATATTAATCCAAATGATTTTGTACAGAAAAAGTAGTGGTGGAGGTGTGGATGTCGTTCACGATCGGCCCAAGAAATTACTTATTCTTTTAAAATTGATATTAACATATTCAAAATCAATGCTGTATCGAAAGAAAAATTATCATGATATATTGCTATATCGATATTTTTTTCCACTCCAAGCAATTGAAAAAATATATAAATAAATAGACCAGTAAATATCAATTGCTACCCACATCCCAGTGGGTTACTAATACAGACTGAACCTATGAGGTCCACACAAAAATGCAGATTCCAGGGTCTTGTCTATACATAAATACCATTGTTACAAGTCTTTCTTTATTTTCCATGGCGCAGACCAGATGTATACGTATGACGTTTGTGTTGATCTGTGATTTATTGATTTATTGTTATTTCTGTCTCTCGTCCAGAACCGTCAGCCAATGGTGAACCAGATGGGTGGAGTGTCCAATATGAATCTACCTCTAAGGTCTAATGTACCAAACCAGGTCAGCGTGCTCTCGTCTCCCATTCACAGGGACGTGATCTCCCCCACCAGCTGTGCTTTCGGTCTCTGTTTGTCTCTCGTAGAGCTCATGCTGATCAGCTGACTGTTTGTTCCCTCCTGCAGGGAAGCCACAGCGCTCAGATGCTGGTCCAGCCTCACCGCGAGTACCTCAACAACCACCTACGTCAGCGCCAGCAGCAGCAGCAGCAGCAGCAGCAGCAGCAGCAACACGTGCATCAGCAGCGTGCCATGATGATGCGGGCTCAGGGCATCAGCATGCCGCCCAACATGCCCAGCGGGGGCGCCGCTCCCACCCCAGTGCCTATGGGTGGCACGAACCCACGGCTCCCCCAGGGCAACCCGCAGCAGTTCCCCTACCCGGCCTCCAGCTACGGTACAGGCCTGCCCTCTCCTCCTCCACCTCCTCCTCCTCATCCCGGCTCCTCCAGCCCCTTCTCCTCCCCTCTCTCCCCCAGCCATCATCTGGCTAACCAGGGCATGATGGGAAACGTGGGCGGGCAGTACAGCGGGGTAATGAGTCCGCCATCACACCACAGTGCCTTCCAGTTCAGCAGCTCAGGTATATGATCGTAGCTCGGCCGGAGGAATCATGAATAAGTCAATCATGTGCTTTGTGGAAGATGCAGCCTCTTTATTTTGTTGCGGTGGCGGTGATCTCTCAAAATAGTTTAAGTTGATTGGGTGTGGTTGAAGGCTGCTAGATGGAATCATTTCTTTCGTGCTAATCGACAGATGTTGCATCATAGTTTCTGTGTACAATCAAATTAACAAGCCACAACTTTCGCAACTTTCCTGTGTTTATGATATTAGCCCTGTCACAAACTAATCATTAGAATATATGTCTCTGGTTAGGTTGTAGAAAAAAAACGTCTGTGGTGGTGGTGGTGGTGGTGGTGTCTCTTCTATCAGATTTGTTTTTTCCAGGTTCCTCACACGATGAACAAACCTCAAACCACTGAGGCTTTTTGTATTATATTTCGATTGCATCAGACATTTCGGCTGGCTGGAGATTATGCACCGATCGGCCACAACATTATGACCACTGATAGGAGAAGTGAATAGCTTCTTGTGACTATTCAGTGTTCCGCTGGGAAACTTTTGGACCTGTGGATGTTACCAGATCAGACACCCCATCACATAGCAGTGACACTCCTTGATGGCAGAAGGACACAGCCTGACACAGACACACAAAAAACACAAAGAACAGGACAAGGTGCTGACCTGGCCTCCAAATTCACATTCTGCAGAGTGGCAGTGAAAGGGTTGTTAGCAAATATTACCAAATATTTACTGGCATTCATATGTATTTACACACATAACTTCATTTACATCAGATTTTTCGTGGATACATACGAAAAAACAAAGTTACAAGAAATGTATTAGCTGCTGAACAATTGAACCAGTAACAGTTTCGGCAGACATCTCAAGTTCATTGTATTGTATCTGGTATTTCTCTGCACAGTTAAAAAATACAAGAATTTAACTTGGCGCAGCCCATCTTGTCCAGGGAAATGTCTGTCAGGCTCTGTGGCGCAATGGATAGCGCATTGGACTTCTAGTCAAAGATGTGAGATGTCATTCAAAGGTTGTGGGTTCGAGTCCCGCCAGAGTCGTTCTTTAGCTTGTGTACAAGCCGGCCACAGCAGGAGACGTGAGAAGCTTTTGGACCTGACAAATTCACTCGATCCCAAACTCATCAACTATCTTTGGGATCATCCACACAGGCTCCTTCCCCTCAACAAATAGGACTCACATACCCCCACTAACAACATCCTGTTGCCAGACACCACAGGACGCCCTCAAAAGCTCCATGTCCATTCTCTGATGAGTCACAACTGTTTTGGAGGCACAAAGGAGACCTACACAATATTAGGAAGGTGGTCATAATGTTATGCCTGATCGGTGTGGTTTGAAACTCCCTTGTGCATTTGTCATGAATGGAGTAATTAACTGTTGAGATGAAAAACACTTATTTCTACCATATTTTACCCACCAGGGATGAGCCAGCAGCAACACCACCAGGATCCAGTGTCATGGGGGGCCGCCACCCCTCAGAGCCCTCTACTGTCCCCCAGGATGGGGCAGGGTCAGAGCCCCATGATGCAGCAGAACCAGAGCCAACACCAAACCCAACCCCAGGGTCCGAACCAGGGAGGACCTCCCAGCTACCAGCCTAGTGCCAACCTCAACGGGTGGCCACATCCTGCCAACGTCTCCACCAGCAACAGGTGAGGACACATTAATGGTCCTCTATGCATCGTCTGGAAATTTTTTTTTGAAATTTGAGTTAATATATGATCTCTCTTCTTACAGTGTGTATCCCCAACAATCCCAGTCTCAGTACTCCACACAACCAAATGGAGGAATGTACAATGGCAACAACATGAGCCTGGGCGTTGCCATGGCCAACAATGGTGGCAACATGAACCCAATGTCGGGGCAGATGGGCTCCATGACCTCAATTAATACAGAGCAGGTGAAAGAAACAACACTTTTAGATATTTCCTGTTCATGTGTCTTCTTCCTCAATAGTATTTGAGCAGTAGTAATTTTATTTATGTGATGACTTTGCTTGTATAGGTGAGTGACAGCAGCTTGATCCTGGAGCAACTTGCAGGAATTGACATGTTGACGCAAGAGGGTGAAGCTAATTCTGTGAGTTAAACATTCTTCAGTACATTCTTTTGTGTAATATTTTACCATAATGCAGTGTCTGAAGGTTAGATTTAGGGATTGACTACTCTGTTATGTGCACAGTCTGCCTACAGTTACGAATGAGATATTTTAAAATTAGGTGTACCTCAGGGCTCAAGTTTAGGTCCTCATTAGTTTTTTTCAGTGATCACTTCATGCTTGACATTAGATTTCCAGTTTATTATTTCTGCTTCACTGTAGATAAGAATTGATGCATTTCGTGCCTTGCAATTACAAATTAGTTAAGCATTTTATCCTCAATAACAATGCAAGAATGTGTCCTCCATATTTTGTGTTTGAAACTTGGGCCCCGAGAAGGCTTCTTTTTGGCATAGTTTGCAATGGCAGCCACGCACTCACTTCCCTAAACCTAAAGGCCCTACTGTGCATTTACAATACTCCACAGCCATGGCTAAGGGGCATCATTTTATCTACGCTATGCTAATTTGTGTTAGCATTTCTTTTGCCTGTTCACACAGAAATGTGCTTATTCCACTGTTGCTTTATACAAGTCACTAACCTCCCACCACCGCACGGTTATGTTCGGTTATTGCAATATGCTTTGATTCACGATTGATTCTTAATTTTCTGTCTTTTGCAGAATTTTTGCTGACCCCGGCTGCGTTTTAGTCAAGTCGGCTGAACTCAGCTCACGAGGGAAGTTATGAAGGAGCTGAGGGGAAAACACTGCCCTTCTATCACACCAGCCAACTCAGAGTCACCATAAAGAAAGAAAGAGAAAGAGGACGACGACCACCACCACCACCACCACCAAGACAAGTACAAACCTTCTGAAATGCACTCAGAGTGGTTTAGTCTCTGTTTTGCATTTCATGCAAAAAAACAAACAAACAAACAAACAGAAATTACAGGGAAACTGCCATCTGAACCATCCTGACAGCAGAGTCACAGTAAGAGTTTAGGGTGAGTTTTTCTCTGTAGCTTACAATAAGCTTTCAACCTTAGTAATGAATCAACACGTGTTATATTTATCTGTATATTGTATTCTTTAAACAATCAAGTGAAGGCTGTCGCAGGATTAATGCTCTGCTAAAAAGGGTTTCTTTAAAAACCAAACGTAGGATTGATGAAGGAAATTGTGAAGTAGTTTTAAGACAAGAGGCTCAAATATAGTCAAGAGGCTGCATAAAGCACCAAATGTACTTTGTTTCAGATCTCTCTGCGTACACGGACGCTCTCACACTCACAGTGTTTGCTGTTAGAATGTGCTTCGTTCAGATGAATGTATTCCTGACGTTTTCCCACTGAAAACATCCAGCTGTGATCCTCTGAAGTCTCTTAGGCGGTGGATTCGTGATAGAGTTTTTTTTTTTTTTTTTTTTTTTTTAATTATTATTATTTCTATTTGTGAGTGTGTGAAACTGAAACTAACGTCACAGCTCGACGCTGGAGAGGCGAACGGTCGACGAGCTTAAACGGAACCTCTGGATTTCTATCTTTTTACGGTTCTGTTTAAGAGCCTGGACGAGGAGGACAAAAGAGAGAGTTTATGGAAAACAAAATATTTTAGTTATTTATAGTTTTGAAGACTTTTTAGAGATTCTTTGTATGACATGAAAAAAAATCAAGAATATCTATCTTTAAGAAAAATCTCTCGAAATGGTACACGTGGATGTCGATTTAAAAAAATTAATATATTTCAACTGCTGTAGTTTCAGGGGCCCGTGTCCCTATTTAATGACTTTTTGAATGAAGGTGGATATGATGTATAGATAGTGTATATAGATTTTTAATACCCCTTTCTTCCCCTATGTGATATTTTAAAGCAGCAGGTTGGTGTTCAAGAAACATTTGTCAGAGGGCAGAAATATGTCATTGGTTAAATGAATCATCAGTAACATGGCGCTAAAGTTGGATTCAAAATGTAAACAAAAATGTTCACGTATCCATTGTCTACCTTCGCTAGTTTACAGGCTAGCTAGCCGGTTTTCCAAGTTAGAAATTGACAACACAGTTACGAACTAATAAAGATTATATTTGTTTTCTTAGCTTTTAGCTCTTATTCTGTAGCTAGTGATGCTTTTTGTTTCAGACTGAAAAATGCATTCAGGTGTAATGTTGACAGCTTTTAGCAAAGGTTAGCACCAAATGTTGGCATGCTAACATACTAAAACAGATTTTTGTGGTTGTAACATGTTGTGTACACAAAATGCTTGGCGTTCACATGGTTTAACATCAGCCACACCTAGCAGAGAAGCTAATGTTTCGCCCTCGGCTAAGCTCATGAGCTCATGATTGTGGTGCATAATTTTAGGGAATTTATTTTGCCTGCTGACATTTTTCCAGTGACATTTATTTCTGCCTCCAAAGCAGCTTTGCCTCTTAAAACAACAACAACAACAAAAAAAACGTGTTCATCCAATAAAACTCAATGCTACTGCCGCTTATTTTAAAAATGACTCTTCAAAACTGAGATGCACTGACCTGCAGGAGGCGCTCCTGCTTTACAGTGAGTCTCAATGAAGCTGTCATGCTGAAGGACTACTCGTGTTGTTTGCTGTGATGGCTCTTTCTTTCGGTGTCGCCGATCTATTGAAAGACGAACGTCTCTACATGCTCTTTGTACTTTTTTTTTTTTCTTTCTTTAGCATTTCATGCTAAAATGACATTTCCACAAACGGCATGTGTCCCAGAACCTTTACAGTTCCTTATCCAGACTGGAGCATTTGGTAATGGTCTCATAAAATGCTTTTGAAAGGTGCTGTTCACTAGGTGCTGTCTCATACTTAATAAGCTTATAATTGGGAACAAAACTGTAAACTGGCAACGTGTATTTTTGGAAAAATCTCTTAAACTCACACTGTAAAACGTGGATGTATGATGAGGAGAATGTGAAAATGCCGACTGAGTGCGAAATGAAAACACTGAAAATAGCCTTTAGCGTTTGTTGCCACTTTATCCCCCCCCTCCCCTGTCACTACAGTGTATTATACTCCGGTGTGAGAATGTTATAAAAAATCCCAAAGATGCTAACCTCTGAGAGAAAAGCCATGAAAATCTTCTGAATGTCAAACTCTCTGCAGGATCGCGGCGCTCACACGCTCCTATAATGAAAGCGAATGATTTCTCTTGATTTTTCTTGCATATTGAAGCTTTGTCTTGATTTATACGTGTGCTTTATGTCAACTGCGAAACACTGTAATTCATACCTTAAGATGCTAAAGACATAGTCTTATGCCTTAGATCTGTCTGTAGCAGTCTGCTGTGTAACTGTAAGACTTACAGGTGTGTTACTGCTGTCCATAGACTGTATGTAAATATGGACGACATGCCCCTATAGCATTTCTATAGCATCAAGTAACTAACTAAAATGAGACTTATCCAAAAAATTGACACTTGCATATGCACCAACATTACATCAACTACCTAAAATGACAGAAACCATCCTTAAAAAACAATTTGACATTTATTTTAGTGTTTTAGTTTGGCCCAATTCCCATCCACTAACATTGAGGAGGTGGAGCTTATGACCTACACTGCAGCCTCCAGCCACCAGGGGGAGCTCTACTTGCTTTGGCTTCACTTTAGAGGAGCTTTTTTCGGCCGTCCATCTTCATCCTGTCTATGCAGCTGTCACGAACTGATGGGTGAGCGAATTAGTGTGTTAGACGGCCAGCGTTTTTTAGAATTTCCTCCCGCAAAGAGTTGTATTTACAAAATAATATATGGAAGCCCACTGATGCCAAAATGATGCATGAACAAAAAAATCAACCCAAAACCTGAAATAAAAGCTTAGTATGAGCAATATAGCAGATTATATTGAAAAGGTTTAGAAGGTCTCACATTATTTTAAGAAAGATTTCACATTAATTCTGAGATTCTGATAATTTAAAGAAATTTGACAAACTAAGTTATTGTATTGTTTATGTTTATTGTATTATTAGAAATTATAATTAATTATTTTAAGAGTTTTAAACAGTTTTAAGAGACAAACTCATTATTTTGAAATTCTTATTTTGTGCTTTTGAGAAGCTTTCCCCATTATTTTGAAAAAAGTTAGAGTTTCTTGTTGTTTCTGACACAGCTCCACATTAATTCAGTGAAGCTAGGGCCATTATTTTAATATTGTAATTCATTCTTCAAGGAGTTTGTCATGATTTTGATATAATTTCATATGATTCTGATAAATGAAGTCATTATTATGAAAAAAACATAGATTTTTAAAATTGTATTAATTATTATTATTATGCGATTATGATTCATTATTTTTGAGAGAATTTGTCATCATTTGGAGAAAAATTAACTTTATTTCACAATTCTAATAAATTCTTCTATGAATGTTTCTCTTAAGTTTGAGAAACCAATTCATCATTTTGAAAAACTTTTTTTTTTTTTTTTTTTTTTTTTGGCGTAAATGGGCTTCCATCCACCTCACCTAATTTATCACATCCTATTGAACAGATGCAAGTCGGTTCCATGTCAATACCAAATCTAATCTTACTTTGAGTAATATAAACATGTAAAATATTTCTTCAGCTCCTTTTATACCCTACAGAAAAGCCAAAGTTGGTGGTGCTTTAGTTCAGTTAGGAAATGTTCTAACTCTGCACAGCGGCTGTAATGTTGTAGAAAAGAGACTTATTGACCCTTTAAGAAGATTTCTGCCAGGATGAGCCCCCTTTAAGATAAATCTTTGTAATAGTCATAAAAACAGTAAGTACTGTGGTAAATCAGTGTAACGACTCACAGCAGAAGGAGAGTGGAGGCTGTTTGAGATTAAAGAGATTTATTTATTTTTTTTTTTTAATTTCATTTGAAATTTCCTCTCTGCTGTGATGTTCATATTAAACATCTCCGCGGTATATATACAGTTTTATTCAGAGTGTGGGTGCTTTATTATTATTATTATTATTATTATTATTATTATTATTATGCAGAAGTCCGGACGTTCACACACACACAGACACACACACACTTTTATGCAAGCTGTCGACTCTAATGTTGCTTTTGCCAATGCTGCTTGTTAATTTATGATTCATGCCACTGTAAATAAACTATTTTTATTGAGCCGGACCGTCTCTGTGTTTTTATTTGACCCATGAAAGATGATGTTCAGCAGATGAGTGAATCCAATAGCCAATAAGTGTTTAATGTATGTAATACTTCCTTATTGCCACTAGGTGTCGACATTTTCCACTGGTTAATTTGAATATTACCAGAAACTACATGTATTATTATTATTATTATTATTATTGTTATTATTATTAGCATATCATACTTATTAAATACTACTTCAACATTAATTAATAATTATCAGTCAAATCAATTTAAAATGCAAATAAACATTTTTTTATTTAAAAAAATATACAATAAAAAATTATATATATAAATATTTAATTAAACTTATTTAATGTTCATTTTATTTATGCATTATTTATTATTTTTTTCTCTTTCACAATTCAGGTGTCTCTGTTTATTCAAAGGGTGGTTATTGGGGGTGGAGGGAGGCAACAGATGGTTTTGGTGCTCATGAATGGAGGGAATCCAATGATATATGCATATGTATATTTATTTATTTAAAACTGAATGTAATGCATATGCCTGTAATAAAGAGAACTCGAATAAAAACTTCTCACAAAAAAAAGATGCAAATCATGATTTGTTTAAAATAATTTCTGGTACTGTCACATTAATGCATGGAGAGCACGAGAGAACAAATTAGAAAGTTGCTTAAGTTGGCACATAGATCTTCAACAGGGGGTCCGTGACCCCTAGGGGCTCTGTGGAGGTACTGCAAGGGGAGTTGCAAAATCTTTGGTTGACTAGACATTTTTTATATATATATTTTTAATTTTCCCCAGAAAATTTAAATTCTTTAAAGACACATTAACATGAATTCAACATATTTTAGTAAAGGGATAAATGGAGGCAGAAGACGTTATATTTCACGGAGCGCCACACTAGTAGAGACCTGTCAATCTAAGCCTCCTGTACACAGTAGGCCCCGCCCCCATCGCTGCTGAGCCAATCACGAGACCACATATTACACGCTGACTCTGTCAGGTTCCCCACAATTGGCCAAATCTTTGGTTGATTAGTCATTATATATAGATTTTATTTTTATTTCTTAATATTTCTCACACACAAACATGAATCCAACATATTTTTAGAGACGGGATAAGTGGAGGTTATCTTTCAGTCAGCACTTCACTATCGCTGCTGAGTCAATCACGAGGCCACATATTTCACACTGACTCTGTCAGGTTCCCCGCAATTGGCCAAGAGCCTATTCAGTCCCCAGGGGAAATCCAGCAGCATGCTGCAATATTAGCAGAGGAGAAGCTAACAGTGCATGATACATGTAGGTATGTTGTTTTCCTAAAGTTGTCGCACCTGTGTATCATCTGAATAGCTGGAATGGAAAATGATATTAATAAAGTATATTATAAGCACTGGGCTGAGCTTAATATAGAACACATATAGTAGGTAGGAGGTCCCTGCTTAAACCCTCCCCTGTCAGTTTTGGCGTCCTTAGCCTGAAAAACGTTGAAGTCTTTGCTAAACTGGCTGAATGAATGAATATATCCGTTTTGACATCTTGATTATGCCATAAAAAAAACACAAGTTACTGCGTGTGCAACAGTTTGTGTGGTATGGAAGCGGTTCCTCATTTTGAATCCTGGAAGCTCGTTCCTCACATGTCACAAGACCCCAGAGGACCTGCCTCGGTCTGGCTCTTACATTTTATCCACAGAGAGAACATTGAATGTGTCCTCTGCGTGGCCCTTCAAACCCACACACAGCAGCAACAACGCAACTTTCTGCTCAGGTGTGGAAAGCTGCTGTCCCAGTGTACTCTCAGATAAAACCCTTTTTTTTTTTGTTTTAATGAATACGATATTATGAAATGTTGCAGCTGCCGGCCGGTGACGAGGGTGAGATGTGGCATTGTGCTGGCGTAGGTAGAGAATAGCCTCTGAGATAAAGCCTGTGGCATGTAGGAGATTGCTCAAGGTCGTGAACTTTAATGAAAGGACGTGGATTCAGTGCAACTGTCAGAGTTAAAATAACACTGCAGCTTTATGTATTAGAAATGTCCACACATCAGGGTATAATACAGAAAATACACATTTAAAAAAATAAAAAAATACATATATTTTGTTATGTACGTGTCCTCCATGCAGATATCTATGATGTTTTTTCATTCTTTGTTATTTCATAATTTCCTCTAATAATCCAATCTGTTGCTGTTGCATAATGTCAACTTTTAATGTTACAACAACTTCTTTTTTTTTGTAGCTTAGATTACAAAGAAATTTATGAATTGTAACTAGAAGCGGTATTTCCTGATTGAACAGCGCAGATTTTAATTGGTCGGGATATTTCCACTGTACGTGATCTGGGCGTTCATTGGTGGATTCACCTGTCAGTCAAATAAAGACCGTCTCCCATTGGTTCCTTGTCTCTGGATTTCGTTTCCATGCCTGATTCGTGAGAACCACAGATGGAGGGAAAAAATGAAAGATGTATCACTCTGGCGCATTTTCCAAACCTCAGAAATTATACGAGTTTATTACAGATTGTTAATACCACTGGTTGATGGCAGTTTATTTAACTTGTTAATTATCTGTACAAAAAGAGATTCATTAAAACAGTTTAACCTTCTTAATGGAGTTGAATCACTTCTGTTTCAAGATTTAAAAGCATTGATATAATTGTGAAACGCTAATGTTTGGTTGAGTCTGGCTTCAGCTAACAGCTAAGCTAATTAAATAAACGAATAAATAAATTAAATGTATAATTACCAACTACTGTAAAAAAAAAAATCATTTTGAAAAAAAACATTTTGAAAGAAGCAAATTTTAAAATATTACCTTTCAGAAACTCCTCACCAGGCTTGTATTTTTCCTTCATTTTATATATATAAGACATAAGACACTATTTTTCTATCTCACATATGGGAAATTTCCTTGTCACGGTATATTTACAAAAATCTAATTTGAGAAAACATACAAAAAATAACAACACAACTGTACAATACTAAGTAAGATTGGTAAAATTGGTAAAATGTAGACAGTGAGGTTATAGTTTGTGTGAGATAAGGCAGTGTAAAAAAACATTTGTGCAGAAAAATCACTTTTAAAACAAAAATAAAGAAATACATGTAATATATAGCATCAATCAAGAGAGAACATATTACACCAGTTTTAAGATGCTGCATTGGCTCCTCGTGTTTTCCAGGATAGATTTTAAGGTTCTTTTATTGGTTTATAGAAGTCTTAATGGTCTTGGTCCCTCATATTTATCACATCTGCTTTTACCCCGGGATCCTCTGGTAGCGGCCTCCTAGTGTTTCCTAGAGTTTAGACAAAGAGGTATGAGGAGGCATCTTTACAGCGTCAGGGTCAACGTCTGTGGAACGAACGACCACAGGACCTCAGGGCTGCTCAGTGTTGATATCTTTAGCTTAGCTTTTAATCTTAAATGTCTATTTTAGCCTGATTTACATACGCTGGACTAACACTATATTTATTTAGTTTATTCATGTATTTATTGTTTAAATTGGTCTATCCAACGAATATTTTTATTCATTCATATTTTTATTTATTTCATTTTATTTGCTTACTACTTATATTGTTTGTTCTATGTGTAAAACATCTTGGGTTGCAGTTTCATTTGTATGTAAGGTGCTGTATAAATAAAGTTGATTTGATTTTGATCAGTAGAAAAAAAAAAAAGAAAGAAAAGTTGGCATAAGTTGTCGTCCATGTTTAACAGCCTGATTACAGTGGGAATAAAAGATCTGGACCCGGTTTGTCCCTGTTTGTTTCTGACAGAGGACACTAAGGTGAAGCTGGAGGACCGGAAGTGGTCCGGTAAGGAAACGATTCCCTGTCCTTTTTCCACCACCTGCTGCTCCCACAATTAAATTAAGGAACACACGTGGAGCCGCAAATTATGAGGAACTTACGAAGGACTTAAAGAAAATGTAAGGATTTTGATAAAAGACTCATAGAAGATACATAAAATATTCTTAGAAACATCAAAAGACAATTGGTTTGTTCAATGCTTCTTATTTTTAATTCTTTTGTCCACTGGGGACAAAGTAAAGTTTTCCTGAATCTGAATCACTGTGTACGTGCCCAGAGGAGTGACTCCTCTTTCTCCAGCTAGGATCTTTGTGGAAGGGGTGTGTGCTCGGGGGGAGGAGGAGGAGGGGGGAGGAGGAGGAGGGCGGTAACCACTGCGGCTCTTACTACGGTGTCTCACCCCCGTTACGCTCCACTCGTCTCGGATACTCGCGACAGGAGTCAGACCCTCAGACCGAAGCCTCCAGTCGAGCTGTCAGGCCGCAGACATGGCTGCCACGGCGGCTCCGAAGCGACAGGACACCCGCAAATTCTTCGAGAATCTGTCCGGGGAGGGAAAATCCATCGGGGTGCTGACCAGCGGTGGAGATGCGCAAGGTGAGGCCGGGTTCCATCATCGGACCGTGCGGTGATTAGATCCGAAATCACTTAGTTGTGGCTTATAAAAACTAACTTACGCCCTCCGTGCTGATTTATTTATTATTTAGTATTAACAGTTTCCTAATTGTGCTCATAATAGTCGCCTCATGTTTAATTTAACAATGTGACTGAAGCACAATAATGATGTCCGATAATGGACGTGTGGCAGCTCTGCGCTTCCTCCTGTAGGGGAAATAAAAAAAAAATACAATCAAGATGCAGGAAAAAATAAAAATATAATAAAAAGAAAGTTAATTTCCGGTTTATATATTATTCAGGATGCGTGTGCAAAGCATGTGAATGACTGTTATGCAACAGCTTCTACATATATCACATGGATGCTGGGTGTTTGCATTGAGGTCGTGTTAAGTTCTGATAATAATAATAATAATAATAATCGTGATCTTGCTGAAGACGAGTTTCAAAGGTTGAGCCAATATCAACAAGTGATGCACGGAACTGAACACTTTATATATTTAATTTAGCATCACAGTCACGAACCCTGCACCGTCTCTTCTCCCGGTTCTTCATCCACTGGCTTGTGCGTGTCGCCTCCAGAGATGTCGTTTAATTATCAGCTCTCTGGGGTCAGAATAATGTCTAATATATGGGGATATTTCTATCATTTGTGACCGAATTCACATTTACTTAATCTAAATTATATGCATTCAAATTTGACAAAAGCACAACATTATGTTATTTGTAGTAATTTCTCTAACGTAAGAAATGTATTTACTTTTAATAAAACATTCATATGTCACTATAGGTTGTTAAACACGTGTCTTGCTGCGCAGATGATGAGTGGTGACACTTAAACACACACACACACACAGACTTCCAGCTCGGTCTGAAAGAACAGGAATAAATTTGCTCTATTTCGGGGCTGGAGCTCTTATTCTTTAAGGAGAACTTCCACCGACTTCCTGTGACCTTGAGCGGCTTTATGCTTCCTGTCTGTGAGGCTACGTGAGGAGCAGCCAGTATGCAGTTATGTGTGAAATGAAAAGAGAAATTAGCGATAATTGGCTCTAAATGAATCCTTGAAATCTTCTCCTAATGATGTAAAACTACCGTTTGTGTGTTATATTACACAAATGAAGATTATTTTAAAGACTTTAGTGTTTTTATGTAATTTATAGCAACCAAGATGGTTTGTTTTCTAATTATTATTATTGTAATTATTATTATTTTATATCTAATCAAGTGTTTAATGTCTGCTAATGGTTTATCATTGTGTTGTCATATCAAGCAGTGCAGTAGGTTAAACCAAAGCCATAGTCAGCTGTTACATAACCCAGGGAGCCTCTGGGCTGCTGCTGTTTCAAGCTCTGCACTGATGATATGTTTATTTATTTATTTATTTATTTATTTATTCCTGGCTGCACCTGAGATGTAATTATAACTACGCCTCAAAACTAACTAATAATAACCACATAAATCCGGAACCGACCATCCTACAGTTTGTCACTTCCTGGAAAAACTGTATAAAAATGTTGATGACTCATCTTGCATTCCTGAATTTTTATGCCCCTCCCCCTTCAAAAAAAAATAGGCCTTAGGCAACATTTACATATCTTGAGTGCAAAGTGAAACTAAATTAAAAAATCTTGATATTAGCGAATATTGTTACTATAATGTTTAAGTAAATTTAGACTATTTTAGTTGTAAATAATAAATAAAATAATAACCATCTACTGTAAAAGAATTCATAAGATGACTCCAACATTTTGATAGAAGCCAATTTTAAAATATTACTTTTTGGAAACAGCGTCCACTGTGGCCAAATGTGGTAATTACAGGACAACAACTGAAATTTCATTATTATTTTTGATTTAAAATCTTACTTGCTTCTGTTCTTTAAAATTGTCATTCAAACTTAAAGATAGTTCAGTGTGGTCACATGCGTCTTATTATTCCTAAAACAACAAGTTCAATAAGCACTAAACAGCATAGAGAGGTACGACGATGAAACGCTAGTTCTGGTTCCTTTGCCCTTTTTTTGCTACATGCAGGAAAAAATGTGTATCAGGGCCAACAATCATAAACTAAAGATGAAAAGCTTGAAGGAGGACTTCTGGTTAATAATTAAGTGTTTCATTAATATGGTTATCAGTGCTAAAAAATACATAAACAACACTACACGAGGCAGAAATTTATACAAATATTCAAAAGCTTTAATTGTGGAAAAAATTCATTATTAGTCCCAGTTTGCCACGATGATGTTTGGCTCTGTTTTGGTTTCACCAGGTTATTGTTTTTAGTCGTTGTTACTGCAACATGTGCTTGTAGTTGACATGTAACACATGGAAAACTGGAGACATGGAAAAATCCTGTCTGTACGGTCGATTTAATGCAACAAAAACTAATCAGACGTGATAATAAACGGAATATTACAGGAGGTGTTACGGAGGTTGTGAAGATTCTACGATTTTCCGAGTAGAAAATCCGACTTTTGGGAACGTTGCGGTTGGAAATTCAGACTTCTGACTGAAAAATGGAACTCATACCATGCAGGAATAGTGGGCGGGGCTTGCTCAGGCAGCTGACCAATCAGAGCAGACTGAGTCTATTGGGTCTGAAAATATAGAAATATGCAGAAGTAGATATCATTCATTTCTGTTTCCTCTTCACGAACTTCGCAGGATGTTTCAGCCACAAGAGCAGCTCTGTTAACTTTACTGTGAGATTAAAGATGATTAACGAGGCGCATATTCCTACATGCACACACACACACAGTGAGCTGGAGATGTTTAGTCACTATGACAGACCTTTCCTCGGGGGAAAACATTAAACTGAGTTATTCCAAGAGCTCAGCTCAGCTGCTCACACACGGTAACTGTGGGATGAGAAATTATCATCGTTGTTACGCGTCACATGACACCTTTCATTTCACCGTATTAAAAATAATGTATAAAAAACATAATAATTGTGTAGTTGAAGCTCGCGTGGACCAATCAGAACCGTCCTGGTCCCGGTCTCTTAGCAACACCGGCTCGGTTAGCATGTGCAGCTAACAGCCTGAGGCCTGGCTGTTCCCCTCATGTTGCTTCGTCATGTCCTTTGTGCGACCTGCGTGATACAACCACAGTTTTGACTAAATCAAATATTAAACACAAAAAAGAAGCCGGACTGAATCCAGGAGGTTATATTTATATTATATTATATGTTGACGTCTTGTTATCGGACGTGGCTGGCGTTGTGTTTGTTTCATTTAATATCTGGTTTCATAATCTCGGTGTGTGTTCGTGTGCAAAGACAATAAATCTTATCCATCCGGTCCAATGGGAGCTCTTTACGACTGCTTATAATTTAGGAGGTTTATTAGTTTTCCCATGAAACCTTGAAAAGCTCCATTCTGTTGAACGTGGCCGCATCTAAAATCTGTCTGACCACCCCACAGTGGCTGGACTGATATTTTTATACATAACCTTTGCGAGGTAAAGTGTGGAAACACATCGTTTGTGTTGCACAGTGATCAAGGAGGAATGTGTGATTGCACGTTTGTTGCAGTTCTTTGCCGGAGAACGTGACGACGGTTGCTCTCGTGGTGAGAACCAGAGCGTGGCATCGCCTTCCAGGGAGTTAGTCACGTCCTGCACACATTCTGCAGACGAGCGCCGGTGAAAGGGCCGGAGCGTTCGCAGCATGTGGAGTGGGAGGAAGTCTGGATGTGAGAGGGCAGCGTGGGGTCACGCTCTGTTCTGTGTGTCATGTGTTTCCCACCGGCTCTGTGGCGCAATGGATAGCGCGTTGGACTTCTAGTCAGAGGCACTTGAGATGTCATTCAAAGGTTGTGGGTTCGAGTCCCACCAGAGTCGTTCTTTAGCTCTTGAACACGTAGTCAGGAGGAGGAGACGGAAAAACTCTGGACCTGGCATTCATTCTCCACTTTGTTCTTATTTTTGTTGTTTTTTAATGAATATTTATATACTATGTACATATAAATACTCTTCACTTTACGAATGTATTTGTTTATTATCATTATTATTATTTGGGTCACTACTCCTTTTAATTGCTGTAGTTTTTTAGTTTAACTATTATAAAATAGAATAGAAAACCTTTATTTGTCCCACAGTGGGAAAATAACAGTTTGCGCCAGTGTGTAGAAAAGTAACAAGAATAAAGAGCAGACTGTGTAATAGATAAAGTAGAATAGAATAAACAATTCTGGCATATATACAAAAAGTAGTGCAGATATTGCACAAGATAGTACACAGTACATTACACAGTACGGAACGTTATTCACAGTAGCGGTCGTGTCCTTTTTATAATATAATTAAATATGAGCATATTTTGTATCATTAGTCTTAAATTACATTTAATCCAGTCTGAAGTCCTGACGTCCATTCATTACCGCTTCATTTGCTTTTTGTTCAGTGCTTTGGTGCCATTTACAGTTAGTCCCAATGTAGTTCTCTATGAAATATAACTATTAGGAGTACACAGAAATAAAAGTACAAATGCAGCCTGGGTATCGTTAAGGTTTTATCCGACGGTGTCAGTGTTTAAAGAACGGAAAACTCTGGAAAACTTTGTCCAAAAACGGTGCCTTTTTATTTTTAAGGCATTCTGTGTTGTGCAAGATGCACTAAGAAATGAACCAATATAAACCAAACATATAAAACATATAAAACACATAATAAAAACAGCCGTGTATCAAACCCCAGCAGCGACACAGAGAACATGCCAAAAAAAATCATAAGATTTTAAAGTACTTTCAATAAACTTTCAGTTTCTAAGTGTAAAACAGCAGCTTTAACCTTTCAGCAGTTTTCCTGCAGAAAGATGAACATGTTAGTCGTTCAGACTGGATCCTCATTAGAATATGAATCTGTTAACACATTGGGCGTCTGTGGAGGTTCATTTTTAGTTCATTAGACGTGTGTTACACATTTTATTTGTTTTTCCTCCACAATTTTCCGGCACGGCCTCCTCACCGCTGCACATGTCTGAAATAAACGAATGAATGTTTGGACCTGTGTATTATTTGAATGCAAAGCGCTAATAATAATAATGAACATTTATAAATAGGACGAGTTTAATATAGAACACATAAAAACGTTGAAGGACCCTGTGCTAACACGTTTCTCCAGTCATTTCTTTGTAATGTTCAGTTACAGTTACTTATTTATAGTCTGGCTCCTCTTTTCAAACCCCCCGTTTCCTCCTGGAATCGTTAAAGATTGATCCGCTCTCAGTCTGCGTGCTGGGAAGTTATGTGCACGTCCTCTATCAGACGTCTCTTTTAATCGATCTGATAGCATCAGTCTCTCCTTTTTTGTTTTGTAGAAATAGAACCACTTAAATGCAGACTTCTAGTATGACTAAGTGCTCCTGCTGCGCTGTCTCCTCTCTCTGACCTCTTTAACTTTCCTGTATCTGTCTGCTGGTGTGTCTGGCTGTTGTCATGTTCCCTCTTCATGCTTTTAGTTAGAACCAGACTGATGTGAACCTGTCTCCATTCTTATTTTTTAAAACGGTTTGGAAGTAGAAGCTCTTCTAGCCCTTTAATCTTAAAGATTAAACCCGCCAGCTGTGTCTTTGTGTCTGTGTTTTATTGTGTGACCACTAACCCCCGTCTGTCTCCGTCTCCCTCTCCCAGGGATGAACGCAGCCGTCCGGGCCGTCGTCCGAATGGGAATCTACGTCGGAGCAAAGGTCTACTTCATCCACGAGGTGAGACGCGACTCGGCCTCGGGGGAGTCTGCAGCCTCTCTCAGACTCCGCACTGACCTAAACTGAAAGTGACAAGCCGCCTTTATTTGGCTGCGACTGGACTCAGAGGCCTGATATCACCCTGAACTCAGCTTAAATTCACCAGCCACAGGACGAGGACGTTACATCTCAGTCATCCAGGTCACGGTGCATCTAAAAAAACAAAAAAAAACAAAGCTGAAACAAGGACAACTGAGCCTGTAGATGTTTCATCTAAACCTGTCGTATTATTCATGCAAAGGTTGTGGGTTCGAGTCCCACCAGAGTCGCTCTTTAGCTCGTAAAAGCAGTAACATCCTCCACCACAAAGTTCTGCTCGGATACTCCCAGGAAGGATGCAGCCGGACACAGACTCCTCGTCCTCCTCTGAGCATCTGTCTCCAAAAAGTTTTACACCTTCAGTCTTCAGGCTCTGCTCCATTATATGTCTTTAGAGCACCATTCATTGGAAAAAAGAGGACATCTATTACCTACAGTACAACAGCCGGTAGTCATGTTGTTTCCTGATGAGTGACATCCACAGATGTTCTTATTTAAACCCCGACGCTCCACCAGTGTTTTAGAACTGCAGACTTGGATGAAACATCTTCAAGAAGCTCCTGTTGCCCTCGTTTCAGCTTATTTTTGGCTAAACTTACACAACATTCAGCACCAAGACTCGCTCACTCATCCTAGAAAAGCATTGGTGATACTGGTGACACACGGATCAACTATTAAAAGGATTTCCTCTTAGAGTGTTGTGCCGTCATGGAGGTTTTAAATTGAAAAAAAAAAAAATGCTCAAAAAAACAAAACATACGCTGCAGTTTAAACACAAGTTAGAACCTGTTGAGACTTTACTTCCTGCATGGCTTCATATTTTCTATGAAATTAAACGATTTCGCACACGGATCATTTACTGTGGAATTAAAACATTGATTGATATATTCTATTAACTCTAATTCTAATAATAATAAATAGTTGTGCAGCAGAACACAAAAGTTTATACAACTTTAAAAAGTAAAAAAAACTAAGAAAAAAAACAGGACTTAAATGTTTGAACTGTAGCACAAATAGAAAATAGCAACAAGTGAAATATGATACCTTTCAAAATAAAGGCATCATAACCAAACAGCAAGAACTAACCTACTGTACCTAGTAAATGTATTCAAAGTAATTCTCAAGTATGTTCCTGTTTTATATTTTAGTAATTATTAATTAAATCTCAGAGACTATTGATTCATTCATTCATTTATTCATTTTCTGTAACCGGAGCCTATCCCAGCTATCGTACTCATTTTAAAAATCCAATATTTTAGTATGAATCAGGTCTTCAGAGCGAACCCATCATGCATCACTCACAACCCTGCAAAGCTCCTTGTTGAGCATGGAAGCTGTTGTTAAGCTGCAGCCACTGGTAAAGCAGTTAACGTATCAGAAAAGGTCCGGGAGTCGTCGGCTATTGAATGTCGGAGGGCTTTAGAGGGGGCAGGACGCCACTGATGGCGGACAGACATGATCTGGTCTCATTGTGGATATAATTGGATTACCAGGGGCAGGCTTCATCCTTCAGCGGCTGCACTGTCACCCTCCCTCCATCAGCCTCGAATAAGCACTGGGCTGGAAGGAACGACAGCTGAGTGCAACGATGCCTTTATTTTCGGTTTGGTGCTTATCTGGTGGTTTGAATCTCTGAATACAAGGCTGCAGCTACAAAAACAGGAAATAAACCATAACCATAACTCACTTCTGTTGTTTGTTGCATCGTTGTAGTCACACTTCCCACGATTTGTTAATGTGCTTGCAGCTGATTCATTTTAATGGGCAGTTTGGGCTTCTACGTCAATTCGGCTACAGCCCAGACCCCAGAAAGACGCTAACGTCACAGCCTGAACAGCACCAGACATAGCTCAGAAATGTAACTGCAGATGTTTCTGCTTCAGTATTTCCGTCTGCTTCTCCATCTCCGTAATTTTCTAATTGATGGTTTTGGATCAATAAAGATGGAACATATGGGGGAAAGGTAAACTGAGGAAGTTCAGATACACAAACATTTGTACGACTCGTCTGTGGCACAAGTTTCAGCGAAAGTTTTAGTTGTTGAAAAGAGAAGCAGGAAGTCGAAATGAAAATGTCTGGTAAAAAAGACGTAGCGCCGACTAGTGTTTGGGTGGCATTGTTACAGAATCAGTCGCAGTCTTGTATAAAGTCAAAGTCAAAAGCCATACTTGAATAAAAGTAAAGATATCTTACTAGAAAATGACTTTGGTAAAAGTGAAGGAAAAAACAACCTTTCCCCTTCCTCTACACTAGCCTGTCTTGTTAGCCCCACTTTGATATTAGCTAGGTAGCTAATTAGCTTTAGCTGTCCACCTCCTACTCCATCCACAAATAGCTAGCTAACGTTAGCTGCGTTGTCCTGTGTGAGCTGCTCTTGGAACAGCCAGGCTAATCTCATGCTAACAATGATAATGTCAGTAGATAATGTTACCCGGATGTTACAGCTTGAGTGTGTTTCTTGAGATTTGCTGGTGCTGGAGTAACATGGTCGCCAGTCAAGTCATCAGACGCCATCATTGTCCTCGGCTTTTACAGCTAGGTGGACTAGGGATCAGGTGTGGAGTGGTCCCTGTTTGCACTCGCGCCTAACACGATTAACCAGTGATCTGCCTTTTGCTGTCCGTGATGCAACATTATTGGCCACCGAAACAAAAACCAAAAAATATGGAAAAATTAAAATGTGGTAAAGTTAAAGTTGACTGAAATCCAAATAAAATACTTACGTACAGTAACAAAGTATTTTTAGTTCCTTATTATCCTTCTGAGACCCTGCGTCTTCATAGGGGGACATTGAGTTTGAGGTTTTATTTCAGCTTATACTGTTTCATTTAGACCCATTGTCCTCATTAGTTAGTGGACACTTTAGTCTGCTATCGAGTGGTAACAATGCATCAGTTGGTAAAAACATGACAGTGGGCATTTCATCAGATTCATCCTACAGACAAAACCCCATCAAATTCTATAACTTATTTATTTATGCTTATTAACATTTCTAGTTTGATATGACCTGCAAATTCAGTAAATTGTAATAGCAATGAGGTACAACCTCGCTAATTATCAAGTATCCGTTTGAAGACGTTAGGACATCAATTTGTTCGCAATTCAGGTTTTGCTCAGCCACATTCAGGTATAAACTGTTTTATATTTTGTCACACATTGGTGACTTTATTGTAATGTAAATAATGAAATAATCCCAGTGTCCACATATGAGGACATAGTTTGTTTTTTTCAAAAACTACTACTTTCGTGTTGAAAAAATATGCTTATTTTTTATACTTCTTAGGTCCTACTGATGCCAGTACCTTGAAGAAATTAAACATGCATAGCAAATAAAAGCTCGGGTGCACAAGTATAAATGAGTTGCACCAGTGTAGGCGTAGGAAATGTATGTAGGTTACGGACTCTATGTCCCACGGTGCCTTCAATGAGCCTTTAGTCTTTTACATAACAACAAAGACAAAGTTCTGTTCTCATAAATGTTCATGTGTCATAAATCATTCTAAATTCAGTTTCACTGTCGTGTTTCATCAAGTTATCACCAATGCTTCCCCTCATATCTCCACCCAGGGCTACCAGGGGATGGTGGACGGCGGAGATAACATCAAAGAGGCGTCGTGGGAAAGCGTCTCCAGCATGCTGCAAGTGGTGAGCAGAGCTTCCTGCTGCTGTTAGGCATCAGTGTCAATATTCACAATAATAATAACCCCACCAGGACCAGAAAAGGCCTCAATCTGGCTGGCTGACCCGTTTAAAAGGGGGAGTTTTTAATGTAGATGTTGAGAGGTGGTGGTGGTGGTGGTGGTGTAAACCTTTGACAACCACGTGAACTCTTGATGTGCTGGTTTCACTCTGGTTGAAGTGCATGTTTAATGGTTCTGTTTATAGCAAGTAAGAAAACTCACACAGAAATGGAAGAAATCGGAAATTTACAGTTGGAAACATTTGATTTAATATTTATCATCTTTCATATCAGAATTACGATGAAACCCCATCATTGTTTAGATGCATGCAGGTACATATCAACCCCGACGGCAAATTAAATGAGCCTTTTTATTATTTCAGTGTATTAATCAATGTATTCATTAGAGGTGGGTATTGGCAGATACTTCACGATACGATACGTATCACGATATTTGAGTCACGATACGATACATTATTGTGATATTATGATATTGCGATATATTGCAAGATTCTGCATAGTTCACTGAGAAATTTTAAATGCAGCTTAAAATACACGTTGTATATACGTACATCAAGTGATAGCGATAAATCATTAGACAAATTGAGTCAAATAACAATATTAATCCAAACGATTCTTTCCAATTTATTGCACTGGTACAGAAAAAGTGGTGGTGGTGGTGGCGGTGTGGAAGTCGTTCACAATCGGCCCAAAAAATGACCTTTTTCTTTTAAAATTGATATTGTTATGGAAGAAAAAATATCAAGATATATTGCCATATCAGTATTTGGCCCTGAAAATCATGTCCAGATGTGACTAAGTACAAATAGATTTTCCGATTCCCAATTTACAGTTCAATGTCTATGTCAGCCCCTATTATGTTTTACTATATTATTAGAATTAAAATTATATTATTGCAACAAAACATGAATAGATAGGTGCCTTATTAAATAAAATGAAAACGTAAATTAAAAGATATGTTTCAGCAGAGCCACTTGATCCATGTTGAACACAAACAAGAAGTCATCACAGATTTAGCTGAGTAAAGATGGTAACATCTGTGTTTCTCAGGGCGGTACGGTCATCGGCAGCGCTCGCTGTAAAGAGTTTCGTACCCACGAGGGCCGACTGAGAGCTGCACACAACCTGGTGACGCGCAGCATCACCAACCTGTGTGTGATCGGTGGAGACGGCAGCTTGACCGGAGCCAATCTGTTCAGGGAGGAGTGGAGCGGCCTGTTGAGTGAGCTCGTCCAGCAAGGTGATCGCTAACTTCGAATATGATACGAGTCTAAGAGGCCGTAGCCTGACCTGTGCCTCCTCAGAAATATAACTACGCAAACGCAGAGTGCAAGAGAGTGTGATTGGTCCTGGTAGTAGCATGGTTCTTCAGTATTTCCAGCTGCTTCTCTGATAGCGTTTACAAGCTAGAGAGTTAGAGATGTTTTGCCTCCAGTTGCAGATGTAAAAGGATTTGGAGTGATGTGAATTCGTTTCCCTCCAGGTCGGATCGATGAGGAGGCCGCCCGCAGTAACTCTGTGCTCCACATCGTCGGCATGGTCGGCTCCATCGACAACGACTTCTGCGGCACCGACATGACCATCGGCACCGACTCCGCCCTGCACCGGATCATCGAGGTGGTGGACGCCATCATGACCACCGCTCAGAGGTGAATAAATCTTCCCTGCAGCCAGTCACAGATGTTTTTTTCTCTTAGAGTCCTGTCCTGAGTTTCTCTGTTTCTGTTTGAACAGCCACCAGAGGACGTTTGTGTTGGAGGTCATGGGGAGGCACTGCGGGTAGGTGCTATTCTTCTTGTGTGGAAAACAAACACCTGCAAAATATATGTGTTATACATGGATCCGTCACAACTTAGCATCACGTGGTTAAGGTGTCGACAGATAGAGACGTGTCACCTTTAAGTTACCAGAGTTTCTTCACAGTTCTTTAAGAAAACAAGAAAGGGAATCCAGATCTGTGTTAATTTGGCTGATATCTCTCTACCACATGAACTTATCCAGCTCCAGACATCTTAAGTATTTGACCGGCACCACGCAGCCATCTAAACAGGTTTAGGGTTGATCCACGTCCTCATTGCCTAGAGGATGCACGCAAAACTGCGACTCTGGTGGGACTCGAACCCACAACCTTTGAATTACATCTCAAGTATTTGACTAGAAGTCCAACGCGCTATCCATTGCGCCACAGAGCCACCTGTTACATGAAGTTGACACACACTGACACACACATCTCACTGTCTATACTGTGTAACAGGACCTCAGAGGCCCCCACTAACGTCCTGTTGCCACAGGACACCCAGGACCATGTCCATTCTCTGATGACTCACAACTGGTTTGGAGGCAGACTAAGTCTCAAATACCAAATTGCAAATTTATGCAGAATTGCAATCATTTATTTGCATATTTTCTTGTGAAGCATATTTTCTGCTGGAATGTGTGCTCGCTACACAACAAATATATAATACATACTGAAGAAAACATTTATTATACAGCACCAGTATCTTCTAGTATAGTTGGTCAGAGCTTTATCCTACAGCAAGATAATGACCCTAAACTTTAGTCCAAGCTGCACCAGAACTACCTCAGGATAAAAACAACATGGAGTGGACCACGGCCCAGTCTCTAGACTTTAACCCCATGGAGCTGGTTTGTGATGAACTGGACAGAAGAGTGAAAGCAAAGCTCCCTACAAACAAGAGACACACATTTCAGGGAACTTGTGCAACAAAATTAGGAAGAAAAAATATTTGGTTTCTATTTTAGAAAGAAACAATGTCACAAGTGTGTTCACGTGTTAAATCACACAAAGATGGCGACTATGATGAGTCAAAGTTCAGTTTTTATTTGGTCTATGATTTCATTTCAGAGTAAAACGAGACATTAAACTGCTACATTTCAATAATAACAAGAAAGAATTATTGTGTGTTCTTAAACTGTTGTGTAGTGAATACTGTACGTGTGTGTGTTCAGATACCTGGCCCTGGTCAGTGCCCTGGCCTGTGGAGCCGACTGGGTTTTCATCCCAGAAATGCCTCCTGATGACGGCTGGGAGGACACCATGTGTCAGAAACTCTCTGAGGTAACACACACTGAATCATCAACGTGTCCGTTAAATAATATTAATAATAATAATAATGATAATAATAATGCACATGATTATTTATTGTTTAAAACTTCTATTTTAAAAGATTCTGCTTCAGTTTTTAACAAAGATTTGTTTCCAGATGATACCTCATCTTGTTTGACTGAGTCTTTATTGCACAGAAGCAGGGCTGTTTCAAGACAGTCTGGGGCCCCGGGCAAGGGGCACCTTAGAGGCCCCACCCCCCCCACCCCCGACTAATGCTCAGAAATATGAAGCATTTAGTTTCACTGTCCACTTGCGACGACCCTGCACAGGAGGCAGTTGCATTTTCAAATAACTGTAAACACTGGGAACTCCAGCGTAAGTTACTGGTGTTCATAAGCGACTGAACATGTTTAGGTTTAGTCCCCAATAGAGGACGTCGGAAAAGTTTGCGTACGGGGAAAAACAATCCAGATGAAATCACATCCAGTACTGAAAGTGAACCGTTGTTCTTTGCTTCTGGAGGTTTCACTGGATGGTGACAGCTGAACCATGTGCTATGAGCTAAACTTGGACTCAGGAGCACCTGGAGGGTTTATTCCTGTACAAAAGCCACGACTCTGGTGGGACTCGAACCCACAACCTTTGAATGACATCTCAAGTGTCCGACTAGAAGTCCAACGCGCTATCCATTGCGCCACAGAGCCTCCTGGGCCATATCTGATCACTGGACTATTCCTCTACAGCAGGGGTGCCATGTACAGAACATTATGATCTCAAGGGGCCAGACCTTCAAATAATGACAACTTCAAATGTCTCCCTTTGTTTTAGCACAAAGAAGTACATCATGAAAGCGTTTACATTTAATGAACTGCACTATTACAAAATCTTTTATGAACAACCAGATGTTTCTTAAGAAAAAGAAGTGCAATTTCTGTATGTCTCAATGACAGTGTTGTGTCCACAGCTCTTACTAAAATTGTGTGAAACGTAGGAAAAGCAGTTACTTTAATTGGAAAATTTGCAGTTAATGTCTTCAATGTAATTTTTGCACTTTGCAAATTCATCCCGCGGGCCAGATTGGACCCTCTGGCGGTCTGCTTTTGGCCCGCGGGCCGCATGTTTGACACCTGTGCTCTACAGTGTACTCACAGAACGCCTTCCTGCAGCTCGGATGTGGTCATGTTAAACAATAATGACCATGATCCTTTTGTCCCAGAGGGAGAACAAGTCTTCCTGCTGCACCCCAATTATTTTGGAGCATACCCTCACAATTTTCTTCAAGTTTTTGTCTTTTACACTCATGCCATTGAACCAAGAAATGAATGAAAAAGTTAAAAGACTTTCATTAAAAGGGTTCAGCCTTATGAGAAGATGAATCCTTTGTTGTCCTTTTTTGGTAATCACCTCTCTATTCACATCAAACTTTAAGTCAAAGACAGTCCCCAAGTATTTTTTTGGATAATTGGATATTTACGTGCAGGATAACAGATTCGACAGGATAAAGTTAAAGTTGTGTAGTTTTGCAGACGTCAAGGAGGTTTGTCTTTATATAAAAAGTATAAAAAAAAAACAAAAACATCCAAACGTGGCGTGAATCTGATTATTTTTTTTGTTGTTGTTATGCAGATTATGTACAAATCAAACTGAACAAGGCTTATTTTCATCTGATTTACATTTAATTATTTTTGTTGTGTAGACTGAACATTCAAGCTGGTTTGAATGGCGGGACTTGAACTCACCTGTGAGAACCAGCAACTCTGGTCTGAATTCGATGTACATTTGATTAGTTTTTGTCGTGTAGACTCACTCACATAAAATTAAACCATCAAAACAGGGTTAGGGTTGATCCACGTCCCTTTTCTCCCCCAGAGGATACGAGCAAAACTGCGACTCTGGTGGGACTCGAACCCACAACCTTTGAATTACATCTCAAGTGTTTGACTAGAAGTCCAATGCACTATCCATTGCGCCACAGAGCCAGGTGTCCTGGTGCATTGAGTTCAAACAGCAGATTCATTAGATTATATAGATTTTTTGCTAAACAACAGTGTTAACATGCCTTTTCCAAGAGATTTGATGAGCTCAGTTTGTTTTATTATCGCCCAGAGTCGATCTCGAGGTTCCAGGTTGAACATTATCATAGTCGCTGAAGGAGCCATCAACAGACAAGGACAACACATAACCTCTGATTTTGTGAAGGATGTGAGTAGAGCTCAGTCTCAGACTGATGCAGAGGGGAACCAGAAGCTGGACCGGCTGGTGGACACCAACACGTCAGACCGACAAAGTTCTTACAAAAGTCCAGACACTTGCCACATTCTACAAGAACTTTCTATTTATCACTTTCACAGGAAAGTTTTGTTCAATGACGTCACCTCTCGAGGGAGTTCCCAAAGCTTTTATGGAGAAGGTCGTACAACTTTATTGGAAGTAAATAGTTCCATTTGAAAGGAAAGGAAGCATTTCATTTTAGAATCTCTTTTTGTTGGGATCTTGTGCATATCTGGTCATATATCATGATGAATTTTGCCTTTACAGGGTCTTTAGTTGATTATGATCATTATAAAACACAGCAAATCAAATATTTTAGGAAAATAAACCTGCTTTTATTAACTAATTGCAATACAAAAAAAAAAGTCGATAGTGCAAAATAAGAAAAAGGAACAAAAATATAAATGTAACAATGTAAATAACAAAACAACAATATAATGGAA